>NC_090379.1:73670878-74002438 GCF_036365525.1 Heterodontus francisci
GGTACAGAATTGTTAAAACTTTCCCAATTGATTCCAAAATTCAATGAGGAAGACATGAAAGCATTTTTTGTATTTTTTGAAAAAGTGGCAAGGCAGTTAAAGTGGCCAGCTGAGACCTGGACTCTGCTGCTACAAAGCAAGCTAACAGGAAAAGCCCATGAGATTTATTCCCTGTTGCCAGATGAGAGTTAATCCAATTATGAACTAACAAAAAATGCTATCTTCGGTGCATATGAGTTAGTACCAGAAGTCTATCGCCATAAGTTTCGAACCCTCAAGAAACAAGCTAATCAAACTTACCTTGAGTTTTAGAGAAATAAGCAGCTGTGTTTGACCAGTGGCTGAGAGTTCTTAAAGTGCAGCTCAGCTACGAAAATCTCAGAGAGGTAATTTTGCTCGAGGAATTGAAAAACTCTCTCCCACTCTCCATAAAGACACATGTAGAGGAACAGAAAGTTCATAGAGCCCGGCAAGCCACACTGCTGACTGATGAGTTTGCTTTGATCTACAAGTCAGTTCCCCAGGGGAAAACCTTTCCTAGTCACCCCCACAAATCTGAAAAGGGCAAAGGGTGGGAAGATGTTAGAAGCCCAAGCAGTCCTGGGAGGGAAAGAAAAGCAGGAGACACAGGGGGCCCTCCTCCAGCCAAAATGGAAGGTGCTGTAAGTAGGAGTGGGACCCAGAGACCTGTGTGCTTCCATTGTAATAAAGCAGGGCATCAAAGACTGTTGGAAAGACTGTCGGGTTAATCAGGGCACACCCATTCACTGAAGGAGAAGGGACCCTGATGGAAAGCACAGCAGAATAAGCTGTGGCTTTAACTTCAGTGATAGTAAGACCTAGGAAGCCTACTGCTGCAAGTGCAGGAAAATTTAATAGGATTCCTGAGGGTTATCAGGATTTTGTGTCTGAGGGGAGAGTAACCCCATACCCCTCAAGTGGGGCAAACAAGCCCATAGTAATCCTCAGGGACACAGGGGCCATTAGATCCCTTTTACTGGGAAAAGGCCTGACCTTTCCCCCAGAACTGCAGTAAATACCAGAATGGTGGTAACTGGTATTGGAGGGCACTTGGAGTGTGACCTAGCTTCGGGCCAGTGACCATAGGAATTGTCCCTAGTTTGCCTGTGGACCGGATTGGCCAGCTCCTAGGTAATGATCTAGCACGGCGAAGGTGGTAGCTTCCCCAGTCGTGAAAGAGAGACCGCAGGAGGTCAGAGAGATAGGACAGTGGCAGGAGATGGTCCCCTGCAGTTCCCCGGAATGTGTAGTGAATCAGGCCATGATCAAACCAGCTCCCCAGAGGAGACTGAATTGGCACTGCAGGCAGATGCCCAAAGTTAGAAGACCCAGGGAATAAATTAAATGAATCTTCCCTAGCCAAGGCTCAGCGAGCCAACCCAGTACTGAAAGAGTTAGCACAGGCTGCCCAGTCTGAAACTGAAGCAGAGTGAGTCCCTGACTGCTACTATTTAAAGAATGGGGTATTGATGAGGAAGTGGAGTTCTCCTCACAGACCTGAAAGCAAGGAGTGGACAGTGGTTCACCAGTTAGTGGTGCCGCAGAGGTACCGGAGAGAAATATTAAGAATGGCCCATGAGATTATAGTAGCTGTACATGTCGGTATATGAAAAACCAAAGCCTGCGTATGACAGCAGTTTGACTGGCCAAAATTCCACAAAGATGTGGTGGTGTACTGTAGGGGTTGCCACATGTGCCAGGTTGAGGGGAAACCCCAACCTAAAGTGAAATCTTCACCCCTAAGTCCTGTATCGGTGTTTGGGGGACCCTCTAGCAAAGGACTGGTAAATTGTAAGCGACCCCTGCCAAGAACAAAAGGGACCAGGCAGGCACAAGGCTGGCAACAGCTTAGAAAGGAAAGGGGAGAAAGGGACAAAGAGGGCAGGTTAAAGGAAGTCCGGAAGGAAACCCAAATGAAAACCCCTACTGTCCGGTCAGCCAACCCTGAAAAATGTTTGAAAAATTAGACCGCACATCCTCCCATGTAAATGCAGACACTAGAAGTGCTCGACCAGAGTTGCTCACAGCATTTATAGAAACCCACAGAGACAAAGAATGTCCTCACGAGGGCAGAAAAACCGTGAGGGTAATGCCTCACCTAGTCGCAGTGCCACAGGGGAGTGCAGCAGAATCTGGACAAATACCTGAAGCAGGAGTGTTCCAGAGGACAAAGGGAAGATTAGCAAGGAATCCACCCCCACAGTTAGGAGAAAAGGGAACCAACCAGCCCCTAAGGTGAAAAGCGCTAGCATGACTCATGAAAGCACAGAAAGAGAGTTCAGAGTGGAACCACCCACTGCCACCACCCATGAGCAGAATTCCAATTTAGGGCTAATATAACCCTCCCCGCAGCAGACCTCAACAGGAACAAAGACACCCTAGGCAGTTCCGGAAATGTGCAAACTGAAAAACTTCCCCAAAAACCACATATTTACTGGAATGCCAAAAAGGACAGATTAAAGCAGCACTGCTTTTTCGTGCCCCCCGGAGCAATCCTCCATTGTTTTTCTGCCTAAGTGTCCAGCTCCAGGATCCCCGTCCCTTTAAAGACAATTACAGGGCTGGCAGCTCAGCAGTATCGGCAGCGCCACCACTAGTGGTGGCCACTGTTGGTACTGCAGAGGCCTTGGACCCAGGCCCAAAACTGGAACACTAGACCTCAGATAAGTGAGGTGGGGTTGCCAGGACCAGTCCAGAAGGCCCTGGCAAGGTGGGGATGAGAGGGTGGGTTTGAAGTCTGGGGAGTCCATGGAGGTGGAGGGTTTGCCGGTGGGGTCCTCCGTGGGTTACAGATTGTTCATGAAGGAGGGACTCCGCCCCCAAGATTGCAGGGAGGGCGCCTTGTTTCACAAAGCACCCACCCCATGTGGCGGAGGCACCCCCCCCACGGCTGGTTACATCCCAGAGGTGGCAGGAAAACAAAGTGATTGATGACAACGCTACGTCATCAGAATGCGCCGCGGTGCACACATGCGCACACGGTCTCGGGCCCTCTGCGCATGCGCTGCGGTCCGGATTGCCAGGACCAGTTTGCGCATGCGCAGACGACGTCATCGCGTAACGTCATCTTCCTCGGGGAACACGCCATGTTGGCCTTTGCGCATGCGCAAACTGGTCCTGGCAATCCGGACCATAGCGCATGCGCAGATGACCGGAGCCCATGTGCGTCAATCTTCCGAAAGCTTGGGCGCGAGTTTTTGAAAATGGAAGGAGGAGAGGTTTCGTCGGGCATTTTATCTCAATTATTTAGTCATTTTGGACATTTGCTTCATTTTTATTAGACAGAGGAGATTGTTCCAAGGTAAGTTGCTCTGAAAATACATTTCAAGGGAGGGAAGGGAAGGGAGGGGAGGGGAGGGGAGGGGAGGGAAGGGAGGGGAGGGGAGGGGAGGGAGGGGAGGGAGGGAAGGGAGGGGAGGGGAGGGGAGGGAGGGGAGGGGAGGGGAGGGAAGGGAGGGGAGGGGAGGGGAGGGAGGGGAGGGGAGGGAAGGGAGGGGAGGGAAGGGAGGAGAGAAGGGGGGAAGGGAGGAGGGAAGGGGGGGAGGAAGGGAGGAGGGAAGGGGGGAAGAAGGAAGGAGGGAAGGTAGGGGGGAAGGGAGGGAGGGACGGGAGGGGGGAAGGGAGGGAGGGACGGGGGGGGAAGGGAGGGAGGGACGGGAAGAAGGGAGGTCAGGAGGGAGGGGGGGAAGGGAGGTCGGGGGGGAGTGGGGGGAGGACACAAGGACTGGCTGATGAGATGGAGCCAATTAATTTGCCCAACAATTGCCCGGAAGCACCTTCGGATGGAGGTGGCCACGCGCTGGACATCAGTCGCATGCCACAATCCATGGATCCTGAGCGTTTCACCCCCTGGCCTAATGATCTGATGGACCATACATACGCCTGCCTGTTCAAAGCTCCACTTCCCCCACCTGCGGTACCCTCACCTTGTTGTTCAGTTACACAGTCACCTGTTCCTGCACCCATCCAAGCAGTGCACGTGGACACACAGCCACGTTTCCCCATCCGCCCTTGAAACAACCATGTGAGACTCCACAATTGCCAGCTGCTGCCTGTCAAGCAGAGAAGGCGTCCAAAGGGGTCAAGCACTTGGGGAACATTCAGCAAGAAGAGACTGAGCACTAAAAGAAACAAGCATGCAGTGTCCAGTGGTAGCACAAATGTGAATGCTCTTGCTGCGTACACAACTGGTGAGGTGGGAGTGCAGCCACACCATTCTCCATCCTCAGTGTTGCTTTAAGGCAAAGGTAGATAAGAGTGAAAGAAATGGAAGATGATGCTGATAGTAGTAGGCAGGATTAAATGGGAATGGATGGGAAGACGCACGAGTAGCATAACCACTAGCAGGGAACAGCTGGGCTAAATGGCCTGCTTTATGTTCATAGTCCAAAAGAAATGTGCTTCTTTTTCCAGCACCCTCACATCATTCATGTTTTCCCTGAGAGCAGCATTGAACCATCACGAGATAGGGGCAGTTACATCATCCTGACTCCTACAGCTGAGGTGGGTACTAAGTGATTCATTGGCCTATACTGCAGAGCATAAAGCATGCGCAACAGTAATTTCATTGGAGGGAGGGAAGCTCTGACTCTGATTTGCTTTTCTTCTTTTCATGTAAAACATGCCGTCGAGAAAACAATCCTCGAGACTTACGGTCAGCATTCAAGCAACGAAGGCAACTGGATCATGCTGCGGAGCTCATCACGATGTGGAAAGGAACATTGCATTTATGGATGAATTGGGAATGCACATTGGGATGCGCTTGGGGAACATTCACCAAGAATAGACTGAGCTCAGACTCTTGTGACTTTGCCTTCTTCACATGGACAATACAGTAGTGGAATAGAGAGCCAAGCGTTCATTCACCACAAGGCTCCCCAAGAACAATCTCTTTAGCTGTGCATAGCAGAGACTCGGCCTGTCTGTCTAACGGGAATGCTGGACACAACACTCATGTATCCATGCACAGCAGTTCCTCGGATACTTAATGAACTTAATAAAACTTTTCAATAATTAAACCCAGAATTGTTGAGGTTTTGTTTTGCATGCTATTTCCCCGACTTTGCAACTGCACTTCAGATATTCAACTATGGTGGAGGGGTGGAGAGAGGGGGATAGAGGGGTGGGTGAAGAGGGGGAGGGAGGGGTGGGTGAAGAGGGGGAGGGGTGGGGAGAGCGGGGAGGGGTGGGGAGAGGGAGCATGCAAAATGCAGGGACCAGACAGTTGCAATGCCTGAAGTACTGTGGAGAAGTAGAGAAAGCAACTGGGTAGGGGAGAAAGCAACTGGATTGGGCATCCGCAGCTGGAGGGAAGGGCTGAATGGAGAGGGCCGGAAGCGAGAGGCCGTAGAGAGCCGCGGGGAGCAAGCATGCGAAGACCTTGGTGTCACCGGGTCCAGGGACTGGCCAGTAAGTCTTTTGCTGTTGTGTTCATAGCGCACTTTCTCCCCCCCCTCCCTCTTTATCCCCCCCCTCCCTCTCCCTCTTTCTCCCCCCCCCTCCCCCCCGGCACCGCTACCGCTGGTCTCCCCCTTTCTCCCCACCCCCCCCCCCCCCCCCGGCACCGCTACCGCTGGTCTCCCCCTTTCTCCCCTCCCCCGCACCCCCCGGCACCGCTACCGCTGGTCTCCCCCTTTCTCCCCCCCCCCGCACCCCCCGGCACTGCTACCGCTGCTCTCCCCGCGCTGCTCTCGCCGGCCCGCTCCACTCTCTCACTCCGGCCATTGTATTCTGCCACGTGTTTGTTAGGTTTCATCTCTGTGATTTTTTGACCAGCGCCATCTTTAGTCCTGGCAGCTGCTACAGTCGCAGGCTGTGACGTTTTCGTGGCACATGCTGTATCTGCGCATGTGCCAAAACAGCGCCACCTACCGATCGCGTTGTCAACAATTGCGGTCGCAGGAAAAAGCCCTTCAGGGCCATTTAAGGGCCTCAATTGGCCTCTGGGCAGGAAAGCTGTCGTCGGCCTATCCCACCCCTGGCAAAATCACTAGGTGATGGGGCAATGACAAGGTGGTGACGGTTCCTCCAGCCCCGTCACCTATCGTGATTCAATGGGCCCCCGCCTCTGACCTTACTTCCAGCTCCACGTGTATTGAAAAAATTAAAATATGAAACAAGGCAAAATATAAAATCCTTGTTTTGTTTTAGCACATGCCTTTCAGGCAAGGATAATTGTCCAACACACTATGAGCTGAATTTTATGCAGCTGGCGGAGCCTGAAGCTGGGCCAGAAAGGCAAAGGGAACCCTGCCTCGGTCGTTTGGGGGACCCCCAGCTTCATTTTACGACGCTTAGGAAGTTAACTGCCTGGCGCCAGTGTCCCATCCTGTAAAGGACATGGAGAGTGATTGGCCGAGGCGGGGGAAGCAGCAAGGTCTGGTGCGAGTGGCCGGGGTGGGTGGGTGGGGGGCTGTGGCGGGATGTGAGCGGCTGAGGGAGGGGGAAGGGGCAAGGCCGGGATTGAGTGACTGAGGGAAGGCAGTGGCGAGGCGGGGAGCGAGCGAGCGGCCCCATTCCAGCACGCAATGATGTTTTACAGTGCATGCGCAAAATAGTCCTGGCAAGCCATGTGCTGATGTAGCTGTGCATGCGCAGCACCACACCAGCAGGAAGAAACCGTTCTGCCTAAGTGTCCTGCGCCAGGATCCCCGTCCCTTTAAAGACAATCACATGGCCAGCAGCTCAGCAGTATCGGCAGTGCCACCACTAGTGGTGGCCACTGTTGGTACTGCAGAGGCCTTGGACCCAGGCCCAAAACTGGAAACCCGCACCTCAGACGTGATGTGGGGTCGCCGGGACCAATCCAGAAGGCCCCGGCAAGGTGGGGATGAGAGGGTGGGTTTGAAGACTGGGGCGCCCATGGAGGTGGAGGGTTTGCTGGTGGGGGTCCTCCGTGGGTTACAGATTGCTCATGAAGGAGGGACACCGCCCCCAAGCCTGCAGGGAGGGCACCTCATTTTATAACAATAATGGCGGCACTGGCTGCATTGCCAGGAGTCACTTTGTTTCTCAAAACCTTAATGGATTATGATGGGCGTAAATGGTTATTTTCCCTTGGCCATTGTTGACGTATACTTCAAATGTAGAAGAGGCAATTTATTAGGATTGAGTCGATAGGTGCTCTGTTTAATGGGTGTAGCTATTCCTACATCAACCCCATTTCAATTTGGCGCTCTCTATTATTTAATGCCTTGGCCTTAAAACAGAGAAGTTATGTTGAGAAGTTGGACATTTGAATATCATTTAGAAAGAATGATAGTGGGGTATCCGCCTTGCATCCCAGCTTGTCTGTGAGTAAATAAACATGCATCATACAGGCTGGTTGTGTTGCTTTGTCAGCTCACCTCTCAAAATGTTAATACACCATCAGTTTCAATTTGAAGTGGCAGTTATAACTTGTGCCCTGCTGCTGTATGGGAATGATGTGAAGCTTTGAAAGATCTATATTGTAAATGCTTAGCATGCAGCTTCAGTCATGGTTTAACTGGGTGAGAGGAAACTCATTGTGGTATCCATAATTTTCCCATGTACTTAGTGTAATGAAATACAGCCAGCTGCACTTTGGCAGATGTCCATAAACTGTTCAACTTTTTCTGCATCTGCTCCCGCCTCCTTAGGTTGTTGGACACAACAGTAATTCTGTCCTCCAATTTGAGCCAATATTTATTTCATTTAGTTATGTATTTTAACAAAAAATCTATGTCATTATATAAGTAAAGGGTCATGATATTAGTTAGAGAACTCAGCAACTATTTAATAGAGTTGGTAGAACCCTTTCAAGACTGAATACTTGACCCGGTTTTCCAAACATAATTTTGCACAAATTTCTTCTGCTTCATCTAAACTGAAACAAGAGGCTGGATTTTATGGAGGCAGCAGGGGTCCCAGTGCCGGTGACGAAAGCAGGAGGCAGGCCTGCTTTGGGGAATCAGTGGGACCCGGGGCTGCATCTTATTGGTAACAGCCAAGCAAGTGGCTGCCGCTGGGGCTGATGTCCCTATTAAGGATCATACAGGCTCCCCTCAATGCCAGCAGAAGAGCAAAAAGGCCCTTAATTTGTCACGTAAGTGGTTCAATTGGGCTCAGACAGGTGGGCTGTCTGCCACCTTTCCCGCCACTGACAAGATGGCATGGTGACAGGAAGACGACAGGCATTCCACCCGCCACCTTCCTGTGCCATTTTGCCAGCCTTCCCACCTCAAAGGGCTGGAAAAATCCAGCCCGAGGAAATGGTCCAAAAATATTCAAAATGTATTAATGTGGCACTGTGATGCAACATATTAATGCTCCAATACTGGCTTGGATTTTTTGCACTGCTAATGCCCAATTTCAGGCAGCAGGAAGTAGGAAAGGAGCTGAGCATGCAGCGGGAGCCAGCCTGCTGACTTCTTGGTGTCATCTGCTGCTTCCAGAATTTTTCACTGGAAGTGACAATGGTTATTGAATATACTTAGCTACATTAGATGGGCATATTCAGAGGAGAAATTAATGATTGAAATACATAATCAGACTATTACGACCGAGGCAGGAAGAGTGCACTGTTTATTCTAGTCCCAATTCTCCACAAGTCACAACATATATTTACATTTTCCCACTTACTGATACGGTCAATCAAAGACTCTATTTTTATCTCGGAATAAAACACACCAAACCAGGTTTCTTTAATAAACAACTAAATTATCAGTTTATAATAAAACAAGTCTTAACCAGTAATGAAGCAAAGCATGAACACACAGATTGAAGTATAACAGTTCCCTTTTTACTTTAGCCCGACAGTCACACACACACATATACAGTTAACCAGAAAAATAAAGGGATTTGCGTTTTAGAGCTCTATTACAAAAAATAAACAGACAAAAAAAAAACTCTTGGGTTAAATACTTGCTAATTCTTGAAGAAGAAAGAGAAGATATGGAAAGATGTCTTTTCCTTTACGTTTGGCGTCCAAAATGCATCACTGAGATCTTCCTAGAACAGTTCTTTCCAGGTGATGCTGAAGATCAGTTTGGGCAGGATTTCCAAGAAATGCAGCTACAGAGGCTTCAGATAGGCCTTACAACAGAAATGCGGCAAGAGGGGTTTCAGTTTCCACACATTTGATACGTACGGTTTCTTCAAACACAGGAGGAAAAAGGAGATTGACACACTGGATCCGCAGGGTTTCTTTCCAAGAGAGAGAAAGAGATGAGCTGGATTTTCTTGGCAGGCAAAAACCAACTGTCTTTTTTAACAGTTCAAAGTGAAACCAAAAACATTCCAGAAGTCAAACCTCCTAACCTCTAAAAATCTTTGACCTGACACTTCTCTGTAAACATTTTTTCCAAGTCAAAACAACAAACTTCCTGCTGGTATTTTATCTGAAAACAGGTGCCTTCCAGTAAGGGCTTGTTTACAAGCCAAGTCCAGGAAGCCTTCTGGTGATCTTTTTAAAAAAAAAACAAAGTTCAGCATCTTTTCAAGCTTCCAGATGAATCAATGTCCATAATTCAACTATAAGTCCGTAAAAACATATTTTACAAAAATTAGAAGCACTCTCATTACACCTCCACCCATGGAGAAATGAAATGCCATATATAAAATGAATTTCATTACAAAGTGTTAAAAAAGATGGAAACATTTTAAAACACATTTTCAAACTCACCCATTCACTCTTATTTGTAGTTAATACAATTCTGCTTTAGAGTCATAGAGCTTTACAGCACAGAAACAGGCCCTTTGGCCCATCATGTCTGTGGCAGCCATCAAACACCTAACTATTCTAATCCCATTTTCCAGCGCTTGGCCCGTAGCCTTGTATACTATGGCATTTCAAGTGCTCATCTAAATACTTCTTAAATGCTGCGAGGGTTCCTGCTTCTACCACCTCTTCAGGCAGTGCGTTCCAGATTCCAACCACCCTCTAGGTGAAAAACATTTTCCTCAAATCCCCTCTAAACCTTCTGCTCCTTACCTTAATTCTATGCCCCCGGTTATTGACCCCTCTGCTGAGGGAAAAAGTTTCTTCCTATCTACCTTATCGATGCCCCTCATAATTTTGTATACCTCAACCATATCTCCTCTCAGCCTTCTCTGCTCTAAGGAAAACAACCCTTGCCTTTTCAGTCTCTCTTCATAGCTGAAATGCTCCAGCCCAGGCAACATCCTGGTGAATCTCCTCTGCACCCTCTCCAGTGCAATCACTTCCTTCCTATAGTGTGGTGCCCAGAACTATACACAGTACTCCAGCTGTGGCCTAACTAGCATTTTATACAGCTCCATCATAACCTCCCGGCTCTTATATTCTATGCCTCGGCTAATAAAGGCAAGTATCCCATATGCTTTCCTAACCACCTTATCTACCTGTGCTGCTGCCTTCAGTGATCTATGGACAAGTACACCAAGATCCCTCTGTACTTCCTAGGGTCCTACCATCCATTGTATATTCCCTTGCCTTGTTAGTCGTCCCAAAATGCATCACCTCACACTTCTGTACCATCTTTCTATTCAGATAACTCAAAACAAAGTGAGATTCTAGATAAAGCATCTGCAATAATGTTATTTTTGCCTGCAATATGGATAATCTTTAAGTGATAAGGTTGTAATAGTAAACTCCATTGCAATAGTCTGGCATTCTGGTTTTTAAATGTTTCCACAGCTGACTGCAACCTTCCAAATAGAATCCCCCCCAGTTGTTCCAAGTGGTCCTTCCAGCACATCATCAAGGTAAACCACACAGTTGGGAACACTGGCTACTACTTGATTCACTTGTCTCTGGAAAGTGGCTAAGGCATTTCTTTTAGCCTGAATGGTATTATTTGGCACTGGTAAAGACTGTCTGGTTGACGAAGGCCGATATTTCTTTAGCTCAGGGTCTTAAAGGAAATTGCCAGTATCCTTTAACAAATCTATCTTTGTAAGAAACATGGTACTGCCAACTGTGTCAATACAATCTTCCAAGCGAGGTATTGGGTAGGAGTCTGCCTTTGTTAGTGCATTAACTTTTCTGTAGTTTATGCAAAGTCTAGTTGAATCGTCAGGTTTAGACACTAATACCACTGGTGAACTCCAGCTTCTTTGACTGGGTTCAATTAGGTGGTTTTCCAGCATGTATTGGATTGCTGCTTTTACCTGGGCCTGTTTCTCTGGACTTAAGCGATAAGGATACTGTTGTATGGGAAAGGATTCCCCTACATCCACATCATGTGTGGCTAAGGCTGTACATCCTGGCTTATCCTACAGACTCTTTTAAATGCTGTGAGCAGCCTTGTTAGGTCTTCTCGTTCTGCATCTAAATATGACAGCATCGTGTCCAGTCTCCCTCTCAATTCAGTGTTAGCTAACCAGATAGTAGGAAGTTCAATTTGAGAATTGTCTAGGCCTCCTTCTGTCTCATCCTCACTATCCCTTTCATCCTTCACTGTCCTTACTACCTGACATACCTTGGCTTGCTTATCCTCCTCCCGGCGACAATGTTTTAACATATTGATATGACACAATCGATTCTTTTTCCGGCAATCTGAGGTATCAATCCAATAATTATCCTTATCAATTCTCTTGGCCAATTAATATGGACCACTGAACCATGCTTTCAACGGTTCACCCTGTAAAGATAGTAATACTAACACTTTAATTCCCTGGTTGAAATGTTCAGGTCTTGGCATGCTTGTCTGCCCATTTCTTCATTGTTGTTTGGGAAGCTATAAGGTGTTCCTGAACTACTTTGCAAGCTCTCGTGAGCTGTTCCCGGAATACGGATACATAATCTAGCACAGAAGATACGTCCCTCTGTTCTGAAAACCTTTCTTTAGTTAGTTTTAAAGGACCTCTTATCTCATGTCCATAAACTAATTCAAAAGGAGTAAAACCTGTAGACTCATTAGGTGAATCCCTAGTGGGGTGTATGGGGTGTTCTGATAGAGGTAGTACCCTTGTATTTTCAGTCAGCTGCATCCAATTTGTAGGAGGGACTGGAAAGACTGGTCCTCATCTACACCCAGCTCACACTGCTGACTTCAAGCACCACACTGTCTCAGCTGATGGGCAAAATGTAGTGAGGGGAGAAATGATGAACATGACACCGGCGCAGTGGTTAGCACCGCAGCCTCACAGCTCCAGTGACCCGGGTTCGATTCCGGGTACTGCCTGTGTGGAGTTTGCAAGTTCTCCCTATGTCTGCGTGGGTTTTCTCCGGGTGCTCCGGTTTCCTCCCACAAGCCAAAAGACTTGCAGGTTGATAGGTAAATTGGCCATTATAAATTGTCACTAGTATAGGTAGGTGGTAGGGAAATATAGGGACAGGTGGGGATGTTTGGTAGGAATATGGGATTAGTGTAGGATTAGTATAAATGGGTGGTTGATGTTCGGCACAGACTCGGTGGGCCGAAGGGCCTGTTTCAGTGCTGTATCTCTAATCTAATCATAATCTAATCTAATCACCTGGGCCGATGTCTTTCTTGATAAAGGTAATGGTCACGGCAGAAGGATTCCAAGCGTTTCAAGTGACCATCATGTTATGGACCAAGGCGTACCACACCATATTGCATGGGCTATGATTGTTGGTATACCAGCTATGGATAAAATAGCAAGGGAAGGAGGGTCCCTTCAAGCCATAGTCGGCAACCCACCTAGGAGAGAGAAACTCTGAATCCAAACCTACGGCTTGGAGACCTCGCTGCTGCCGTCCCAGTTCACTGGGCCACGGCAGATGAGCTCCAGGCTTAAAAGGGTGGGGTCAGTCAGCGCAAACTGTACTCCACCTTAAAGCACCACTGTGCAGGCAGAAAGGAAATCCACCCCAACTGCAACTCTAAAAGTAAGTCCTGTAGTGACGGGAAAGGGGCAAAAACAGCAGGTGCAAGATGGCACTGGCAGCCACAGTTCCAATCCTACATACAGGTGGCTCAGGATATTGTTTGTTTTGATGATGACCTAGAGACGACATCATCACCCGGTAGCACCCTGAGCGACCAAGCAGCCCTTTTGCAGAACAGCACTGCTTGCTCCGCAATTAGAGAGGGACCTATGAAAAGGTGGCCTGAACAAAAGCCCATCTCCCTACCACTCAGTTGGCTTGCCGCGGTCAACGGACATCTCTTAATGCCATCAAACTGCGACAGAGAAGGAAACGCGAACTCCGAACATTGCTTCAAAAGGTGGGAAAGGAAGAAAAATTCTGAAACTCGCCTGCTGGAATGTGAGAACAATGCTCGACTCTGGTGAAAACAGCCTCCCCCAAAAACGCTCAGCCCTGGTGGCCCATGAGCAAGCCAGACTAGACATTGATATAGCGGCCCTGAGTGAGGTCCGCTTCTTTGAGCAAGGCAGCCTAACAGAACACAATGCTGGCTACACCCTCTCTTGGTCAGGTTGACCTCAAGGTGAACAATGCCTCTTTGGTGTCAGCTTCATGGTGAAGAAGACTCTCGCCACTAAACTTTCAAGCCTGCCAATCGGCCATTCCGAATGCATCATGTCCCTGCGCCTGCCCCGCCAAGACCAGCAGCATACAACCCTCATCAGTGTTTATGCTCCAACCCTGAAGGCTAACCCAGCTGACAAAGATAAGTTCCACACAGATCTCTGTGAACTCATCCAGAATGCCCCTCCCAAGGACAAAATTGTTGTCCTTGGCGATTTCAATGCCAGAGTGGGCTGTGACAGCCTGGCATGGAAGGGAGTGCTCGGAAACCATGGAGTTGGAAACTGTAATGAAAGCAGACGTTTACTCTTGGTACTCTGTGCAGAAAAGCAGCTGTCTATAAACAACACCTTCTTTCAACAAAAAGATCATTTCAAGACTACATGGATGCATCCTCGCTCTAAACACCAGCACCTGATAGATTACAACTTGGTGCGCCAGTGTGACCTAAAGGACATCCTGCATACAAGAGTCATGCCCAGTGCTGACTGTCATACAGACAACTGGCTCGTTCATTCAAAGCTGAACTTCCACTTCAAGCCTAAGCCCAAGAACAGGCCTAGAGACAACCCATCAAAGAAATTTCGAGTCAGCAACCTGCAAACCGCATCTTGCACAGATAGATATCAAGCAACCTTACAGACTAGACTGGAACATCCTGATCTCACTGCTGATTCCATCAAAGCTGCAGTACTGGATACTTCCAATGAGGTCATCGGACTCAGCACCAAGAGAACAGGGACTGGTTTGATGAAAATGACAAAGAAATTCAAGTTATACTAAAAATAAAAAGGTCAGCTCATCAGACTCACCTGGCTCAGCCGGCCAGCCAAGAGAAAAAGACAGCCTATCGTCAAGCATGCAGCACCCTTCAATGTAAACTGAGGAACATGCAAAATGACTGGTGGATTGCACTTGTGGAAAAAAACCCAATTGCACGCTGATACTGGTGACATAAGAAGCTTCTATGAAGCACTAAAATCTGTCTATGGACCCGCATATCAAACCCAAAACCCCCTGAGGAGCGCCGACGGCAAGACCCTACACACTGACAAGCAGTCAGTCCTGGATCGCTGGTTGAAGCACTTTGAAACACTTTTCAGCACCAAGTGCACAGTGCATGATACTGTCATCAATCACATACAACAACAGCCTGTCAAAGAAGAACTGGCTGAGAGCCCAACTCTGGAGGAAACTGTGACCGCCATCAAACGGATGAAGAACAACAAAGCCCCTGGAGCCAATGGAATTCCACCCAATGCCTTGAAACATGGTGGCCCTGCCCTATACACCAAGCTCCATGAGTTTTTCACGGCCTGCTGGGAACAGGGCAGGATTCCACAGGATCTTTGTGATGCCATTATCATCACCTTGTAAAAAAACAAAGGAGAAAAATCAGACTGCGCCAGCTACCATGAGATCACCCTCCTTTCTATTGCTGGGAAGATCCTGGCTAGAATACTTCTGAACAGGCTTGGGCCTACCATTGCGGAAGAAAACCTCCCAGAGAGCCAGTGTGGTTTCAGAGCAAACAGAGGCACCACAGACATGGTATTTGCACTCAGACAATTACAAGAAAGGTGTCATGAGCAAAACAAAGGCCTGTACGTCACTTTCGTAGACCTCACCAAGGCATTCGACACTGTGAGCAGAGATGGACTTTAGAAAATCCTTGAAAAACTTGGGTGCCCACCCAGGTTCCTGGCCATGGTGAAGCAGTTTTGTGAAAATCAGTGACCGCTCAAGTCCCTTCCGAATCTCCAATGGCATGAAGCAGGGATATGTGCTGGCCCCGACCCTATTCACCATCTTTTTCAGCATGATGCTGCAGCAGATAACGGAAGACCTTAAGGAAGGAGTCATCTCATTTGATGCCACCATAGACAAGGAAGTGGACAATAGGCTCTCAAAAGCAAACAGTACATTCGGCAGACTCTACAAACGTGTGTGGAGCAACCACAGCCTCAGAGCACAGACCAAACTCAAAGTGTACAAAGCCATAGTCACCACCCGTCTGTATGGTGCCGAGTCATGGGTCCTATACCGCCATGATGTATGCCTTCTAGAGTGTTTTCATCAGCACTGCCTCTGCTGGCAGGACCGCATCTCAAACTGAAGTCCTGGAAATAGCCAACATCACCAGCATCAAGGCCATCCTCCTGCAAAGCCAACTGCGTTGGGCGGATCACATTGCCCGATGGACGACAGTCGCCTGCCCAAGATCGTGTTGTATGGAGAGCTGACCATGGATAAAAGGAACAGAGGGGCCCCATGCAAACATATCAAAGACTCCCTGAAGAAGTCCCTCTCTGTGTGTAACATCAACCATCGCCAGTGGGAAGCGCATGCCATAGATCGTGATGCCTGGAGATGCTACATCAGGAGAGCGACAGATACCTTTGAGACTGAGCAAAGAACCAGCATGAAAGAGAAGAGGAGGAGAAGGATAGATCCAATTGCCCCCAGTAGTGACTATACTTTCACTTGTACCTGCTGTGGGAGAATCTGCCGGTCACGGATAGGCCTGACTAGCCACCTGCGGGCCTGTAACCGATGACTACAACCTTCCCAAAATCATCGTCTGTGAAGAAATGCTAAGAGAGTGGCAAACAAAAGAAATTCTAGCCCTTTATCCCAATCATGGGGATATTCATGACAGTTGCCCTGATCATCGTTTTGAGGCTCTGATGATACCTTTCTAAAGCTCCCTGTGTCTGTGGGTGGTATGCTGAAGACTTTAACTCGGTTATACCCAAATTACCCATAACTTCCTGAAAAATTTTCGACATAAAATTGGAACCTTGATCCGATTGAATCTCAATTGGTAATCTATATCTAGTGAATAATTGGGTTAACTTCTCTACCACTACCGTTGCAGAAATTGTTCTCAAGGGAATGGCTTCTGGGAACCGAGTAGCCTTATCCATGATCGTGAGTATATATTGGTGTCCCACTTTTGTATTCGGTAAAAGTCCTACATAATTTACCAACACTCTACTAAATGGTTCCTGAATAACTGGTATAGGAATTAGAGGTGTCGGTTTTATGGCAGGTTGCAGTTTTCCCACAATCTGGCACGTATGGCACATTTTAAAAAACTGCGCCATGTCCTTGGAAAGACCTGGCCAGTAAAAATGTCGACTTATATGTGAATTGGTCTTCTGGATCCTCACATGTCCTGCTATAGGAATTTCATGTGCTATCTTTAATATTGTTATGACTGAGGCGGGAGCAATGCACTGTCAATTCAGTCCCATCACTCCACAGGTCGCAGCATATTATTAACGTTTTCACACCTAACCGGAAAAGAGCCAAATTAAACCCTCGAATTAGAGGTGTGCAAAGGAAACCCGACCCAAGTCCGCATACTGGACCCGGAAGCCCGACCTGACCCGAACACAACACATGCCGTTGGATCCCGTCGGGGTCAGGTCGGGTAGCAGGTCCCGACGACATGTGTCGGGTTCGGGTCGAGTGGGGTCGGACTTCTGGGTCCAGAATTCGGGCTCGCGTCGGTTTTCCTTCGCACACCTCTACCTCGAATAACCCCCAGAATAAAACAGACCAAATCAGGTATCTTTAGACAACAACAAATTAACTATTCATTAAAAGTAAATTTTAAACATTAAGATAAACCTATGTCTAAATTTCTAATTTTAACCTAACTCCCCCATTCACACACATACTCAAAAATTAACAGTTAACGCATTTCTTTTAAAAAATGATGTTTTAAAAATTTGCTGTTTCTTAAGAATAAATAAATAACTGGGTTATGAGTGTTTCTGGGTTATGTTCCTGATGGGTGAGGTATCCTACTGTAAAAATAATTAGATGCCACTCGAAGTCTCCACACAGATTTGATGAAACAGTCTCTTAGTAGATTGGCATTCAGCTGCAGCAGGTGTCAAACAGTTCTTTAAACAAGGAGGATAGCACTTGGATTTTAAAACTGACAGTGTCTCAGTTGAAACTTTACTGTGAATTCTAGAAAATGCAATCAGTCAAGAGAGAGTCAATCTTGAAGCAAATGGTCTTTTAAAAAGGGCTTTTTTTCTCCTTAGGCAATTAACTTGGCCTGTAGCTCCTTGTAGAATTTCTGCTGAGAAATAGACAGCTCTTTTCTTCAGTAGCATGCTTTGCTGGTGTCTCTCAAAACTGGTTTCAGCTGGTTTTTACACACAGTTAAATTGTTACAGTACACCAAGTGACATCTCTCTCCTGCTATGGTCTGGGTAACAAGTGCAGCTGGCACACCATGCCTCAGAAATCCAAAAGCTTCTCTCCCTGTCTTAAAGGTACACTGTTTCTAACAGAGGAGAAAATAAATACAGTTCTGTGACAATAGTTCCTGGCAATACTTTGGCGGTACCACTATCTGATGAAGTACCGTCCATTCTTCGTCCACAGGTCTGTGAGGAGGGCTCCAATTCCTCATCAGAATCCCATTTTGGAACTCCTTTTGCCTCAGCTTCTGTTAGAGCTGATTGTTTAACTCTGGATCAGCTTGCTGAGCCGTGATCAGAGAAGAATTATTATACATTTCCTTCGGATTATCCAAATCCCCAAAGAAAGTTTCAGACATTTGACTATCTTGACTGTGGTGCCAATTTTACCTCCGACAATGGAACTTGTTTAGCCATTGCTCGGGTTACTACATATAAAGGAAAAATTCCTGGAACCTTTTCCTGCAACTGTTCTGTCTCTTTAACTTCATTTAGTTTTTCCATGACTACTGGAGAAGCTACTACTTTCACTCCAGCCAAATCATTCCCCAGGAGTAGGTCAACTCCGTCTACTGGCAAACTATGGACAACTTCTATAGTTACCGTTCCAGACATTTGGCCACACTCTAGGTACACCTGATACAAAGGTACGACTATTTACTCCCCGCCAATACCATTCACTAAAACTTTAGCATTCAGTGGAAATGTTATGCCTTTCCCCAGCAAAGGAGTTTGGGTGGCTCCTGTATCCCTAAATACAACTGTAGGTTTACCTGCCTCACTTGAGTGATAAGGAGTTACTTTTCCTTTTGACAAGAATTCCCTATAACTCTCAGGTATGTTATTCACAACCCTTGAACTCACACTGGTTTTTTTTTACTTGGCCTTACAGCTGCAGTGAGAACTATAGCCTGATCTGCTGTACTCTCGGTCAGGGCCCCTTTTCTATACATTGACTTTGTGTACCCCAATAAGTCCCATGGGTTTACCCCGAAACTTCCAGAATTCTGCATGAAGGTGTCCCACCTTGCGATAATGGTAACACTTAGGCTTGCAGCCCTCACTTTCACCCTCAGCATCTTCCTTTCGGGCCTGCGGAGGAGATCCCGGGGTGTTCCCAGCTGTCCCTTCTTGTCCCCGGCTAGTTGCCTTCCTTTCACTCTCCCACCTTCTATCCTTCTTTGGTTTGTGGAGGTGACGGACAAAGGGTTTGGGCTTGTACACAAGCTTGTAATCATCAGCAGTTTCCGCTGCCTGTCTGGCCTTTCAAACCTTCTGATTCTTTACATGGGCTCTTACAAACGGAGGGAATGAGTTTTTAAATTCTTCCAGGAGAATTGGTTCTCTAAGGTTCTCACACGTGGCTTCCATCTTCAGTGCCCATATCCAACGATCAAAATTAATTTGCCTTACCCTCTCAAATTCTATACAAGTCTGCCCAGACAATCTCTGGAGGTTCCAAAATTTCTGCCTGTAAGCTTCAGGGACTAACCCATACGCAGCTAGAATAGCCTTTTTTGCCACCTCATAATCGGCAGAAGCCTCCTCAGAAAGGATGGTATAAACTTCATGAGCTCTGCCCATCAACCTGCTTTGCATAAGCAATGTCCAGCTTTCCTTTGGCAGCTTCATCTGTTTGGCTATCTTTTCAAAAGAAATGAAAAACGCTTCTAGGTCACTTTCTTCAAACTTAGGGAGGGCTTGTACAAATTTAAACAGCTCACCACTGGGTCCTGGGCTGGAATCAGATCTTTCCTCACCAGACCTTTCACTGGAGTCAAGACCACCCCTTTGTCTCAGTCTATCTTTTTAACTTGAATTCCCTTCCTTCTCTTTCTCTTTGAAATGCTCTCTCTTTTTCCCTTTCCTCTTTTTCAAATTCAAGCTTCTTCATTGTCAATTCTCTTTCAAATTCACGTTTTTTCAGTTCTATTGCCTTTTCTTTTCCCTGTTGAAGCTTAAGTCTTTCCATTTCTTTTTCTTTGTCAAGTTCAAGCTGCTTCATCTGTAACTGAACTTTAGCTAATTCAACTGCACTACCCTCTGGTTTACTTTCTTCTTCTTCCAATTGTAAATGCTGTGCTATGATTTCAATTATGTTTGCTTTCTTAGATCCTGGTTTTAACTCTAATGCCAACAGGTCTGCTAAATCCTTTAGTTTAACCTTGGTTAATTATTACAAATCACTCAGGGATACATCCTCCTTCCCCAGAAAAGCCGCAGTGACTGTTAAAGATATTCCAGTAGAGTAAGCTTATTCTATTGCACAAGAAACCTGGTTCTTTTTGTTTTTCCTTTCTCAATTATTATTACCCCACTTACAATTGTACGTCGTCGGCATTGGGTGTATCCCGTAAAGAGCCCCCACTTATATGTTATGACCGAGGCAGGAAGAGTGCACTGTTTATTCTAGTCCCACTTCTCCATAAGTCACAACATATATTTAAATTTTCCCACTTACCAATATGGTCAATCATAGACTCTATTTTTATCTCAGAATAAAACACACCAACCAGGTTTATTTAATAAACAACACAATTATCAGTATATTATAAAATAAGACTTAACCAGTAATGAAGCAAAGCATAAAAACACAGATTGAAGTATAACATTCCCCTTTTTACCTTAGACCCTCACACTCACACACACATATACACTGGATAACTGGAAAAAGGGATTTGCGTTTTAGAGCTCTATTGCAAAAAAAAAGACACAAAAGACATTTGGGTTAAATACTTGCTAATTTTTGAAGAAGAAAGAGAAGGAGTAAGGAGTAATGTGACACGGAAATATTCAATGAATGGCCTGACACTGGGAAGTTCCGAGGAACAAAGGGACCTTGACGTGTTTGTCCATAGACCTCTGAAGGCAGAAGGGCAGGTTAATAGGGTGGTGAAAAAGGCATATGGGACACTTGCCTTTATCAATTGAGCCATAGATTACAAAAGCAGGGAGGTCATGTTGGAGTTGTACAGAACTTTGTTAAGGCCACAGCTGGAGTACTGTGTGCAATTCTGGTCGCCACATTATAGGAAGGATGTGATTGCATTGGAGGGGGTGAAGAGGCGATTCACCAGGATGTTGCCTGGGATGGAACATTTAAGCTATGAAGAGAGGTTGGATAGGCTTGGGTTGTTTTCACTGGAGCAGAGAAGACTGAGGGGTGACCTCATCGAGGTGTACAAGATTATCAGGGGCATGGACAGGGTGGCTAGGGAGCAGCTGTTCCCCTTAGTTGAAGGGTCAGTTACAAGGGGTCACAAGTTTAAGGTGAGAGGCGGGAGGTTTAAGGGGGACGAGGAAGAACTTTTTTACCCAGAGGGTGGTGACGGTCTGGAATGCCCTGCCTGGGAGGGTGGTAGATGCAGGTTGCCTCACATCCTTTAAAAAGTACCTGGATTAGCACGTCATAACATTCAAGGCTATGGGCCAAGTGCTGGCAAATGAGATTAGGTAGACAGGTCAGGTGTTTTAATGCATCGGTGCAGACTCGATGGGCCGAAGGGCCTCTTCTGCACTGTATTATTCTGTGATTTGGAAGGATGTCCTTTGTTTTAGTCTGCTTCCCAAATGCACATAGACGGCTGTCACTGGGATCTTCCTAGACCAGTTCTTTCCAGGCGATGTTGAAGATTGATTTGGGTAGGATTTCCAAGAAATGCAGCTACAGAGGCATCAGATAGGCCTTACAACAGAAATGCGGCAACAGGGGTTTCAGTTCCCACACATTCGATACACAGGGTTTCTTTAAATATGGAGGAAAAAGGAGACTGACACTCTGGATATGCAGGGTTTCTTTCCAAGAGAAAGAGATGAGCTGGGTTTTCTTGGCAGGCAAAAACCAACTGTCTCTTTAAACAATTCAAAGTGAAACCAAAAACATTCCAGAAGTCAAGCCTCCTGACCTCTATAAATCTTGACCAGTCACTTCTCCGTAAACATCTTCCCCAAGTCAAAAAAACAAGCACCCTGCTGGTATTTTATCTGAAAACAGGTGCCTTCCAGCAAAGGCTTGTTTACAAGCCAAGCCAAGTCCAGGAAAACTTCTGGTGATGTCTTTAAAAATAAACACTAAGTTCAGCATCTCTTCAAGCTTTCAGATGAATGAATATCAATAATTCAACTATAAATCCTTAAAAACATATTTTACAAAAAATAGAAGCACTCTCGTAACAAGTCATATTTACCATCATTAGTCACTAGTAAAGCTGTGTGATAGGAATGTTGGCGAGATCTTTCCCAGCACCATGGAGGCTGCTTTGGAGCCATGCTGAAGGCAGTGGAGAAATTGGGAACGATACATGTCTCACTAGCTCCCCGACGTTTTCCCGTCTCTGAGCACTCTTCCTGGAGGTGGGTTCCCATTCGGCAGTGGTGGGTAGCCAATTAAGATAGTTGAGAAGTCAATTATCCCCTATTTTGGCACGTCAGTGCTATTTTCCGAATGTCGCAAAGGCCCCTCCGCCCACCCCGCCCCCCCCCCCCCCCATTCTGTCTGCAGCTTGTTTCTTCACAGGAGCCAAGAGGTCAGAGTTAGATGACAACCATACGTTGAGGAATTCTATTTTTTACATTTACTAAGGAATTGTACCTCAATCTAACCAGAAAATAATTCTTTGTATTTTTTGAAAGTTATTTACAGTCATTTAAAACCAGGTTACTCACAGGTGCCACTGTGATTTAAAATGCTTATTTTTTGTGACAAACCCATTTTCAGCTGTATTACTCAAACTTTACCATGTTACCACTCTTAAATGTATCAAGGAACATTTTGTAAAGCAAATAAAAGCCAAGATGATACATAGTGAAACTACAGTGCGCCTGTGGCGAAAGGACACGTGGTGATATTTTCACTGACATTCTTGGGGCTGGAGCAGGCGTAAATGACAGTTTGAGCCGGGGCAGGCGTGAGCAGAAAATGAGCCGGATCTCAACTCTGCTGGGATTCCTCCCTATTTTGATCGACCTTCAAATTCTGGTTGATGTGCCATGAGTGGCTCTTCCATTTCCCCTCCAACTGCATCAATAGGGCCTGCCAGGCTTCCCTGGAATCCTTCTCCTTTTATGCCCTTGTAGAGACTTGGCGTAAGTCTCTTTGAGTCTTTTAAAGGCCCCAAACCTCTACCAGAGTAAGTTAACTGACGAACTTAATTTTTCAAGTGGGTTTTCAAGTGATGATTTCAAGAAGACCTAATGATGCCACTTTCTGCCGTTGCAACTTCCTGGAGTTTGATTCCAAATAGTACTATCATAAATGAACCCATACAAAGTGGACATCCAGAATTATCATGGACTGTGTTGTGTGCTGAATTGCATTTGAAGAGACCTATAAGATTTAACACTGTATATTTAAGATGGTTGTGCAGCCTTCTAGTTGATTTTTGTTTCCTTTTTCCCTGTAAGCACTTGCTGTTTAAGAGACTTTGTGCCAAATGTTTGTCACTTTTCTTTCAGAAATCGATAATATCGGTCCATGGGACTCATTATTTATGCATTTTGTTTGAAATGACAGCGATGTCAGTTAGGTCAGGCTACACCAGAGGCCATCTGTACCGACCCTGTGATAACCTCACACCTGCATTTACAGGCATAAGTACACCAATGGAGATCTGTCAGAGATGCTCATCCTGCAGATGCTCCAAGTCGTCGGGGAAGCAATGACTGAGCTGTGCCACCTGTAGCATAGGTTTGGTTCTGTTCCTGCAGTAACACTCAACTTGTGCTTCCTTCCAGGTATGCTATAATGCTATCTCCTTTTATGTCTTAAGCTTAATGTAGGCACACTGCACTACTGCCTGGAGTGCCGAAAGGGGCAATCATTTTCCCACGCCTCTCAGATAGCTTGACATCCATTTTGCAAGCCACAAAACAGGGGTTTAGTTCCTGGGATTTTCCATCACTTGCTCTACCCCAATTGAGTATAGCCCTCCAAGTTGAGTTCCTTTTTTGTTCATTGCTTCTTTCTTCCTTCTCTTTCCCTTTCAACTTTGCTAAAGGTTGCCACAGGGTTGAAATGACCGTTGAATCTTTATCTAGGCTGAAGAATTTTCTCCCTATGCAACCATTTCTTTTAAGTGGCCACAGTCCTTCAGTTTGCACCTACACTTCAATTTTCTGCTCTTCCTGCTAGGCTAGGTCCTTGCAAGAGGCCAAAGCTGCATTGTGAGCTGCAAATATTTATGCAAAAGAGCTGACCTGGAAAAATTGTGTGCTATTGATACAATATACTTCTGGCTAATTTGCACCAGCACTTAGCAATTCAGGGTGAATTTTACCAGTGCATGAAAATCTATCCAATATATCAAAGTGATAACAAACAATACTACTGTCTACGTCAAACATTTCATTTACATTAACTGAAGCTAATTTACTATTGTTTCGTTGCAAAAAGAACCCTAGTGATCTCCAGTGAAAATATTTGTTACAATTTCTCACAAAACAAAGTCAATTTTAACCTACCCATCTAGTGACAAATAAGGAGGTTATTTACCTTTTCAGAGCTCAACCTTTTCATGTTATTTCCAATTTTAGCTGCAGGTTTCTGTAGGCCATAAAGGAATTAAAATACCCCGAGCCTGAAAGTTAGGACGTAAAGTGTGTTTGCATTCGCCCCAAACAATTGCTGACCGCCCACCACCACCACCCCCCCACCACCCCCCCCCCCCCCCCCACCCCCAACAACCTGTTTGAAACTTGCTTGGAGTGAAAATCATCCTCATATTTAAATAAACAACAAAAGAAATGGTTTTGAAACAGCAATGGTTCCAGAAACATTTTACATAGCCTCACTGCAGTTGTTTTGGCTGCAAGCACAAATCTATACAAATGTCAGCCAATGCTTATAAAAGAACTGAAGCATAGATTAACATATACTGGATTCTGATGTTCCTTTATTAATGGGACCTGGGTTTAAATCCATTTTACCTTGATGGGACAAAGGCATCTGTCTCAAACCAGTTCCTAGACATGAGTCCACACCATAAAATTATCCTGCTTTGGTTGCTTTCATTTTCATTTTGATAAATGTGGAATAGTTATACAGGTAGAAGGTTAAGAAAGGGAGCAGAGAAACCAGGAAGCTTTTGCTGAGCACATACATCGACAAACATAGTTATTACACGCTAGCAGTTCACTAATTGTCACCACTGATACGCATTTTTCACAGAAAAATTGACAGAATTGTGGGGAATGCGAAATCCAAAACACCAATAAAAATTCTGGAGTGCAGCAATACAAGAAAGGATTTGAATTATTCAATCACTGTAAACCTGTGACCCTCCTCATAATTGTAACATGTTTGGTCCATTCACACATTGCAGCATATGATGTGTGATTTTTCTAAGTCCATGCACAGATGAAGCAAATATTGGAAAATCGAGGGGATGGGGGCATCAGCTTGTTCAGCTGTAAATTAATAGAAAGAAAATCTGGAGGGTTCCTCTATAGCTGTGCCTTCTGACCCATATGATCACAGAAGGCACCTATTTTTCCAGGTTCCTAGAGCTAGGCTGACCCAAGAAAGTGAACGTTGAGTCAGGTTCAAACATCTTCATCTCTGACCTGTTCCAATTGCTTGCTTGCATGCAGTATCTAGCCTCACTTTTCGGCAAGGTACTTAGTTGGGTGCTGGTGTTAATGGAACTTTGCATCAACATGAAACATCGCTTTTCGGAGAGGCGGAGTGGAGATTGTAAGCAGAGGAGAAAAGAAAATACACATTAGCTGGAATTTTTTGTTGGGCGGGAGGCCCCATCTACCGGCCGAAAAGTCGGTGGTGAGCCGGCCTTATTTCGCTTCCCAAGCCTTTAATTGGTCTTGGCCGGGACTTCCACCTCCTTGAGGCAGGATGTCCTGCCTAATGGAGCTGCCGGCCAATCAGCTCTTAGTCCCAGAAGTGGCCACAGGGAGCGGTGGCTACTGCTGGGACTACACCCAGTTATTGCAAGAAGATGAAGGATGGCCCCGGAAAAAAGCTAAGTTTTTAGGGCCTCACCAGGGATAATCGGCCGGGCCCCAGCGAGGCAAGGGGGGTCGGTTTAGGGGGGGCGGGGGGAGTGTTGTGCATTGGGGCGGTTGGGGCTTCAGGGGCAGCCGTCCGTGGGGCACAGGGTGCCCGATCAGGAGGCCTCCCCCCCCCTTCAAGCCCACAAGAAGGTGGTCTGCTTTCATCAGGCTTTTTGAGGCCTCAGCCGCCCACCAGCCAAGGGTATAATACCTGTGGTGGCGGGTGCAGGCCCTTGTGCCAGTTAATTGGCCACTTAAGGGCCTTGATTGGCCTGGAGCGGACAGGCTGTTTCTCGCCGCTGCCCCGCGTAAATTGGCAACAGGGGTGGGAGGGGGTCGGGAACAGCCCCCCCACCCTGCCTTCCACTCAATTTAATGCCCCTCGCCACCAGCCTGCTCGTTTGGGGGGGCATAAAATTCCGGCCATTGACTCCAATATTTACGGAGAAGGAGGTGGGTCCAGGTGAGGCTGAAAATGGCCAACGAACCCAGAAAGACGAGGACGTGGATGTCTTGCAATCTTTGACACTAGGACCTCATTGACATCTTGGAACTCCGTCTCCTGTCTGTGCTCTGAATTGCTGCTCCTCATCCCTCAGTTTTTCCTCTTGAAAGCACTGGTACAGGGGAATCTCTAATTGAAAAACCATTGCATCTTGTGCTTTATGACTGAAATGTGTTCACTGGTCTATGGCAGGAGACTCGTGAATACATATATATTGAGGTCCTGTGACACACATTGGCCGCCTAAACTATTTTCGTGGTTCACTGGGCAGAGTATATATCACTGATGCTCCACTCAGTAAAACCTGGTGGGCAAGAAGGTAAGTGCAAAAATTATCTTTCAGGAGCCAGAAAGATCAGGAGTGCTCCGACAGGCACCACACAGAAATTCTGGGCCACTGCCACCTCTTCTGCATCTACGCAACCCTCCGTAAACCGGCCACCTGGCAACGTATCTGAGTGCCAGCCACGCGACTGGCCAATATTCTCTGGCCAGAACTAGGCCAGCTGTCACTGGACACCTTTTCAAGTGCACAGTTTGGCACCTCTATATTAATAAGGCAGTGTTAAAATGGATCAGGAATCCTGCAGCATAAAATTCCCCCTAAGGTGTCCAGTTTTGTTTTCCTAATGTGATGGATGATTCAGAAGACCTGGAAAAGGTTCAGAGAAAGGCGTGTTATTGGTGGAGGTACTACCGAGTGACTCTTGATGATGGCCATTGAAGTCCTGCACCCAGAGTACCTTCCGTGCCCTTGCTACCCTTAATGCTTCCTCCAAGTGGTGTGAAACATGGAGATGTACTGATTCAGCAGGTGAGAAAGGTGGTAATTAGCAGGAGGTTTCCTTACTCATGTTTCATCTGAAGCCATGAGGCTTCATAGGGTCCAGATTCAAAGTTTAGAATTTCCAGGGTAACTCCCACCTGACTGTATTACAAGGTTCCTTCAGCTCTGGTGTGTCTGTCCTGCTGGTGGGACAGGATATACGCAGAGATGATGATGGAGGATTCTGAGATGTTGATAGTTATGACTCTTAATGCAGCTGAGCACTGCAGACCTGGAGATATGGGTGATGTTTCCAGTCGCAGCCTGGGAGGAACCTGAGATGAGTGAAGTTCAGAGAATTGATCATGCCTGCAGACTGCACAGATCAATGACTTGGCCTATAGATTCTGTGGGTTGGACAAGACTTCCTACAAGCAGTCCCCTTAGCTGGCTGTGCTCCACAGACCCAGCTGTTGCTAAACCTAGTCACTTAGGTTGCAGTAGCTCCTCTTACTGCAATTGTTTATCCATTCAGCATAAAGAAGCATGGTAAGCTGAAAATATTTAGCTATGATAAGTGAGGCAAACAAATCAAAAACAAACTATCTCCAAGCTTTGGAATGACTCGGCACTTGGCTAATCACAACAGCATAGATCCAAATGCCTGCAGGCGAGAGCCCCTTCGAACAGTCTTCCAGGTGTGCCAATCACTTTCCAATGCCAATCCTGTGAGGTTTTACTGAGTGGGTTGGCCACTGGGCAGACCTTCCATTCTGTACAATTAAAATTCCAATCGGTGAGTTTCTGGCAGGGAAAGAGGCAGTCAGTCGATTCCCATCATTTTAACTGCTCCCCTGCCCCATTCTTGTTGGTCAGGTAAGGTCAAAATTCGGGTCTGGATCTCATTTGTTAATGTCTTGACAAATTACATTTGTTATTCAGAGTGTCTGTTATCTAAACTATTGCATTTATATTACAACTCTCTCTTGGAAGTACAGATGATAATGAGAAATAAAAGCAAGACATAAGAACATAAGAAATAGGAGCAGGAGTAGGCCATATGGCCCCTCAAGCATGCTCCACCATTCAATAAGATCATGGCTGATCTGATCTTGGTCTCAACTCCACTTTCCTGCCTGTTCCCCATAACCCTCGACTCCCCTATAGTTGAAAAATCTGTCTATCTCAGCCTTTAATATGTTCAATGACTCAACTCTCTAGGGTAGCAAAGCAAAGGATGGAAAGCAAATTGATAAATGACCAAATGCCAACACACCTACCTATTTCTAGAGATTACATTATGTTCAAAATATATCCATCAAACGATCTATCTATCTACTTACCTACTGTAATTACACTGGCAAGCTAACGCTTACTAAATTGAAGGTTAAAATACTAACTGATGAAATTCCTTTTGTCAATAATTTTAGTGAAGAAGTCAACATAAGTAGAACATGGGATTTTCTCTTTTGTGCTCCTGCTTATTATTGAAAACATAAATTTCACTGCAAGTAGAGAGCACAAGGTTCCAGCAGCTAAATCTGTTGCTTTCATCAAATGTAACTGCTTTGATACCGGTTAGATGAATGACCTACCGCTGAAATAAAGTACAAATTATTATATTCGATATATTCAACCAGAAACATTATGGATGCCTGGCAACTGAAATTCAATCACTGTTTCCCACTTGAGAGATTATTGGTTATTTACCTTAAAGCCTGATGATTTGATATGAACTCCTCGCTTGGTCAGTGTTGACTTCATTCTTATAAAAAATGATCGCTCCAAGCTGTTGTCAATAGTCAGCAAAGTTGGGCTAGTGGATTCTACTGTGGGACAAAAAAAAACAGCATTAGCAGCAATTTTGCTAAGATTTTGTTTGGAAATATGCCCAGATTTTTCTTTTGCAAACAATGTTGCTGTCACCACTAGCAGGCAGTAAAGCAGGTATTTCCAATAGCTTTTCTGTCCAATTTATAGTTTGGTTCTAAAATTGTACATTTAGGGAACCAATTACTAAATTTAAAACATATCCTGAAAGAAAGAGGAATAATATTGTAGAATAAGGATCAGAACATATTTAGCTTGCACAATACATTCTTCACACGGATTAGTGCCTTGATGACAGTTTACTTTCCTGATGGAAAGCTCAATTTCACAGTCTTAATCTTTCCCTCTCATGATAAAATATCATGGTGGTGACAGAAATTGGGCAACTTGTGATGTTCCATGTAATATTCAAAGTTGAAAGAGCAGCTCACTATAAAACGTGTAGATATCTTTAATAGTAAACAGTAATATTTTGTGATGGTTGATGTTCTGTAAACTCATTTTCATTTGAACAGATCAAATACAAGAGGACAACTAAAATTTGTAAAAGACAATCCACTTTATTATCTAAGCGTTGTAAAATTTCAGAAGAATAGCATAGTCCCTGAATTCAATTATTGATAATTTCAGCTTTGTAATGACATCCTATTGATAAATTACTTTCTGTACATTTTTTTTGAGAATTCCCGTTTTAGAAGGCACTCATTTTGTCTTTCTGAAGTCTGAACCATTTCCCTTATTCAAGGGTAAAGTGGTACATTGCTATAAATTTAGTGCTTTCACTTCCACTGATTAAAAAATGATTTACTATAAAATTCTTCTCATCATCTAACACATTATAATATGCCAACAGCTTTTTAATTTTATTTCATGGAGTCTGTAATGCACTATCAAGGCAGAAACTTCAACTGTAAGAGTTTAATTCATCCCTCTAATCCAATCACATCAACCTTATTTTTCTTATCAGAGATTCTCATTTTGAATTAAATGAGCTCATTAGTTTTAATCAAAGCCAGAAAGATCAAAACTTACACTTAAATGCTTCAGATCAGGACTGTCACTCAGCCGTGTAGTTCCATTTTGTGAAAGCATAAGATCAGAGCCCTTTGGAGCTGTTTTTTTTCAAGGAATGCTGATAGTTTGAGAACGATAGATATCTCTGGAATTAATTCAGTTCTCCCCAGTTTGGTATGTAGAAAGCTCAGTGACCTATCCAGCAAAACTGCTGCTTTGGTACTTTGGTAAAAACGGGGAGCTAACGAGATGTATTTGTGAAACAGGAGTACCTAATAACTGCCCAAAACATAGAAATCAGAAAGGAAGATTGCCACTGTTTTTCCAATTACACTGAAATCATAAATGTGTTCTTTCTATGCATATTCATACATCTGTGATAAATATTGAATACCAGAATTCTTATTTCTGGATGTTTTCCGTGCACAACTGGAGCACTATGCTTTTAAAGCTGACACTGTGGAATGGTATCGCAAGAGAGGTGCTTCGAGTTTATTTTAAAAACAAGCAGTTTACTTCCCCACTCGGAGCCTGATCCTTCCCAGCATTGACAATTTTAACCCACAGAGTTCTGCAGGAAGCTGAGGTGACTGAATAAAGCAGGTGGGGGGCCTTATGAATTTATGTGAAACGGGGTCCTATGACTTCAATCAGACCCATTTTCACCGGGCTTGAGCAACAAAGCAATCATGGTTTTCCTGCAGGACTGCAGATAGAAGAGGCCTTCAGGTATGTGTAAAACAGTATGGGGCTAGGAGGAGCAGGACTGCTTCTTTGGGCCCCACAAGGTAAGTCCTGGACTCCCCTCCGGCATAGCAAAAACACCTCCCTGCCACTTACCTGCTGGCTGATAGATGTCCAACTGCTGCCTAATCTTTCATTGCTGACAGCTGCTTTGCGTAGTTTAGTAAACTGCAAGTCTTGGATTGCCTTTAATCATCAATTGGGTGCCACCCAAATTGGGCAAACAAACAACTCCTGCACCTCTTGCCCTGAATGAGAAAACTTCATCAACTTTGCTTCTAACTTTCACCCTTTCTTTTCCTCCACATGGTCCATCTCTGACTCTACTCTTTCTCAACTTTTCTATCTCCGTTTCCAGAATTCACCAATGTCTACTAAAAGCCTATTGGCTCCCACAGCTACCTTGATTATAGTTCCTCCAACCCTACTTCCTGTAAGGACTCTCTTCTATTTTCCCAGTTTCTCTGTCTCCATTGGATATGTTCCAATGATAGCACCTTCCACACCAGAGCTTCTGAAATGTTTTCCTTTTCCAACTGAGTATTCCTCTCCTTATCACGACCTTTGAATGTTTGTCCCATTTCCCGTACTTTTGCCCTCACCTCTTCTCCTCCCTCTGAACCATGACAAGGGTCCCCTCTTTCTCACCTTCCATTGTTCGCCACCCCATGCCATTCTCCATAGCCAACGATAATCCCCTGCCATTTCTGCCACCTCAGTGTGATGCCACCACATCTTTCCTTCCTCTCCCCTTTCAGCATTCCGAAGGGACCATTGCCTCCATGATGCCCTGGTCAATTACGCCTGCTCCCCTTCTTCCAGAACTTTCCCATCCAATTACTGGAAATGCAACACTTTCTCTTTTCACATTCTTCCTTCCTGCTGCTAAGGGTCCCAAACACTCCTTCCAGGTGGAACAGTGATTTACTTGTACTGTTTTCAATTTAGCATACTGTATTCACTAATCACAATGCAGTCTCTTCTACATTGAGGAGACCAATCTGGATTGGATGATCACTTTGTTGAACATTTCTGTTCAGTCTGCAAGTATGACACTGAACTTTTGGTTCCTTGCCACATTAATTAACTATCTCACTCCCACAATGCCCTCTCTATCTTTGGCCTCCTACACTGTTCCAAAGAAGTTTAATGGAAGATTGAGGAGCAGCACCTCATCTTTCTACCAGGCACTTTACAGCCTTCTAGACTCAACATTGAATTGAACATTCGGCCTTAACCAGCGCTTCCATTTTCATTCAGAGGTCAGGTACTGGCATTGGAGGATGACTGCACAACAGTCATGGGAGAGTAGGAGGAATGGGCTGGTGCTTGGGTTGGACAGCACCTGTTGGTCCACAAACAGCAGGTTGGCCCATACCCTGGAATCTACCTGCCTTTCCTCCGCAATGTTCCTGGCCCATGGCAGCCTCTTTTCTGAGCTATATTTTCCATGCTTCCCTCCCCATCTGCTCGTCTGTTGTAAGAATTTACATTTCCTCTGGACGCATTATTTGCTTCTATACCTGTCCCATTCTTTTGCCTTGCACTTTCATCACTATTGTTATTTAATCACTCCTGTCCTTCACCTTATCACAAACCTTTCCATTTTGTGCTTTCCTTGGTTCTGTACTTGGCTAAAAGCTGTTCAACTCTAACACCTTCCGGATCTGATGAAAAATGACTGACCTGAAATGTTGGGCTGAAGTCTATCACAGGCTTCAGGATCCTGACGTCAGGCCAAAAAGCAGATCCCAAGCCCTCACTTGCCAGCAGTGTGATCAGCTTGGCAATTTTACCACAGGCGGCCTCCTAATTGGACATCTGTTGGCTCGCATTCAATTAAGGATGGCAGACTGGCTGCTGATGCTGCCGGGTCCAATCAGAGGGTCAGCAGTTCTAAAGCTTAAGCCCAACCGGGAGAGGTGGGCACTGCTGAGGCAGGCAGGAGACCACGAGGGCACCTCAAAATGGAGATGCCTTCGCACAGGCAAGTAAAAATTTAAATATAGGGGGTCAAGGGCGGTGCGCCCTGTGTGGCAGAGGGGAAGCCCCTCTGGGTGGATCATTTTAGCCACGGGGGTTGTCATTCATGCCCACAGTCCTCTCTCAGACTGAGGCAGGGAGGCCGCCTCCATGAAGCTGGTGGCCTCCGGCCAAAATGTTGACGGCCCTGTAAAATGGCCTGTAATTATGCAAATCAGCTGCCTGCTGGAGTGGGCAGCCGATCCGCCTCGCAGCCTGCTCCCTGCCTACTGCTGGGAAACTATTTTACTAGGCCCCCCACCTCCATTCCTGTCATGTGGAAGCCAGTAAATTTCAGCCTGTTAACTTTGTTTCTCTGTCCACAGGTGCTGTGTGTCCACTGAGTGTTTCCAACATTTTCTATTTTTATTTCAGATTTCCAGCATTTGCAGTAATTTGTTTTCTGTCTCGTTCCATTGTTTTCAATTTCATAGACAGCACCTCAACAACAAATAGTTTAATGTATAGCCAACAGAATTGCTGAGGTCACCAGCTATTATGTGGGAAATTGAGAGTCAGTGAACACAACTGATCAGCTACAGTGCAAGCTAAATTGCTAATAAACTAAGCTAGTGGAAGTGAACACACAGGACTAATATTGTAGCTGGGGGCTGTGCGTTGGATGCACTTACTTGTGTAATCTCTATAGAAACAAGCTGAAAACTATAACATACGTGGCATGTGCCTGCTGATGCTTTGGGCTGGATTTACCATAGGCAGACGGGACTTTGCCACCGACGTAAAAGTTGGTGGCGAACCCGCTTCCGCCTAGCTCGGGGATCCGACCCGCATTTTATGAGTCCCCAGGCTTTAATTGTCCTGAGGCAGGACTTCCACCTGCTTCCCCACCCCACCCACCCCCCACCCCCACAGCGCACGGAAAGGTTGGCAGCTATCGCTGGGCAGCCTTTCATCTCCATGCCCACTTGCCATGGGTAAAATACCCGTGGAGGCGGGAGAGGGCCCTTAAGTGGAGACCTAAGGGCCTTGATTGGCCTTGGGTAGGTGGACTGCTACCCCGCACCCCCCGTCCCACCACTGTAAAGTTGGCCGGAGGCGGAAGCAGGGCGGGAAGGCCTCCCGGAGCCTCCTGCTCAGTTTTATGCTGCCCCCACGCCACCATCCGACCAGCTGGGGCGGTGTAAAATTCAGCCCAAATTGAGTGGATTGAAAAGTAAGATGAACAAAACAGATCCCGAAAATACTATATAAAGATGTGCACTTGCTCTAGCTTCTGTTCAGGGATGCTCTTGTATTTCACTCTAACCTGAAAATAGACATTATCCAAACTGAAATACTGACATGCCATTTTTTCTCCAGCTTTTACTGTTGCGCCAAACAGAAAGCATCTGTTTTTTGTCTCTCTCTCTCTGTCTAATGCAGAATGTATCTCTCATTCTATCCAAATAGAACATATTTCTTTGTTTGTTTCTGTATTTTTCTCCAATGCAGCAGAATAAGCAGTCTCACAACATAATAAGTAAAATCATAAGAAAACATAATACGTAACAACGGACATAAAGTGGGTGCCACGATGACAAATGTAGCAGTGGGAAACTGGCATTAGATAGCTGCATATGCTGGAGACACTTCTAAATTCCTTAGGGTAAAGGATTTACCTGAGGGCCACAGCTGGTGAGGAAAGCTGCCCAAATTCCATCTGGCCACGTGGGTGAGCTGCCTTCAGATGAGCGTCAAGCTTTGGCAGCTTGCCCTGATTATTACAAAGAGCCCTGAGGAATAATTTAAGACAGTCCTTGGGTCTCCAGGTTCGGGTGCCTCCTGGAAGCACACCATCAGTTATTTGTTCAAAAACAGGTCATGACGAATTTAGGTTACAGTGGGTAGGACATGGAACAGCCATGTCAAAAGCAGGATATTATGATCAGGACGTCTAATCACTATACTCTAATCTTTGCCTTTTAATTTTAGTTAATGCAATCCACAGCTTCATTTAGGTTTCTGTCAGATGTTCATGGTTTTCTGACTGAAAGTGCAATTAATTTAAAAAACAGTCTGGTGATGCATTTAAAATATTCACATTTCCACTTCTGTTATGTAGAGCAGAAGGAAGCAATTATTCGATAAACGTTACACGTATTTGACCTGAATCTATATACAATACCCAGAACTAGAAGTCCTTGTTTAACAAATTTGATGGACAAAGTTCAAAGTTTCTAAAGAATAAAAATATAATTCATTAAGATATGCTTTCTGAAAAAATAGCAATGTGTTACAATATTATTAACTGGTCACTTTAGCTACAGTTCTTATGATGTATTAAAATGGGAAAACTAATCTTTAGTTGTTTACTTCAATAAGGTAAATTAATATATATGACAAAAAATCATTAAAATGTAATTCAATGATTTTAGAGTCATAGCTGCATAAATAGGATGCTTTTGAAAAGTTTAAAATGAAGTGCAACATATCAGTATGAAATACAGTTGGTAAATGGGAACAATTTAAAATTTATTTATTACTGGTCAATCTCCCAAGGCATTAAACACGGGAGGGGAGATTTGAACTTTAATGGTAGTTGAAATTGACTGGCTCCATTCCTGCTCTGCAGCTGGGGTGTCGTCTGACTCAAGTGGAACCTCATTAATATCTGATGAGTAGGATCCAATGATATACATAGGACCTTAATGATATCTTACTGGTGTACTGAGCGGGGTCCTGCAGTGGACGCTGTTGGGCAAGAAGTAGAGCCCCGAAAAGATAAGTTTCAATTATTTTTGATGGACCAGGAGGCATAAGAAGTCATCCGCTGGGTTTCACAAGGACAGTCTAGGCTTCTGCTGCCTCAGGTTCGTCCTCCTTTCCCCACCCCCCATTCCGTGCAAGACTCTGTTGAGCACCCATCTCCACAAGACTTATCTGAGTTCTGGAAAGAGGCCCCTGGCCTGATCTTTGCTTGCTGACAACTGAGGTGCTACCTCTTTATGCCTGTTTCAGCCTGGGATGTAAATGGAGCCCGGTCATTAATATCAGCTAGGCCTCCCAAGGAGACTCCTGGATGGGTAGCCTGCATGTTGTACTGGCTTCTAAAAAGTCAAAACTGTGTAGTCTTCAGGTGAAATGGCATTAGAGGGTGTTTGATAAGTGGACCAGGTCACATTGACATAATTTGGTTCCCATTTTAATGCCATACATTCCATCCTTATTTTTATATAACACTCTGATTTGATTTTATTATAAATAGTTAAATAGCAAAATATTCATTTGGGAAGCAGACACATACAGGGGGTAATTTTAACCTGACTCACTGGGTAGGAAACCCCAGGGATTGGGTAGAACACTGGTTTTACATTCTGCACTATATTGCTGTCCAGTGACTTCAATATAGAATCAAATTAGGCGGAGTCTCAAACCAACACTCCAGCTGACGTAATCATTTTTTTCAACAGGCGGGCTGGGTTAAAATTGTCCCCTGTAGAGTTGTTTGGCGTATAGAAGTTTCTCTGCTGTACGGGCTCAGGAGTCGTGAGATGCAAAACAAAGAAGCTACAGTACACCACTGTTGGGAACATGTCATTATAGCATATAATGTTTTCATGTACATGTGGACATAGGAATTTATAAAGAAAAATATTGACAGGAAATGCATGCAGACGTTAAGATTTTTTATATAATTAATATATTATACGGATAGCAAGAAAAATGTGTAAGGATGTTTACAAAGAATGTGTTACATATAGCAGAATGTGCAGCAAATGAATGTAAAATTCTAATTTTAAGTAAGATCTATTTCTTTGACTTGAAAGACTGACCAAAGCAAACTACAGTTAGAGAAAAAAAATGAAGCTAGATTCCCACGAGATAATGCAAATACTTTACGATTTCTATGCTCTTATTAACTAAAAAGGATTTTCCACCACCAAAATACACATAACTCGATATGGACAAATATCAACAGAGTAAATGTGTAAGGGCATAAACATATTTGTTCTTAGAATTTTCTTTAAATAACGTGGTGTTTATTCATAGTTTGCCTCACTAAAGGCAACATGTGTCAAAGGCCTTTGAGCAGCTGACGATACTGTTTAGATAGATTATGAGAGTAAACTAGCAAGAAATATAAAAGCAGACAGTAAGAGCTTCTACAAGTATGTAAAATGAGAGCAACCAAAGCAAACGTTGGTCCTTTACTGGATGAGACTGAGAAATTAATAATGGGTAACAAGGAAATGGCAGAGATTTTGAACACATATTTTGTATCTATTTTCATGGTAGAAGTCACTAACAGCATCCCAATAGTAGTAGCAAATCAGGGAGCAAAAGGGAGGGGAGAACTTAAAACAATTATTGGGCTGAATCTTTTGGCAAGGCCCGAGGTCCCGCCACCAGGACTGATAGCGGGAGCTTCTGCTGCTTGGGTGGATGGGGGCTGGGTTGCAGGCTGGACCGGTATTCTGCGGCAGCTTGTCAATTAACTGCCGGCAGGCAGATGAGGTGTCCAGTAAGGAGATGGTGGCAGTGTGAGGCCATGTCACTGGAAGGGCTGTCACTATATTTAAAGGGCTTCCAGCATTCTCTTAAATCAATCCAGCCATAAAGAAGCCTGAGTGGTAGACCTATGAAAGAAGGCCTGTCAAAGAATGGCAGAGGCAAGATAATGGATGACCCCACAGATCCTCTTTCCCCAGATGGAGGGAGAAGACCTGCCCAACAGACCAAGCAAGCCTGGATGGAGATCGCAGAGGAGGTCAGCAGCCATGGGGTTGTCCCTTGAACCTTGCTGCAGTGCCGCAAAGGGTGAATGACCTCATGTGATCCACCAAGGTAGGTGCACCACATTTTGCTCTCCTACTCCGTTCCATCTCAGGTGAGCGCTGAGTGGCTGCACGCAGGAGGCATGCATATGGCACCATCATGGACAGTCAGGCAGCCAGCAGCACAGGGGAAGAGAGTATCTTTGTCTGGTGATGAACAATTGTTATCTGTGTGCTTGCAGGAAAAGACAGGGAAAGGCCGAAAATCGGCAGTGGCCTACTGTACCTTGCTATACTAATCCCATGGAGGAGGAGGCAATGGAGCGTGGAGGACAGCACAGGGGCCATTCCATCACAAATGCTGAGATGGGAGTGGAGAAATGAGAGAGTGAGTGGCCTAATGGAGGCTCTGGCCACTATGAGGAATAGTGCTCATGTGTTCACCACAGGTCATATGCAGCTCCACACTAGCAGTGGACTGAAGGACATGATAGAATGTGCACTATCCTCTAATTACTCTTTTCTCTCACACAGGTTAAAAAGAACAACGGACAGCTCAAGAGACCGGGGGACAGCCATCCTCCTCCTCTGAGGAGGAGGAAGCCTCGAGGATGCATCTTCACATTGGTCGCCTTCACCTTCCACCAATGCAGATACGCTCATGTTGGTGGGTATGCTTTCACGAGTAGATCTGAGTCACAATCTGGTCAACCCGTGCAACTGATGGAGGCAGTGACAACTAACGCCACTGAGACTCAGAGGACTGCTTATGGCCTGGCGATGCTGAACCTCAGGTTGACGACATGTCACTGGAGTTGTCAGCAAGGCGACAGATGGTGGAGCTACAGTGTGAGGAAAAGGAACATCTGGCGGAGCTTCCAGAAGCTAAGAGCACCCTGCCACAGACAATGGAGGAGTCCATCCAGGTCATGAGTGCTGCCATGTCTCTGGTGTGTGCATGCTCGGTTTCCTCCATTGAGAGATTGGCGACTCTCATGGAGAGCCATATCCAGCAAACCACTCAGTGGATACAGGAGATGCGTGCTGACCTGCATGCCATCACCAACTCCATGAGCTTCATGCAGCAAATGCTTGACGAAGGGGTGGGGCAGGAGGGGGGGCGAGGCGTCCGGAGTCACCACCAGGTCCTTGCACTCTTCAGGTAAGCAGGGAGGTATGGGTTTACCATGAAAGGGCAGAGGAGTGGCTACCTGGTGCATCTGGGGGCTCCTCTCAGGACGCTCCTGGCATACATAGCGGCCCCTTGGCTCCAATGTCAGTGACACAGGAACTTCACTCAGCCGTGATGGCAGAAGAGACTCCTGCTCTTGTGCAGGAGGCCCTCAATAGCCATGGCCCTCCAGGCCTCAGGCAGGCACCGCAGCCTCACAGCTCCAGTGACCCGGGTTCAATTCTGGGTACTGCCTGTGTGGAGTTTGCAAATTCTCCCTGTGTCTGCGTGGGTTTCCTCCGGGTGCTCCGGTTTCCTCCCACAGCCAAAAGACTTGCAGGTTGCGAGGTAAATTGGCCATTATAAATTGCCCCTAGTATAGGTAGGTGGTAGGGGAATTTCGGGACAGGTGAGGATGTGGTAGGAAAATGGGATTAGTGCAGGATTAGTATAAATGGGTGGTTAATGGTCGGCACAGACTCGGTGGGCCGAAGGGCCTGTTTCAGTGCTGTATCTCTAAATCTAAATCAAATCAAATCCTCAAGACATGGGGCAGCAAGGTCAGCAGCCTCCCTGCACCTCAGCTGAAAGCGCAGGGGGAGCACCACATAGCAGCACATGCAAGAGATTTAAGAAAAGCACACAGCTGCACTCGGGGGTCACAGGTTCCTTTTTTTTTGGATCCATAGAACCTTGCAAACATTTGTACCGCCATTACGTATCTGATGTTGCAAGGCTTGAGGTCCCCTTACATTTCTTAGGGGCTGCTTAGACTCCAGGAGCACCCTGGCTCTGTGAAAGTGTGTGATGGGTGGGCAACACTGCATGAGGTCAAGGTAGTCCCCATGCCCCAACAATCTGTCTAACTGGGACTGGGTAAACTGTAAGGGCAATGAAGGAGGTGGCACCAGGGCTTCAGAGGCAGAAGCTTTATTGCATTGCATAGATGTCAGTAGGAATTATGTGAACTGTGCCTGTATTAACGTATCCCTTGCAAGCATCTCATGGTGCCTTGCCTGTGGTCTCTGGGGCTCTACAGCATTCTGAGCCTGCTCATCAGCTTCCTCCATCTCCTCATCATTGGAACATGTGTCATGCTCAACAATATCCTCATGGTTTAATTGCTGTCCTCTTTGTAGCACCAGATTGTTCAAGGCCCAGCACACTACGACAGTATGCGAGACCCAGTACAGGGCCATACTGTAGGCTGCATCAGTTCTGTCAAGGCATCTGAACAGCATCTTCAGAAGATCTATGGCCTGCTCAATGGTCATTCAAGTTGTCCCCTGGCAGATGTTGCATCTCTCCTTTGCATCAGTGCTAGGGTTCCTCACAGGTGTCAGTAGCCACCTCCGCAATGGGTAGGACTTGTCATCTAGCATGCATCCTTAAAAGCACGCAGGGCAGGTGGAGTGGGGGGGGGGGCAACGGGGGTGGGGGGTTCTGAAAAGCTCTGGCACCTAGGACTGCCTTAGGATGTAGCCGTTGTGGCTGCTTCCCAGGAACCATGCACGCACCCATAGAAAGCAATTCAGGTGGACACTGAGCAAGTCGAAGTCCTTCCTATTGATGAAGGCTGAAGGCTGAAGGCTGGTCAGTGGGAGCTTTGGTGGTCACATGAATGCAGTAGATGACACTCTACAACTGGGGAATCCAGCAATGGCCCTGAATCCTATAGCCCTCTCAGCCTGTCTGCGTCGGTATGGAAGTGCAGGTATTGGCTGGCCCTCTTGAACATGGCATCGGTGGCCATGTTGATGCAGAGCTGAGCAGCAGACTGGGAGACCCCACACATATCCCCATGGCTCCCTGGAATGACCCTGAGGCATAGAAATTCAGCTCCACGGTGACTTTCAGCATCACTGGCATTGGGTGGCCACCACTTCCCAAGGGGCTAAGCTCATCTTCCATCATGGCATACAGTTTTGTGACTGCCTCCCTGGAGAGGTGGAATCTTCAGGGACACTGCTGCTCTGACATCTGTAGGTATCTGAGCCATGGTCTGTAGACCCTCTCTGGTGGGTAACCTCTTCGCTGCACAGGAAGGTCCCCCTCTGCACCCTTCTCCTCCGTGGAACCCGTTCTCCCCACCAAGCTGGCGCATCTGCTGTCCCTCTGATTGCTGCCCTTGACTGCAGCTCTCTCCCTCTCTGATGCTCCTCATCACTGGAGGTGCCACAATCTGAGTGATTGGCATGGAGACTCACTCAGTCTCCAGGGCCTCCTTCCACCCTTATTTCACCCACATGAATGTCAGCATCAATATGCCACTCAAGCAGTATGCCCCTGCAGCTCTGGCACATTTTCCCCCTTCTCCCCACTGTCTATGCTGATGCCCATACTGTTCCATCCTCCCTGCCAAGGCTTGCCAGTACTCACGATAGCTGTCGTTTGCAGCCAGAACTGACCTCCTGCTCACTGTCTCCTTATACCTGGCAAGGCTTGGAAGCCTTGAAGCTTCTGAAGGAAGTGTCGGTCTTGAAAAATCTGAAAATCTTTGAAAATTTAAGTTAATTGTCTTTTAAACAAGATCAATTACCTGCCCGCCGCGTGCAGGTGTGACATTCTCTCACCATGTCGGCTACCCTTCGCAATATCCGATCTGACGTGAAGATGTTGTGTTTCCATCCCGACGTCTTCTGACGCAAATTTCCGACCTCCCCTGCCTCCTGGCCCACCTGCTATGGACCAGGAAAATTCAGCCCTATGATACTACTCTATGATTCTACATGGTAATGCAGGTTGAAAATCAGTGTATAGTGTTTTGACTCCATCTCCAATCCTATCTAGTGACGCCCCTTGCCAGGAGTCTCACCTTATAAAATTTCTCCTCCAAGAGGCACTGAGAGAGGTTAGGATGAACACTTAAATTCCAGTTCTGGAATTAATCTCCTGCAGAATTGTGCATTCATTCCCATAATTATAAACTCGGCTCTACTGATAATATTTGTTTATTTTATTAACGGGACGTGGTCTCACAGTTAGAGGAATCAAAGTTAAACCCGGGGGTCACTTGCCATTCCAAATAAAGTGAGAAATTTGTCAACCAAGCTCTTTGAGCTGGATCTTGGAGATAGCAATAGAAGCTCATAAATGCTGTAAAAAGCTATTGAGAGCACTGACTCACTCCAAGGGGTTAAAGTACTGGTAACTAATCAACCATAACTTACTGAATGATATGCAAAGTGTGAGGGAATTAGCTTTTGTACAGGAGCTGCATAGTGAGAGAAGTGTAATTCAAAATACTTGAAGGTAAAACAGAACACTAAAAAAATCTCAAGAAACCAGGGCACCCAGAGCCAGTTCAAACTTGGTATAATTAGATAGATTAATTCAAGCAATGAGATAAAGCAGGATTATCTAATTTATGGGATCTTCATTGTTAAAATATCCTCAACGTTGTTTAGAGCTCAGCCATGATAGATTCAATGTTCTGCAGTAACATGTGATGGGCAACAATCCTGACTGAAGTTTCTGATAGTTGCCTACAACAATGTCAGGTGGCAGTGAGTTATGCCCTTATCCTGCTCAGGTGAGGTATAGAGGTGGCTGTTTATTTGAATTATAGTACGAAATAAAAATATCATGACACAAAACTCCTATATTAGCCTACTGGAAGTCCTGAGAGGATGACCTGGTGGGAGCATGATGAGCAGTGTCCTTCTTTCCAAAGAAAGAAGAAAATCCTATGTGATAGGTAATCTTACTTCATTCAATAATGCTAGCGTACTTAGGAAAAAAGGGGCAAATATTTTTTCCTTCAGAACAAATGTACCAAAGGCATTATCATCCACATTGCTAAGACCAAGCAGTGGTGCTTTGTAATGCATGTTGGCCACTCCATGGAGCAGTTTTACAAATAGGGATTAACTTTCAGAGTATACACTGGCAGTGAGGAACTTTGCTCACCACCAGAGCAAATGGGAAAATCGTGGGTGGGTGAAAAATCTCAAGCAATGTTCCTGTGATCTTCCGAAATGTGATTTTCTGAAATGTGGTGCTGGCAGGCAGGTTTCTTCACCTATAGTGTGCACTTGGAAAATTTAGACTATATTGTTAATGGATACCTGTTTCAAGGATGCCCCAAAACAGCCATTGGATGGCGAGACTGACCACTTATGTTACTGGATAGCATTCTTCCACTTTTAATGGATGGCTTATGAAAGACCAGTAGACTTCCCATTCTGGAGGATGGTAAACGTTAATCCAATAACTATCCTCTCACAGCAGTCAGGTTGCCAATCCTGACTGACTGAATCAAGCTTTTGGAAATGACCTTTTCGTTGAGGGAGAAAGTTTCTCCAGCAATTAGGTTCTTTTGGGCCTCCTTATCTCGAGAGACAATGGATACGCGCCTGGAGGTGGTCAGTGGTTTGTGAAGCAGCGCCTGGAGTGGCTATAAAGGCCAATTCTGGAGTGACAGGCTCTTCCACAGGTGCTGCAGAGAAATTTGTTTGTTGGGGCTGTTGCACAGTTGGCTCTCCCCTTGCGCCTCTGTCTTTTTTCCTGCCAACTACTAAGTCTCTTCGACTCGCCACAATTTAGCCCTGTCTTTATGGCTGCCCGCCAGCTCTGGCGAATGCTGGCAACTGACTCCCACGACTTGTGATCAATGTCACACGATTTCATGTCGCGTTTGCAGACGTCTTTATAACGGAGACATGGACGGCCGGTGGGTCTGATACCAGTGGCGAGCTCGCTGTACAATGTGTCTTTGGGGATCCTGCCATCTTCCATGCGGCTCACATGGCCAAGCCATCTCAAGCGCCGCTGACTCAGTAGTGTGTATAAGCTGGGGATGTTGGCCGCTTCAAGGACTTCTGTGTTGGAGATATAGTCCTGCCACCTGATGCCAAGTATTCTCCGAAGGCAGCGAAGATGGAATGAATTGAGACGTCGCTCTTGGCTGGCATACGTTGTCCAGGCCTCGCTGCCGTAGAGCAAGGTACTGAGGACACAGGCCTGATACACTCGGACTTTTGTGTTCCGTGTCAGTGCGCCATTTTCCCACACTCTCTTGGCCAGTCTGAACATAGCAGTGGAAGCCTTACCCATGCGCTTGTTGATTTCTGCATCTAGAGTCAGGTTACTGGTGATAGTTGAGCCTAGGTAGGTGAACTCTTGAACCACTTCCAGAGCGTGGTCGCCAATATTGATGGATGGAGCATTTCTGACATCCTGCCCCATGATGTTCGTTTTCTTGAGGCTGATGGTTAGGCCAAATTCATTGCAGGCAGACGCAAACCTGTCGATGAGTCTCTGCAGGCACTCTTCAGTGTGAGATGTTAAAGCAGCATCGTCAGCAAAGAGGAGTTCTCTGATGAGGACTTTCCGTACTTTGGACTTCGCTCTTAGACGGGCAAGGTTGAACAACCTGCCCCCTGATCTTGTGTGGAGGAAAATTCCTTCTTCAGAGGATTTGAACGCATGTGAAAGCAGCAGGGAGAAGAAAATCCCAAAAAGTGTGGGTGCGAGAACACAGCCCTGTTTCACACCACTCAGGATAGGAAAGGGCTCTGATGAGGAGCCACCATGTTGAATTGTGCCTTTCATATTGTCATGGAATGAGGTGATGATACTTAGTAGCTTTGGTGGACATCCGATCTTTTCTAGTAGTCTGAAGAGACCACGTCTGCTGACGAGGTCAAAGGCTTTGGTGAGATCAATGAAAGCAATGTAGAGGGGCATCTGTTGTTCACGGCATTTCTCCAGCAATTAGGTAGGCACTATTCAATGCCTAGCATGTCTGATAACCATTTTTTGATGCCAGTAACAGGCCTTCTCCCTGTTTGGACAGATATGAAGGGAACCAGAGACACTTTTCTTTCAATAGCAGAGAAGATCTCCAGCTTTCATGCTGAATTTTCTGCAGCCATTGATGATTGTCCATTGGCTGGGTAATCCCAATTCTAGATGAATATGTGGACTACCTTGATTTGCATCTTCAGTTTGTGAGGTTGAACTGACAGTATTTGCTGTCACCCTAGCTACATTTTGTGTCAGAAGTATCATTGTATAGTCAGGCATTAATGGTTCAACTGCATCATGTCTTGATAGAGGGGCCGAGAATCTGTCCCACCTTATTTGTTGAAAATTTTGTTTTCTGTGCACATCCACATGTCTCAGGGCCAATTGTAGTGCTCTGAGTTAGAGTCAGTTGATGTGTAGGTGGGCTCATTGCAGTCCATCTACCGAGCTCAATCACTGTGAATATGGCCCCAATCCATATGGTAAAGCATCAATTACCAGCATTAGTGAAGAGTCACCAGCTGCATCAAGATTCCTTAAAGAACATTAAAGTCTCAAGTTTGGCTAAAAGGCGTGAGATAATGCCAATTTATGAGGAGCTCACTGTTTGAGCAAGTTGAACAGAACCCATTTCACAAACAAAGAAACAGATATCTTTTGCTGACATTCTTAATTTCTTACAAAGAAGATACGTTCATGCCCAAAGGACTCCAACCCAATCTGGGGTCAGGAAGACTTGCTCCAGGCTTGTTCAGAACAAGGTACTTTTTGGTTCTCAATGAACTATTCTGTAACTGATGATGAAGTTGAGCTCCTGTAATGCAACAAACATCTACTGATGCTGACTAAATAATCTATCAACAAAAAATTCTCACAAACCAATTATCTAAATATAAATCGAAATGTATGGACAGCGACTTGAGATGAGGTAGACGGATAGACAATTTGGGAGCACCCTAAGGACTGCAAAAAGGATGCAGGGGAACTGCCACCTTGAAAACTGAACTTGAGATTGTTGTACTAAATCTAGAATTGGGCATCTTTCAGGTCAATTAGAGCCAGTCAATCTGGCCTCTTGTGCATCTCCACCTTCTTCACCGCACCACTGGCAGTTGTGTCTTCAGCCCATGCTCTAGAATTCCCTCCTTAAATCCCTCAGCTTCTCCAACACCTCTTCCTTTAAGAATCTCCATAAAACCCACTTCTGTGGCTAAGCTTTTGGTCACCCCATCTAATATCTCCTTTGGCTCAGCGTCCATTTTACATCTCAGTGAAGCACTTTGGGACATTTTGCTACATTGAATGTGTTATATAAATGCAAGTTGTTTCTGTTGTGGTAAGGTTATTTCGGTTGGTCCATGATCAAGGGGAGAAATTGCTGTCAGAAAGATGGACTATTTTTGCCACAGCCTGAAGCTGCATTGTGTGTTGATAAGTGAGTCAGGCAAATAATTTGGATCTCCAAGCAGACTTGCCTCATCCATGAATCTAGCTGTCTGGACTCTCAATGAAGAAGTACACAATTTGTCTCCTGATCAGTGGCCATTCAATATCACAACAATTGACAATTTTATCAGCAACCATGGTGGTGTGCAACAGGTCAGTGGAGTCACGATAGACCCAAATAATCTTTTCTACCTTGAGCATTACCTTATGCTTCTTTTGCCCTTGGCAGCAATCCAAAGTGGGTTGGACATGACAAATCCCACAAAGGTCACAGATTGAGACCTTTGAGAAATTCAGAACAAAGGTTTCACCTCAGATTCAAGAACTTCTCAAGATGTAATTTAAAACTCTGGCCATCCTATCATTGATTGCATCAGAAAATTTGCCAATCTGATCAAACAAGTGGTTCTCTTGCTCTTCTCCCTCAGTATTTCACTTACACATTAAAAAAAAACTCCTTCTCCTCGAGTTCTCTTTCCTCTAGCCCTGAAAGCAATGAGTCATATTGGGATATGGGCTGATAAGTGGCAAGTAAAATTCATGCCACACAAGAGCCTGGCAATGACCATCTCCAACAAGAGAGAATCTAACCATCTCCCCTTGACGTTCCATGACATTACCATTGCTGAAACTCCCACCATCAAACCTGGGAACACAGGAAGATAGGAACAGGAGTAGGCCATTCAGCCCCTCGAGCCTGTCCCACCATTCAATGAGATCATGGTTGATCCGCGGCCTAACTCCATATACCTGCCTTTGGCCCATATCCCTTAATATCTTTGCTTAACAAAAATCTATCTATCTCAGATTTAAAATTAACAACTGTTCTAGCTTTAACTGCTGTTTGTGGGAGAGAGTTCCAAACCTCTACCACCCTTTGCGTGAAGCTAACATCTCTTTCCTAACTTTCCTAACATCTCTCCCGAACGGTCTGGTCCTAATTTTTAGACTATGCCCCCTAGTTTTAGAATCTCCAACAAGTGGAAATAATTTATCTTTATCTAGCCTGTCCTTTCCTGTTAATATCTTGAAGACTTCGATCAGATCACCCCTTAACCTTCTAAATTCTAGCGAAAACAGGCCTAATTTGTGTAATCGCTCCTCGTAATTTGACCCCTGTAGTCCAGGTATCATTCTTGTAAACCTACATTGCACTCCCTCCAAGGCTAATATATCCTTTCTAAGATGTGGTGCCCAGAACTGCTCACAGTACTCCAAGTGGGGTCTAACCAGGGTTTTGTACAACTGCAGCATAACCTTTGTGTCTTTATACTCCAATCCTCTAGATATAAAGGCTAGCATTCCATTAGCCTTTTTAATTATTTTCTGCACTTGCTCGTGGCATTTTAAAGATCTATGCACCTGAACCCCCAAGTCCCTTTGGACATCCACTGTACTTAACCTCGTCCCATTTAGAAAGTACCCTGGTCTATCCTTTTTTGGTCCAAAATGTATAATCTCACACTTGCCCACATTGAAATCCATCTGCCACAGTTTTGACAGAAACTTAACTGGACAAGCCATATAAATACTGTGGCTACATGAGCAGGTCAGAGGCTCGGAATTTTACAGCAAGTAACTCACCTCCTGACTCCTCAAAGCCTGTGTCCACCAGACACAAGCCAGGAGTATAATGAAATACTCTCCACTTGCCTGGATGAGTGCAGCTCCATCAACACTTAAGAAGCTCAACACCATTCAAAACAAAGCAGCCCGCTTGATTGGCGCCCGATTCAACACTTCAAACATTCACTCCCTCCACCACCAGTGCACAGTGGCAACAGTGTCTACCATTTGCAGGATGCACTGCAGCAACTTGCCAAGCCACCTTCAACAGCATCTTCTAAACCCACGACCTCTACCATCTAGAAGGACACGGGCAGCAGACACATGGGAACACCACCACCTGAAAGTTCTCCTCCAAGCCACACACCATCCTGACTTGGAAGTTTATCATCCTTTCTTCACTGTTGCTGGGCCAAATTCCTGGAATTACCTTCCTAACAGCACTGTGGGTGTACCCACACCACATGGACTGCAGCGGTTCAAGAAGGTAATTCACCACTACCACCTCAAGGGCAATTAGGGATGGGCAATAAATGCTTGCCTGGCCATCAGTGCTCACTTCCCATGAATAAATAAAAAAAAGTATCTTTCCAAGTGGCTGTTCCTCATGGATTAGTCTAGGTGGTCAGTGTCAGAAGGCTACTTTACCACACATTATAGCTAAAACCAGTTTTGCCCTCACTCTGCATCAATAACACATACTTTCAGTCATGATTACTGAAAAGCAATTAGAAGTAGATATGTTGGATGATCAATTTTCCTCCTTAACCTGGTTACATTAAAGCTAATTAGAGTGCTTTGTCATCACCCCACTTGAGATCAGCTAACACAACACAGATCAGATCAGATTCTGCTCCATGTGCCTCCACACCCAAAATTTTAAGACTATTAGTATGCGTGCTCTATCTAGAGGGTGTGCAAAATAGATGATATACTAGGTTTCTCATTAATTTTGGTGATAAAAACAGCTAAAGGACCATGAACATATACAAGATTATTAGAAGATAACCAACAGAGACAATGGTCAGTTTACTGTGCCCCAGGTGGCTGGAACAGAGGCAAGAGGGCCAGTAAAATGCCGAGAGCTGTGTTGGGACGGCTCCACGATGCAGTCCTGTTGCAGGGGAAGTTTTCTGTGGCAGGAACCACAGCGGCTCAGCTGCTGGCTGAACGGAGGCGAGCAGGCAATTTGAATGATTAATGGCCCAATTAAGGGCAATTTTCCTGGGCTGCTGGCATTTTGTTTGTGGTGGAGTGGCCCCTGCCATATGGGAGGCCACCAGCTGCATGGAGGCAGCCTCGCAGCAGCTTCTTGGGGCGGGAGGGGGCATCAGAGCCGGAGCAGGGAGTCTGCTGATGGCAGCAAATGATACCGTTATGGCCCCAACACTGCCATTGGAGGTGTTTCCCCTCGATTCTCTGGGCCCTGTCTGCTTGGCCCATGTAAAAATTTATCTAATGCTTGTTCTTCCGAGCGCGCCTCAAAATGCAGGCACCTTCACGTTCTCCTTGCTGCCTTTGCAGCAGTCACCTCTCTGTGGCGCTGCCAAGGCTCCAAAGCTACTGGTCCTCTGATTGGGCCAGCAGGGTGGAAAGCCTGCCTGCCGTCCTTAACTGGCCTCCTTCCCTGCCTGCTTTGCCGGCTCTTAATTGCCTCTTCCTGGCAATATCGTTTCCCACCCAAATATGCCAGCCACCCGAAAACCACCCCAACAACGGGACCTCCACTGCTTTGGCAAAATCTTGTCCAATATTTCCTTCAGTAGGGAATATATTGGACACGATACATGAAGGAATTCTTAGATTACCACTGTGGAATCTGTTGAGAAATGTAGACTGGGATGGTCTAACTACCTGTGCACCAGAATTTGAACAGGTTGCAGACTATAAAAACTCACCCTGAAATGTGTTAGTTGGGAGTGTTCCCCTGCAAGCTGTCTTGGCTGCATGATTATGTACCAACTGGGGACTTGAATACTGTGCAGATCCAGAAACCTTCAGATGGTTTGGTAATGGCTTTGAAGGACTATTGCATTTATTCTGTGCCTGTAAATAAAGTCATTTCACATTATGCTGATTTTGATTTTCTCTACCAGACCAGATGAATGTTAATTTAGGATTAACTACTAAAAGAATGGTGTTTTTCCTTCACTCACACATTGGCAAGTTGACGTACAAAACACCTGCCATCAGAGCAGAATCATTTTCCTGCTCACTAACATTGTGGTTTAAATTGTAGCACTTTTTGAAACATATGACCTTCCACAGGAAAGCTATTACCATTAATTTGGATTCTTCGTAACAAATTTGTTTCAGAATAACCAGCTTCAAATGGCTAAATATGGAATGCCCACATTAAGTTTTATATCAATATAATGATTTCATTCAGTCAAAAATGCACTGCAACTTTTGTAGATTTTCAAGGAGTCAAACACTATTTACAGTCTCCACATTAAATCCCTTGGATTAATTTCTCATGTGAGTCTAAGGATAGTTTTAAAAACTGACTTTCTGAATCCTGTTTTACTGGTTTTATATTTCCAAGTGGCATTTTAGATTTTATTTACGTACAACAAACATGCACACACAGGGCTGAATTTTATCCAGCAAGCAGGCCAAAATTGGGAGGGGCCACGTTCACCCAAAAACCAGACGCCATGATGCTACAATGTGGCAGGACTGCAATTTGAATTGCTGAGCAGGTACTTAATATGCATTTGCATGGACCTCACTCTGAATTTATAAAGGGTTTTGAATTTAATCAACGGTGCATGGGGATCATGTACCTTCTGATCCCCACTCGGTTAAAGGTGGCGGTACCGATACGAGTCCCCAGTGAGGAGCATTGGATGATCGTGGGAAGGGGAACAGTGGTAGGCGGGGGGCGGGGGGGAGGGGGGGGTGCAGGGTGGGGTGCGGCAACTATTCCTCAACAGCAGTGCAGCCCTCACAGCAAGAGTGGGCACAGAGGGTTTGCAGACTTAGAGGCAAGAGTGGGCTTCGACTTGGGTGGTGGGTTCTTTGCAAGGGTGGGTGATCAGAGGGGAGTGGCGAGGAGAAGGTTCCAAAGCCAGGATCCTCTCTCCAGGCACAGCGTACAGGTGGGGGAGCAACCAGCTGGCATGGGTCTCATAAACCCATACTTTGGAGACCCCCGCAGCAGCAGAGACTCAGAGGGAAGCAGGGTCAGGCGGTGACTGGGCAAGCTCGTGAAGATAGCTGTACAAGAGCAAACAGCAGCCGGCCGCACCAAGAAGGGCCCATCCACAGCAGAGAGTGTACCGGACTTACCTCAGCTACCTCCAACGAGGACATGATTGAATGCCACTCCTCATCCAACAAAAAGGTGGTGGTGGAGAATCCTGAGCAGGAAGCGCGGGATGATGAAGCCCTTGTACCGGAGGCAAGGGCCAATGAGAGATGTGTAAGGGAGGCTCAGGACAATCTCATACATACCTGCTTTCTGCCACCATGATGCCTGTTCCAAGTGTACTCAATAAATACTCCCCTCACTGAATTACACATGTCACCCCTTTCCTATCACACTCTTGCTCCTGGTAGCTCGGCTCATCAGGCACACGCAGAGAGCTGAGCAAGTGACCATTCGCGGCCTGCCCATGCACTGGCTGCAATGAGGGAGCAAGCGTGAAGGTGGCATGTAACAGGGCAGCAAGGAAAGCGTGAAAGATTCTCAGCAATGAAAGTGACCTTCATTTATTTAAACACTCACAATACCCAATAACAAGACCAAGTTGCATACATGCATGAAACTGCAAGTGCACCTAGGTGCTCTTCCTCACACCCTTCCGTGAGCTTCTGCAAAGTGCTGGCAGCTGAGCTGAAGACAGGTTGCTGAACATGCTGCCCTGTTCTGAAGAAGGGTCACTGACCCAAAACGTTAACTCTGCTTCTCTTTCCACAGATGCTGTCAGACCTGCTGAGTGGTTCCAGCATTTCTTGTTTTTATTTCAGATTTCCAGCATCCGCAGTATTTTGCTTTTATGCTGCCCTGTGGCCTGGGATGACTTTGGCAGGCATCCTCTGGCTGCCTGAGGCCTGGAGGGCCCTAGCTAGCTGACAGGTTGCTGGGATCAATGGCGAGAGGCTGAGGAGCCACTAACACTCTGGGGAGCCCCCAGATGTGGAGATCAGTCTCTCCTCCTCCCTTTCAAGGCTCACTTGAACCTCCCTGCTGACCATAGAAAGACAAGGACCTGGAGAAGTCTCCAGGCACCTTATCTGCCGCTCGCCTTGCCACTGCTGTGTTGAGCTCATGGCCAAGGCGATGGTGTGCAGGTCTGCGCGCATCTGTGGGATCTGGCTGTCCATGAGGGTCACCAAGCTATCGATGGAGGAAGCCATGTGCTCACATGCCTGAGATATAGCAGCACACATGGCATAGATGGACTCCTCCATCGTCCATGGATGACTGCATTGCCTCTGCCAGATGTTGCCTTACCTCTCTCTGCAATTCCAGCATGTCCTGTGCAGCCAACACCAGAGGCTGGTCACCAGCCCGGGCTCAGCATGGGCCTGGCCACCCACAATCCTCTGACTGTCAGTGGCCTCACCTGTCACAGCCTCTGTCAGCTGCTCGAACGCATGTGTAGTGCTCTCAGCTGCTTGTGACCAGGGATCGGCAACGTGTCCGTACAGAGACACCAGTGCCTGTGGTAAAAACATTGAGGCCCATGATTTCAGGGATGGGAGATTTCCCGTTGGCTTCTTCTTTCCAGACAAGTCTGACTTTTAAAAAATTCACAGCCATCAGTTTCACAGCTGACAGGTGCTTTAGACCAGCAGCTTAGAATCAGCAGCTTCCGAACTCAGGACAAGTTTGGGGTTTTCGGGCAGGTTCCAATTTTTTTTTAAAAGCCAGCTGAAAACCCCGAACTTGTCTGAGTTCGAAAGCTGCTGTCCCCGCTTCCAGCACCTGTCAGCTGTGAAATTTTTTAAAAACTGACCGATCACAAAGCAGCTCTGGAGAGAGTTCCCACTCTCTGCAACTGTCAGAGAGAGAGAGGGGGAGGAAGAGAGAAAGGGAGGGATAGAGAGAGGAGGGAGAGAGAAAGGAGGAGAGTGAGCGAGGGGAAGAGAGAGAAAGGGGAGAGAGGGAGATGGGAGAGAGAGAGATGGGGAGAGAGGAGGAGAGAGAGAGAGGGGGAGAGAGAGAGAGGGAGAGAGAGAGAGACAAAGGGGAAGAGAGAGAGAAAGGGGAGAGAGGGAGAGGGGAAGAGAGAGAATAGGGTGAGAGGGAGATGGGAGTGAGACAAAGAATAAGAAAGAGAGGGTGAGAGAGGGTGTGGTTTGAGAAAGGGGAAGGGGGGGAGAGGGAAGGAGGAGAGAGAGGGGAGAGGGAGAAAGGGGAGAGAGAAAAGGTGGAGAGAGAGAGAAAAGGGAGAGAGAGAGAGAAAGGGGAGAGAGATGGGGCAGAGAAAGAGGGGATAGAGAGCGAAAGAGGAGATAGAGAGAGGGGGAGAGGGAGAGAGAGGGGAGAGAGAGAAAGGGGAGAGGGGGAATGGAGAGAGGGGGAGAGAGAGAAGGGGAGAGAGGGGGCGAGAAAGAGAGAGGGAGAGAGGGAGAGGGAGAGAGAGAGAGGGGAGAGAGAGAGAGGGAGGCGAAGAGAGAAAGGGGAAGAGGGAACGGGGAGAGAAAGAGGAGAAGAGAAAAAGAAAAGGGAGTGAGGGAGAAAGTGGAGAGAGTGAAAAGGGAGAGAGACAGAGAAAGGGAGAGAGATGGGGGGCAAAAAAGAGGGGGTAGAGAGAGAAAGGGGAAAGAGGAAGAGGGGGAGGGGGGGAGAGGGAGAGAGAGAGGGGAGAGAGATAGAAAGAGGAGAGAGAGAAGGGAGAGAGAGGGGGAGAGAGAGGGGGCAGAATGGGGGAGAGAGAGTGGGGGGGGAGAGAGGGGAGAGAGAAAGGAAGAGGAATGGACACAGAAAGAGAGAGGGGACAGAGAGGGGGTGAGAGAAAGAGAGGGAGAGAGAGGGGGAGGGGGAAAGAGAAAGGGGACGAGAAGGAAGGGGGAGAGAGGGAAGGGGGATAGAGAGAGGGATAGAGAGAGGAGCAGAGTGAGGGGAGAGAGAAAGGGGGAGAGGGAGAGAAAAGGGAGAGAGGGAGAAAGGGGAGAGTGAGAAAAGGGAGAGAGAGAGAAAGGGAAGAGGGGGGCAGAGAAAGGGGAAAGAGAGAGGGGGGAGAGGGAGAGAGAAATGGGAAGAGAGGGATGGGGAGAGAGGGAAGGGGGATAAAGAGAGGAGAGAAAAGGGAGAAAGGGAGACAGAGAGAAAGGGGAGAGAGCGGGGTGGAGAAAGAGGGGGGAGAGAGAGAAAGGGGAGAGAGAGAAGGGAGAGAGAGAGGAGATAGAGAGAGGGGGAGAGAAAGAGAGGGGGAGAGAAAGAGAGGGGGAGAGGGGAGAGAACGAGAGAGGGGAGAGAGGGGGCAGAATGGGGTAGAGAGTGGGGGAGAGAGAGAGTTTGAGACAGAGAGGAAGAGGAATGGACACAGTAAGAGAGAGGGGGGACAGAGAGGGGGAGAGGAAGAGAAAGGGAAGAGAGAGAGAGAGGGTGAGAGAGGTGGGAGAGAAAGTGGGCAGAGAGAAAGGGCAGAGAGAGAATGGGGAGAGAGGGGGAGAGAGAGAGAAAGGGGGTGAGAGAGAGAAAGGGGAGGGGGAGAGAGAGGGGAGAGAAAGTAAGGGGAGACAGAAAGGGGAGACAGAAAGGGGAGACAGAAAAGGGGGAGTGAGAGAGGGTGGGAGGGAGAGAGAGAGTCATGGTCACAGAGTCATAGAGTTATGCAACACAGGAACAGACCCTTCAGCCCACTGCGTTCGCGCCGGCCATCAAGCCTATCTATTCTAATCCCATTTTCCAGCACTTGGCCCGTAGCCTTGTATGCTATGGCATTTCAAGTGCTTATCTAAATACTTCTTAAATGTTGTGAGGGCCCTGCCTCTACCACCCCTTCAGTCAGTGTGTTCCAGATTATAACCACCCTCTGGGTGAAAACATTTTTCCTCAAATCTCATCAAAACCTCCCACCTTAAATTTATGCCCCCTGGTAAATGACACCTCTGCTAAGGGAAAAATTTCTTCCTATCTATCCTATCTATGCCCCTCATAATTTATTATACCTCAATCAGATCCCTCCTCAGCCTTCTCTGCTCTAAGGAAAACAACCCTAGCCTATCCAATCTCTCTTCATAGCTGAAATGCTCCAGCCCAGGCAGCATCCTGGTGAATCTTTCCCTCTCCAGTGCAGTCACATCCTTCCTATAGTGTGGTGACCAGAAATGTGCACAGTACTCCAGCTGTGGCCTAACTAGCGTTTTATACATCTCCATCATAACCTCCCTGCTCTTATATTCTATGCCTCGCCTAATAAAAGCAAATATACCATTTGCCTTCCTAACCACCTTATCTACCTATGCTGTTGCCTTCAGTGATCTATGGACAAGTACACCAAGGTCCCTCTGACCCTCTGATCTTCCTAGGATCCTACCACCCATTTTATATTCCCTTGCCTTGCTAGTCCTCCCAAAATGCATCACCTCAAACTTCTCAGGATTAAATTCCATTTGCCACTGCTCTGCCCATCTTACCAGCCCCAGAGAGCGACAGAGGGGAGAAACAGAGAGGGGGAGAGAGAGAAAGTGGGAGAGAGAGAGGGGGAGAGGGAGAGAGAAATGGGAAGAGAGGGATGGGGAGAGAGGCCTTTGACCTCGTCAGCAGACGTGGTCTCTTCAGACTACTAGAAAAGATCAGATGTCCACCAAAGCTACTAAGTATCATCACCTCATTCCATGACAATATGAAAGGCACAATTCAGCATAGTGGTGCCTCATCAGACCCCTTTCCTATCCTGCATGGCGTGAAACAGGGCTGTGTTCTTGCACCCACACTGTTTGGGATCTTCTTCTCCCTGCTGCTCTCACATGCATTCAAGTCTTCAGAAGAAGGAATTTTCCTCCACACAAGATCAGGGGGCAGGTTGTTCAACCTTGCCCGCCTAAGAGCGAAGAACAAAGTACGGAAAGTCCTCATCAGGGAACTCCTCTTTGCTGACGATGCTGCATTAACATCTCACACTGAAGAGTGTCTGCAGAGACTCATCGACATGATTGCGGCTGCCCGCAATGAATTTGGCTTAACCAGCAGCCTCAAGAAAACGAACATCATGGGACAAGACGTCAGAAATACTCCATCCATCAATATCAGCGACCACGCTCTGGAGATGGTTCAAGAGTTCACCTACCTCGGCTCAACTATCACCAGTAACCTTTCTCTCGATGCAGAAATCAACAAGCGCATGGGAAAGGCTTCCGCTGCTATGTCTAGACTGGCCAAGAGAGCGTGGGAAAATGGCGTACTGACACAGAACACAAAAGTCCGAGTGTATCAAGCCTGTGTCCTCAGTACCTTGCTCTACGGCAGCGAGGCCTGGACAACGTATGTCAGCCAAGAGCGACGTCTCAATTCATTCCATCTTTGCTGCCTCCGGAGAATCCTTGGCATCAGGTGGCAGGACCGTATCTCCAACACAGAAGTCCTCGAGGCGGCCAACATCCCCAGCATACACACCCTACTGAGCCAGCGGCGCTTGAGATGGCTTGGCCATGTGAGCCGCATGGAAGATGGCAGGATCCCCAAAGACACATTGTACAGCGAGCTCGTTACTGGTATCAGACCCACCGGCCGTCCACGTCTCCGCTTTAAAGAGGTCTGCAAACGCGACATGAAGTCCTGTGACACTGATCACAAGTCGTGGGAGTCAGTTGCCAGTGATCGCCAGAGCTGGCGGGCAGCCATAAAAGCGGGGATAAAATGTGGCGAGTCGAAGAGATTTAGCAGTTGGCAGGAAAAAAGACAGAAGCGCAAGCGGAGAGCCAACTGTGTAACAGCCCCGACAACCAATTTTATCTGCAGCGCCTGTGGAAGAGCCTGTCACTCTAGAATTGGCCTTTATAGCCACTCCAGGCACTGCTTCACAAACCACTGACCACCTCCAGGCGCTTACCCATTGTCTCTCGAGACAAGGAGGCCAAAGAAGAACACTTTACATACAGATTAATTGCCCCCATGTCTGTGGCTGAGTCAATAATTTAGTCAAATGTTCGAGGTGCAACATGTTAGTGCCTATCCCTGCTTATGACCCTGCATCTAAGCCTGAGCACATACCCACTAAAGTGACAGTATCTGTGAAATGGAGGGAGCAAAGGAATGGTGCAACAGTGCACCCTCTGAGGATTCTTCCTCCTCGTCCTCAGAGGACGGAATTCCAGTGGTGCCAGCAGACTATCTTCCCTCTGAGGTGTCTCTTGTGCATGGATCTACCCATGCTAAATGTGCATGATGTGTTTCTCTATAAAGGCAGTGGTGGCACAGGAATACAACTCCTCTTCACTCTCTTGGGCGGACACTCCAGTCTCTCCAACTGCTATAGAATGGCCGCCCTGGGAACCCACTAGTTCCAGGGCCTCCTCTTGAATGTCTGGGATTCCATACCCAGTCTTCGCCGTTTCCCTTGTGTTCTGTGTCGGTTTCTCATGCAAGCACAGACACTAAAAATCTTCCCACGGAGACCAGCAGGTCACTTGTTCTGATGGCAGCCCTTTGGCTCCTGATGGGAACTCCCAAATGCCTCCTCCCCTGATCCGCTCTCAAGGAACGTGCGGGGGACAAGCTAGGACAGAAGGTCAGCTGTCTTGGAGATGCAGCCATGTATCTAACATGATCCGCTGCTGCCTCAGATCCTTACCACTCCCTTTGCAGCCACTGTCTGACCCTCGTGCATGGCAACATGCAAACCCCAATGATGAGATGGGTTTGGAGGATTCATCTTGGCAGAATGAAGGAGGTCATTGACCTCTTGTGGCACTGGGCCCAGTTTTAGGTGGCCCCACAATTGCTGAACTCCCCTGCGATCTCCATCCAGGTTTGCTTGGTCAGGCGGGAGGGTCCCTTCCTGCCATCCCTTGGAAAGAGGACCTCCTGCCTTTCCCTTACAGCCTGGAGGAGTATCCGCGAGGAGACATCACTAAACCGTGCAGCCACCAGTGTCTTCCGCCTGACATGGTCCTTTTTGGCTCACGGTCAGCTCCTGGCCTTATGAGACCTTGGTCAGCAGCACAACAGCACAGGGTCTCTAGTCAGCAGTGCAGTAGCACAAAGGCAAACCAGAATCATATTCAATAACTGAAGCAGCAGTTCAAGCAGGGCTGGCAGCATTTTAAATATGGCACCAGCATCTTTGTTAGTCTCAGTTGACAATGCCATCGACATTTTGTCATCCACCCCTGTCCTCCAATGGGACGGGATCCGTGCCTTCTACATTCAAACGGGCCAGCCGCCGCCTGATCGTGGTCGACTGGCCACACATGACATGAGGCAATGTAAGCCTCGTCCGGTGCCACCTCCTGGACCCGCATGTTAAAATTCAGCCCTCAATCTTACACAAATTGCTTCTTTAATCCTTACACGTGGAGGTTTAAAATTAATCTGCGCACCAGAATAGCTCCAAGTACCAATATAAATGGGTACGACCTTTATGTGGTGAAATTGGTGTTAGTGGCCCCGAAAGGGCTTAAAAATGGAGTAGGTTGTCTTATTGCCCATTTAACCCCAATAATTGGCTTGCTATAACTTTTACAGGGGCCTATCTATGGTGGGGCCCAAGCGCCTGCCTGAAAAGAAGTGGTCATTTGCTTTCCCATGCAAATCGGGTCTTTAATTATGTAGTTAGAACTCCAATTACAATTTTAAGGAAAAATGGGTGATCTTGCAGCAGGCACCCTCTGCCCATTGGAATTGGCTTTCCAATCAGTGAATGGTCAAAAAATAAAATAAAATTGATTTTTTTCTGTATCTGGAAGGAGCTGAAGTAATCCTCCTGGCTCCACAAAATACTCATTCCACCTTGGCATTGGCTCCCCTCTGAGGGCCTATCAGCAGGCCTCTGCCAGCATCCCAGGCCAAAATTCCTGAGGGCAAAGAGCAGCAAGCTGCATTGAGCAAAGAGCAGCATGCTACATTGGGCTACATTATTTCACTGAGTACATTGCAGACAACTTTATTATAATAAACTGCAAGTACGAGTTGGTAGTTCTTCAAATTTTCAGTATTATCGTAACATAGTCAATAAATGGAACTGGAAATGTATGAGGATACCACTTAGTAGACATGTAGTTACTGAGATTCATTCTCTCTTCATTCTAATGGATAATCTTCACGTTTACAGGAGTAATTTACACATGGTTCTTAGCTGGAATTGAAATTGATCCAATATTTGATTAAAAGATGTAGGTACAAGAAAGGAAAAGCAATAGATGGAGAGAAATTTGTGCATAGTTAAATGACTGAACAAATTTTAAATAAACTCTTCCTACAGGCACACAATCACTACCATCACAATAGCATTCAGGGGAGTTCAGTGGAGTAGTTTATTACTGACTTAGACTATACTAAGGAGTTTATGGGGAAGCGTACTGCCATCATGCAATATATGCTGTCCAAAATTAGCATCAATGCTATAGCTTACCTCCATCACACAACAGAAACCTGGTTAAAGAGTTCAATTCATTATTTTATTAAAGCCACAAAATAGAATCAATCATAAAGAATAATACAACAGAAATGTTAAGTAACTCTGTCAGACAGTTTAGCATAGTTATGCAACAGAATTCACAGTAAGAAACTCAGTGTGCAGTTTCATATATATATGCAATAGAATCTAACGTAAGGAGCTCAGTAGAACTGTTTAGCAAAATAATAGAATTGGAGCAAGTAGCTTAGTGCTGCAGTTTAGTATAGTTATATAATAGAATGCATACTAAGGAACTCTGGGCCTTAAATTCATTAACACTCCAAACTTGGAGTGATTCTGGAGGCGTGTCAGAATACAGGCCCGACAACCAAACTAAATTCATCCTCAAACCTCGTCATTATAATTCAGGCGAGCTGCAGGCACTAATCCGTCACCCCAATGCAGCTGGCATGTCAGGGTCTAACTAACTATCAGGGCTACTATATGTCTGGGAAGGGTTGGCAATTGGGGGTGAGTGAAAGCGTGCTGGCAACAGCCCATAGTTGTTTTATAGAACAGGGAGAGGTATTCCTGTTTCGGCTCACTCAAAACAAAATTTACTGGAATGTTGGGCCTTTTTTGAGTGATCTCCAGCAGTACCTTTAAGGGCCATTGGCTAGGCAGCTCATGACCTGGAAATACTAGCCTTTAGCTTGTAATACGCAATTTATAGTAACAGTTTCAGTAAGGTAGTTTACAGTAGAATCGATGAGAACTACTGAAGAGATGGAGTTTCGTACTGTTATACAATACAATTAACTCCAAATTAGTGTAAAGATACAATAGAATTCATAATAAGGAGCTCACTACATAGGTTAGTATAAGTACATGAATAAAATTCATTGTAAGAGCTCAATGGGGAAGTTCAGTATAATTATAAAAAAGAACCTATTATAGGGAACTCGGTGTGTTGTTTAGCATAAGTATAAAAAAGATACAATCGTGAGTCAACTTTGCTCGGTTGGTAGCACTCTTGCCTCTGAGTCAGAATGTTGTGGGTCCACTCCAGAGACTTCAGCACAAATCTCAATTGACATACTGGTGCAGTACTGACAGAGCACTGCACTAAGGTGCTGTCTTTCAAGATGAAACATTAAACTGATGTCCTGTCTGCACTCTCAGGTGGATGTAAAAAATCCTTTGGCACTATTTGAAGAACAGCAAGGGAGTTTTTCTGATGGCCTGACCAGCAACCTATTCCTCAACCAACACCTAAAACAGATTATCTGGTCGTTTACTCCATCGCTATTTGTGGTAGCTTATTGTGTGCAAATTGGCTGCCACAATTCCTACATTGCAACAATGGTGGGGCAGTCCAGTACAGTTATATAGTTGAATTTTTGTAAGGAGCCTGGTGGAGAAGTTCATTATAATTTGCCTATATGATTCATAGTAAGGATCTCAATGGGTGCATTTGGTGTAGTGATACTATAGCATTCATAGCAAGGAGCTTGTTGGGGCAGTTTAGTATATTTATACAATAGAATTCATAGTAAGGGGCTTAATGGTGCAATTAATACTGTCACATACCAGAATCCGTAGTATTGAACTAAATGTAGTAATGTAATAGAATAGAATTCATCATAAGGAGCTCAATGGGTTCAAATAAATCCCAAGGTTAGTAAGAGTATTTGAAATGATTTTTGTCTAATAACAGGGATTAGAAATAGGGACTTATTCATTTCTTATAGGGTGCTCCTATTAACGAGCGTGTGTAGTGCATAATATGGAATATCTTTATGCTACAATGCAGCTCATAGGCAGAACTGGAATCCTCTCCTTTTTCATCTACCAAACTTATTTAATTTACATTCAGAAAGCTTCTTTGACACTCCATAATATAACAAAATAATTGAAAAAAATCAATTTGGTGCTTCACCAAAGTAACACAATAATTTTTTAACTTACAAATTCTCAACAAATTAAAGACCAGAGAGCAAGATCTGGGTCCTGCCAAGAATTAACAGAAACAGCTGCAATTTATTTTATATCCTGTTCACTGAAGCACTAATCTAATGTGAATACATCATGTAGAAATGGATGATCTTCTGACCCATACTACAATCAACCAACTGCTGTAGCGTATTCTGTCTTTTCAGCTCCAACCATTACCTTAATTATATGTTACTATGTAACAAACCATTTATAATGAGCAACAGTTCTGTCAAATATGTGACAAACTGACCTTTAGTGTCCTTGAAGTAAGCTATGAGGTAATTTCAATCACAATTTTTTTAATACAGATAGTGCCACTCTTAACTGATAAACTTAATCTTATTGACTGGTATATATTTTGACTGTTATAAATAATGCAATACCATGCCAGATAAATTGAAAAAAAGTACTACATGCTACACTAAAGGTATCTAGCAATAACTTTCCATGAAGATTAATTATTAAAACCATTTTAAAATCTATAAATAAGAGTTTGTTGCCTTGTAGCGGTCGCCAACCGTCCTTTGAGATATTTTAATGCTAACTGAGAGAGAGTAATGCCAAGTAATCCACAATGGACCATAAACTATAGGTTGACTCTGACAAGCCAACAGGGCACAAAACTGGAAATGAGTGTTGGTGTAGTGCACTGCCAAGATTTGAGGAACAGTAAGCTAACTAACTAACTGCAAAACAGTTTGATACAGTAGTATAAGGGTCTGAAAGAGTTAATGTTTGAGACAGTGAGAGTAACCCCTCCCACTGTAGTGGTGATGATGATGTAATAGTCACAGAGAGAGTGTATATAGTTGCGTAAATACAATAAACGAGTTATTAGTTAGACAAAGATTGACCTAGCATCTTAAATGCTATTAACAATATACAACATGGTGGCAATGGTGAACACACCCAAAGAGCATTGAAAGACCTAACCTGGTACAGTAGCACCAAGAAGACTGCAGATCCCGTTGGGAGACTGTGAAGAGCTCCAGGGCTGTTCCGTAGCCGAAGGAAGACATGGACAGTTGGTGAGTCAGCCACACAGGCATTCAGGCTACACCACAAAAGCACGGTGGTCTGTGAGAAGAACCCAATTCTAGCAATCACACACTGCGAGTCACAGAATTGAGTGACAGTCAGTGATAGGGTGAGGAACCTTTTGAAAAGTGTAGAAACATTGTCTAACGGCTCACTGGGCAGGTAAAACGGGGAGAAAAGCCGATCCCTCATGAAGGACGGGTCCGGAGTTGTTAACCGTTACTGAAGCACACTGTGAAGCCTAAGCATGGGAAACCTCCAAAAAGCACAGGAACTACTGAAAACAGTGGGAAACATCTGAAAAGTGTGGGAATACCTCCATTAAAGCAAACAAAACTTCTAAATTGTAAGGGAATACCCTAAAGAGTTTAGCAAAGGATGGATTCAAAATACATGATGCCTGAAACCTTTCAGAATTTTGAAGGGCCCAATCAGATAGAGAGTTGGTCTATGTGAAGAAAAAGATTTCTAAGATTTAGCATAGCTTCTCAGCTACACACCAAATCTGGAGCAGAACAAGTAAATATTCTACGATACTCCATGAATGCAATTGTTGATCACATGATCATAAGACAAGGCATCAATGAGGCTTCAGACAAGTTTGATGATGTTTTACAAGCCTTCAATAAATACTTTAATTTAAGAAGCAATAAGATCCTGGAAAGAGCAAAGTTTAATAAAAGGATCCAGAAGTTGGGCGAATCAGTGGACACTTTCATTAATGATATGTACAGATTGGCTGAGGGATTTATTTATTTTTATTTAGAGATACAGCACTGAAACAGGCCCTTCGGCCCACCGAGTCTGCGCCGCCCAACAACCACCCATTTATACTAACTCTACAGTAATCCCATATTTCCTATCACCTCCCTACACTAGGGGCAATTTACAACGGCCAATTTACCTATCACCTGCAAGTCTGTGAGTATGTGAGTATGGAGGATGTGAGTATGGAGAACTGAAGTCTGCGTTTATAAGGGATCGAATAGTAGCGGGCATAGCTGATGAGTCTTTATCAGATCTCACAGTCAAAAAATGACCTCACCCTTGAGAAAACAATTCAGATGGTGTGAAAGACAGAGGTCCAAAGAGAAAATAGAGCCATCCTATGGGCTGAAGAGAAGCCTTGGGTCAGAAACAATCCAATGACTGTACAGTTTCTGAAGCCCAGGACAGAAAAGCAATCTCCAGATAAGAAGATATACTCAGGTGGGAAGGTGCATGACACCATGAAACCCTGCCAGTGCTGTGGCTCCAAAAAGACTCTCAGGCGTGAACAGTGTCCTGCTAGTAAAGCAGAATGCTTTAAATGCAAAAGGACAGGCCATTTTGGAAAGCTGTGCCAGAGCAAGAACCCTTCTTACAAATATGCCAAACAAAAAGTCTTCGCACATAGAGCTGTGAATGAAGTGGAACAACTTCCATTGGGATAGAGACCAGGAGACTTCCTTTGGGAGATTAATGACCCCAATCAGCATTCTGGATGGCAATCATTTATGTCAATGGACATATTACTAATTTCAAATTGCACACAGGTGCAAGAGTCACAGTGTTGACAGACTAAGAGCAGTGGTTGTTGACACATTATTTGCAACCAGCAGACACTCAGTTACACGGTCCAGGAGGGATTAAACTGAGGGTCAAGGGAAAGCTAAAAGCAACATTCTAATACAGAAGAAGGCGGATAATGGAAACCCTGTACATTCTGAAAAACCAAGAATTTTTTCTGTTAAGCAGAAAAGCGCACTTAGACCTTCATCTAATCAAAAAAGTGGATGAAATCAAACAGACAGGAATATCCAGAGCCATCAAACGTATGATCTCAAATTGCCAGATATGCACAGTACAGACCAGATGAGAAAGAACCACTTATATTGTCACAATTTCCAACCAAACCATGGGAACGTCTAGGTATGGATTTATTTATGTAGAATGGAAAATCCTACATGTTAGTGATCAATTATTTTTTGAGATGGATTGAATGAAAAGGTTGTACTCAACAACTACAGAATCTGTCATTCAACTTTTACAGGTGATCTTTGCAATGCATGGTATTCCAGACAAGGCTGTGTCAGACAACAGACCACAGTTTGCAAACAAGTATTTCACACAATTTGCGAGAAAGTGGGGATTTGAACATTTCACCAGTTCCCCAAGATATCCTCAATCTAACGGAGAAGCCAAAAGAGGAATCAGAACTATTAAGTAATTGTTGAATTATCAATCTACTCCATTGTTTTGTTGACTATCATCTTCGGAACTTTTTTTAATTCGTTTGGGGGATGTGGGCATCACTGGCCAGGCCAGCATTTATTGCCCATCCCTAATTGCACTTGAGAAGGTGGTGGTGAGCTGCCTTCTTGAACCGCTGCTGTCCTTGGAGTGTAGGTACACAAACAATGCTGTTAGGAAGGGAGTTGCAGGATTTTGACCCAGTGACAGTGAAGGAACAGCGATATTGTTCCAAGTCAGGATGGTGTATGGCTTGCAGGGGAACTTGCAAGTGGTGGTGTTCCCATGCATCTGTTGCTGTTGTCCTTCTAGGTGGTAGAGGTCATGGGTTTGGAAGGTGCTGTTGAAGGAGCCTTGGTGAGTTGCTGCTGTGCATCTTGTATATGGTACACAATGCTGCCACTGTGCGTCAGTGGTGAAGGGAGTGAATGTTGAAGGTTGTGGATGGGGTGTCAATCAAGCAGGCTGCTTTGTTCTGAATGGTGTCGAGCTCTTTGAGTGTTGTTGGAGGCAAGTGGAGAGTATTCCATCACATGCCTGACTTGTGCCTTGTAGACGGTGGACAGGCATTGGAGAGACAGGAGGTGAGTTACTCGCTGCAGGATTCCTAGCCTCTGGCCTGCTCTTGTAGCCACAGCATTTATGTGGCTGCTCCAGTTCAGTATCTGGTCAATGGTGGCCCCCTGGATGTTGATAGTGGGGATTCACCGATGGTAATGCCACTGACCGTCAAGGGGAGATGGTCAGATTCTCTCTTTTTTGAGATGATCATTGCCTGGCACTTGTGTGGCGTGAATGTTAATTGCCACTTATCAGTCCAAGCCTGGATATCGTCCAGGTCTTGCTGCATTTCTACATGGACTGTTTCAGTATTTGAGGAATTACGAATGGTGCTGAACATTGTGCAATCATCAGCGAACATCCCCACTTCTGAACTTATGATGGAGGGAAGGTCATTGATGAAGCAGCTGAAGATGGTTGGGCCTAGGACATCCCTGTTGATGGGGATGAAGTTAAAAACTCAACTTCCTATTCTACCCAAGAAACTATTTCCGGGGCGAGATGTCCAGGATTATCAGAGAGTTCAAGACAGGGAGAAAACTTACAGGAAACAACAAGCTTACCATTACAATATGAGATTTTGTACCAGAAATCTGCCCAAGTTGATGGAAGGAGAAAAAGTACGGATACGAGACCTAGGAAGAGAAGGTGTAGACATCCAGAGAAATGAAAGTCATCAGAGATCTTATTTTGTACATACTTCAGAAGTTCCTATAAAACAAAACAGGAGAAACCTTATCCCTACTGCTCAGAAACAACAATCAGTCATACATCTGGATGAACCAGAGACACCAAGATACTTCAAACCTTAGACAAGGCCATCCATGTCGTCGAACAATACTTCCGAGAAAGACCACTGATCTTCCGAGTCCAACAAGAACATGATCAGGAAGAGTTGTGAAGCTTCCTAACAGATTGAATCTGTGATGTCAGAGACTTGGAGGGAGATGGGGTAGTATGTAAAGTCAAAATGAATGAATGTATATATATCAAAAACATATATGGACAAAGACTTGGGGGGAAATGTAGTATAAGGGTGTGAAAGGGTTAATATTTGAGACAGTGAGAGTAACCCCTTCCACTGTTGTGGTGATGATGATGTAATAGTCATATGGGTAATCGGCTTGGAAGAAGCAAGAAGCAACATGAGAGGTGCTAGCAAGACACGCTTAAGGAGATTGTATATAGTTTTGTAAATACAATAAACATAGACATACACAGACTCTGAGAATTCTGTAGGCAAGGCTCGACCTAGCATCTTAAAAGCTATCAACAATATACAACAAATACCATGGAAGAAACAAGATAAAAATTTTAAAAGAAAGAAAAATACTTTAATTGCATATCCACTAAGCAAAAGTGCACATGTGCCTGCATGACAAGGCAATACTTTTCTTCCAAACTTCCAATTTTCATGCCCATTTTTTTCTTTGGTTTGGAGAGCAGGTGGCTCTCTGATAGCCTGGTGAGGTGGTGCTGGGGGGTGGGGGGGGGTGCCTCATGATTGCACAATGTTCAGCATCATTTACGACTCCTCAGATACTGAAGCAGTCCATGTAGAAATGCAGCAAGACCTGGACAATATCCAGACTTGGGCTGATAGGTGGCAAGTAACATACGCGCCACACAAGTGCCAGGCAATGACCATCTCCAAAAAGAGAGAATCTAATCCTCTCCCCTTGACATTCAATGGCATTACCATCGCTGAATCCCCCACTATCAACATCCTGGGGGTTACCATTGACCAGAAACTGAACTGGATTAGCCATATAAATACCGTGGCTACAAGAGCAGGTTAGGAGGCTAGGAATCCAGCGGCGAGTAACTCACCTCCTGACTCCTCAAATCCTGTTCACCATCTACAAGGCACAAGCCAGGAGTGTGATGGTATATTCTCCACTTGCCTGGATGGGTGCAGCTCCAACAACACTCAAGAAGCTCAACACCATCCAGGACAAAGCAGCCCCCTTGATTGGCACCCCATCCACAAACATTCACTCCCTCCACCACAGAGGCACAGTGGCAGCAGTGTGCACCATCTACAAGATGCACTGCAGCAATGCACCAAGGCTCCTTAGACAGCACCTTCCAAACCTGCGACCTCTACCAATTAGAAGGACAAGGGCAGCAAATGCATGGGAACACCACCACCTGCAAGTTCCCCTCCAAGTCACACACCATCCTGACTTGGAACTATATCCCCGTTCCTTCACTGTCGCTGGGTCAAAATCCTGGAACTCCCTTCCTAACAGCAAAGTAGGTGTACCTATACTCACATGGACTGCAAGCGGTTCAAGAAGGCAGCTCACCACCACCTTCTCAAGGGCAATTAGGGATGGGCAATAAATGCTGGCCTAGCCAGCGATGCCCACATCCCAAGATAGCGTTGCATGAGCAACAAAGGTACAGCGCGGGGTCGGGACCCGGAAATTATCCGGACGTCGCGTTCCCAACCCCGATTTTAAAATCCAGCCCATATCTCTGATTCTGTTCTTTGTGCACTTGCAAAAGAGTGTGCCTTTTATCTTCTGCATAGTTACCACATGCAGGACTCAAGCTCCGTTCAGAACTTTCAATCTGAGCTGACCCGAACACATATCCTTGCAAATTCTTTGCAATGCTCCTGAGAATAGGTATCCACCTCAGGCAATAATCTAACACTCTTTTTTTTGACACAGTGTATTTTCAGATCATTAAAAAATTGTCAAAAGAAAAATCTGCAACTGCATAATTTTGTGTAAGCACAATTGCTCATGTCTGTACATGCAGTTTTTTGTTCCTTTTTGAACCATGTAAAGCGAGTTATAAGTTGCATTTAAACCACTTGAACATTGACTATAGGGTGGACACCATGTGATTTGGTGGTTGCTATTTTATCTATTGAATGGTTTCTACACTAGTAGGGATTCCATATTTCAAAAATTCAATAAAAAACAACAACTTGCATTTATATAGAACTTTTAACATAGCAAAGTATCCCAGAGACACTTAGACATGTAATAAGAAATAAATGGACACTGAGTCAAAGGAGGAGATTATTAAGAGGGAGTGATCGAAAGCATAATAAAAGAAATGAGTTTCAAATGAAGAGGGGAAGGTGACAGAGCATTGGGGATTAGGTGGGGAATTGGAGAGCATGGGGCCTAGGTTGTTGAGTGTGGTTTCCAATGGTGGGACGAAGGGAGGAGGATGCGCACAAGGCCACAGTCAGAAAAATGGAGAGTAAATTTAGTATCAGAGAATTTGACCAATCATGGATTAAATCTGGTGAGAGGATCTGAATTAAGATTATTTCTGACAGAGGATTAGATCTAATCAGGACAGGTGTGAAACATTGGGCTGAATTTTATCAGCCCTCTAGGGACAGGCAGGGTGGTATGAGGGCCCATAAGATAGCAAGAGAAGGTGGGAGGTGGAGTGCCCATCACCTTCCCAACGGGATTGAATTTTATCAGGGGTGGGTGAAGGCAGACGACGGACTTCACACCCAGTGGCCAATTAATGGCCACATAAGAGCCTCTTCAGCGATTGATGGCAGCCCCACCACAGGGAGGCCACACAGTAAAACCAGGCAGTCTGCCTGTGGGGTGGGGGTGGCCCTCCTGCTTGGACAATCTGTGGCAAAGCCCACCCTTGCACAAACAGCCACCCCCTGTCCTCAAGAGCCCACCGCCCCCCCTCCCCACCCCTTGCTGAGGACTACCTGACTGGATCCAGCAAGCTCACCCCCATTTGCCTGCAGTCAGAGGCTGCATGGCTGCTCCTAGACCTGGGCCTCCTGCAGTACCAACAGTGGCCACCATTCTCAGTGGCGCTGCTGAGACTGCTGTGCTGCTCGTCCTCTGATTGGCCAACATTCTTGGATGCCGGATCCCTGACTTTAGAGGGATGTGAGCCCTAGCACCAGGCAGTTAACTGCCTGAGCTCCGTTAAATGTGGCTGAAGGTCCCTCAGAACATCTGAGGCGGGGTTCCCTCACCTTTCTGACCTGGTGTTGGGACTCCCGCTGCCTTCATAAAATCCAGCCCAATGCCTTTTAGCTACTTAGATCAGTTGCAAAAATACATGTGAGTGAAACCATGCAAGTTTTGACTGGAGATTTTCCATTTGTGGTCTACCTTCAGTCCTATATTATGAGGAAATGTTCCAAAATGAAGTTTATACACATGTATACACATATTTCTTAAGTTGGAAAACATTTGCTGTTATAGACCAGCAGTGAAAACTTTTTTTCAGTGGAAACATCTATCTCCATCGCTTGTGAATACACTCAGAGATATTACAAAATATTATATGTTTAGATAGCCCTGTGGGAAAGGAATTCAGCAGCATACAGACTGGTCATTTCGACCATGAAATTAATGTTAGATAGATGTGAAAAGGGCGAATCATATTTTTACTGTTCTACCATTTTCCTGCCATACGTACCAGCTACATAGACTGTGGGCTGAATTTTATTAGTGCGCTGCACATCACTGTGGTACGCTTTGAAGTCGGCGGCCTTCAGAAACCGATGTGCCGTCGCTGAGCCCCCATGGTATTTTGCAAGGGGGCTCTTTTAAATGGAGGGAGCGGAGCAGCCGCCCCTGATGATGTAAAAGGGGCGGTCGCTCCGTCCCCACAAAGGCGGCTGGCGCCACCGCACAGGCGTTATTTTTAAAGGGCTTCAAGCCCTTACCGTTACTTTAAATTTTTAAAGTCACATTGTGGGCAAAGTAAAATGGAAAACTTTATTAACAGATCGAGGTCCCTCTCCCACCATCCACCCCCCCTCCCCCCCATGGCCATTTCATGTTATTTACACACTTCTTCCTGATCATCAACTTTGCTCCCCCGAGCTTTGTAACTTTGCCCTTCAACCCTTCCCACCATCCCCTCAGCCAACTGAATCAGTTTTCACCTCTCCTCCACCCCTCCCGCCCTGGAATTTTCACTCTACCCTCTCCCCACCAGTGTCTTGCCTCAGAACTCCGAACGGAGTTCCAAAGATGCGTGAGTTGTGGCTGGCGGCTGTAATATCGGCGTGGGACGGCTGCCAGGACAAGGTAAGATGGTCAGCATGCTTTTTAAATTAATTTTAATATTTGAATGAAGGCCCCGTGCCAAGTGGCGGGAGGGAGGCTGCACCGAGGCCTCGTCGCCACCAGTAAAATGCAGCGGGGCCTTCTCGCCGTCGGGGGTCGTGGCAGGCCGCTCCCGCAAGTATTTTATGGGCCCCCCCCACCATCACCCCCGATGTCGAGGGGCTGGCAAAATTCAGCCCGGTACGTGCAAACCTTTATGCATGTCTCTATAGACTTTCATAAATGCCTTTGGTTATGTACATATGTCCATGTGCATAGGCATATATGAACACACATCATAACTTGACATCTAGGAGATATGATCAAATAATGTATAAGTTATCCAGGTGTAGTTCCAGCTAAAATGCAGTGAATTGAAATGTAATGTATCAAAAAAAAAAATCACACTTTCATTCTAGTAGTTTGGAAGCTCCTCCCAGCAGCAAAATGGTTACTGAAATAAATGATTCTTTACTCATTTTTCTCACTGTCAGCCACAAAAGTACAAGCTGCATAACAGAAACATGCTATGATTCTCCATCAGAACTGAATTGATCCAAATTAGTCAACAGTGTGTATGTTTATTATTGTCGAACTAGTTTCTTAAGATGCTTATTTCTTTAATTTTTCGTCAAGGTTTAAAGAAAATACAGAAATCAATTCTGTTCATTTTCACCCCAAGTTTGCTCTTATTAAAACTCATTTTGGCTTCCTTACTGAAGAAGAGAAACAAATCACACTCCAGCCTGTAATTGGGTTGTGATGAACTGTGATTTTGTTTAAACCATGGGAGTTAATAAATATAGATCTGCAGGGTTACACATATCGATTTGCAGGAATGTTACCATTTCACAAAATTACATTTTTCAGAACTCACACACTGGAATTATGTTACAATGTACTTTAATTTTTAAAATAACTAATCTTCCTATATCTAAGGTGTGTAACCTTAACTATACAGCTTGCATTGATATCTGGACTCTTGTAAATCTTTAATAAAGGATATTCTGTAAGCTTGCATGAAAAAAACATTCCATTTCAAGTGAAAGGCTGAGAAGATAGATACAATGTCAAAGATAATTTTAAAGGTTTCTTTTTTTACTAAAGCACTTTCTTTTTCAAATCAAACTGCATTAGTACAATCAAACCACACAAGGGGTTTGGGCTGCAGGTGGCTGCTTTACTCTGAAATGTTCAAGCTTGACTGACCCATTTCATCAGCACTGTCAAAGACTTGCACTGATACATGTTGACAACATTTAATCTTAAAAATTGAAAGAAATGAATTAATATGCAAATTTCATCAGCTTTGTAATAAAAATGTCCTTGAAAAAAAACAGAGAACATGACCCCTGTGGAATTCTATGAATTATCCCAACCCAGCTCTCTTACTTAGTCTGAGACAAGATGGTCCACAAGGAAATCATTTGGGTTCATACTTAGAAATAATTATGTCGAAGAACAAAACAGAAGCAAGTTGAATACATTTACTGTGAAGGAGGAAATAAATATCTAGATACCATGATATTCACTCTGACTTAATGGAATTAACTTTATTTTCAAAACTAAGAAATACCAATCAAATTTTTACCTAAAGGAAACAACTTTGAGATAAGGCAGGCCTTAGGGCTGAATCTATGGGGTGGGGAGAAGGTTAGGAAAGTGGTGTTGGCAGGGGCATCCTGGCAACCAGAACCTCTGCTGTTAGCCCTTTCTGATTTTATTGGGTAAAGGGGGTGGGGGGTGGGGGGGGGGGGGGAAGGAGGTGGGAGGCAGGTCTCTTGACTAACATGACAATGGTCGATGGTCACACCAAAGGGGCACATCATGCTGGAGAGTTCAGCTCAACTTGACAGTTTGTAAGGGAGTTACTTTAAAATATTTTCTAAAAATGTCTCACTTTTTCTTCGAGGGGCCTGGTCATGATCCCTCAGTGAGATCTACTTTTGGCATTTGGCAGCCTAGTACACCTGGTCATGGGGCTAGCACCTTGGGGCATTTTAAAGGTGCTCTATAAATGCAAGATGTTGTCTCACCAGCCATACTGCTGCCACTAAAAGTGCATGTCCCACTGAGAACAACAGACATGTGAACGTATGGCATTGGGAGTCCTGTCCCCTCTTATGCTGCAGGCCTTGTAAGGGATGGGCAGAGACTCTGGGCCCTGCCTTATTATCTGACCTAATATACCCGTAGGAGTTACAGTGGGAGTGCACTGAGACCACAATGGATTTTCTGCCTCTTGTGTTCAATTTCGTCAAAAGAAATACATTGTTTTGTGTTGAAAGATGACATGCCAAACCTCACAAAATGATGAGTACAGCTGCTTAAGGGCATGATTCCAATACAGCACATACACACTGTCCCAATTTAGATGAACTACCAAGCACAAATTGAAACTGGGACATTTCTTGTCAAATGGCTCAGAGCCTTGAAAGGAGCTTTGGATTATTGGAATCTTGAATGATTCAATGTGTGGAATTTAAATTAAATAATAATAAAATCTATTTTCTTGTTGCTATTGGTTGAAAATCATAAAACAAACAATAGAGTTCATTACATGCACTAATTATGCTTTCTTTTAATGCCAACTCCAAAGCTATACATTCTTATCAGTCCTTTGCCTCAACAATGATACCTTAACGTGACCTTTGCCTTTTCCATTTTCACTAGATGGTGACAATTTTTAGGCTGAAACAAACTTATTCAGGAATGGCATGCACCTATATTTTTAATCAGCTCTTAAAATTCCCAGAAACTGAAATTCACTGCAGCATGCTAAACCCAGTAAATATCAAAGCATTAGCTGAAGCACTGTATTAGAAAAGTTAGCAGCTGACTGAGTATCTGTTTTTATCACGTAGAGGTCCCCATCTACATGGTAAATTCAACAAATGTGCCTTTGATCTCAACATGATAAAAAGCCCTTTGGAAAATGTCAGATTCACAGGGTGCAAGTGATTGCATCCAGTTGAAATATGAGACTGGAGAGCCGAAGGATGTGAAAAGGCTGACTGAAGTGGCCTTCAATTTTTTTTTAGCGGCTATCAAATTTGACAGCCAAATAGGTTAACAATTGAAAAATAAAATACATTTCTAGCCCTATATTTCTCAACTCTGGAACAGCACTTGAAGCTTATGCAACGTGGTAAATGAAAGAGAACAAGAGGAATAAGCAGAAAGACATGAACTTATATTAATTATAATTTCACATCTCTCAGAACGCAAAAGCTGTTTTTTTATATACAAGGGGTATTGAGGGGATTAAACATTATTAGGGTCACATGATGGAGAGTGCACTGGCATCCCATTGCTATAAAATAATGGGGTGTAGTATGATGTGTGTCTGGAGAGTTCTCTCTTTGCTATATAGTCAAAGGGAGATGGAAAGTAGGACCAATCCTTCCCCAAAGAGGTAAAGAGGACATTAAGTCACTTAAACCTCCTAATGATTTTTTTTGTGCAGCAGCATAGACAGATGCCTTGTTACCACCTTGGTCTGGGAATTTGGATTGGTGTGGGTATGACAGGTGTGAAGAGACTTCATGGAAGAGAGATAAATATAAAATACAGAGTAACTCATATTTAAAAAAAATTGGGGAGGGTAATTCATTGTCTTCTGCTTTCCTCCCCTTAAATCTTCATATGCGAATGCACTCTCTTCTGTCAGAGGATCGACTGGAGACCTGATCCTAGGCCTTTGGCATGAAGATTTTTAAAAATTCTTTCATGATAGTTTCTGGCACTATTATTGAGACTAGCTTTCAATTTGAGATTTCCATTAATTAATTAAGGTGCCATGGTGGTATCTGAACTCATGTCCCAAGACATTAGCCTGGGCCTCTGGATTACTAGTTCAGTGAGATTACCACTACACCACCATCTCCACAACTGCATAACAACGGTGACTGTTACACTGAATTTCTGTCTCTCTGTGTGGGGAAGCTGTTGTTTCTGCTTCTGTTAGGCAATTTCCATAGGTCCATGGTTGAGATTGCAAATGCACTGTGTGGACAATCACAAACACAGAACTATACATCAACACTCTGTGCTGATGTGAACTAAAGCTCTGGCAATCAGCACTAGTCAACTATCATCCATTTTATGGAATCTTTTCTATCCTGTGCCATTCATAATGTACAACCCAGTTAAGATGATGGTAGATGACAATATTTTTGCATTGTTTGCCAGTCAGTATTAGGTGCTGAAATTCAATTCCACATCTTCTCATTCCAATTGGCTTGCCATTTGGGAGTATCCAAGCATGAATACCAGCTGTGGCTTGGATTTTATCCTTGTGAGTAATTTTAAGCTAATGCACCCAGCGGGAAACTGACAGGATCGTTTTTTATACCCCACTCTAAATGATCTGGATGGTGTTGCGGGTATGTTCAGCAAGTTTACAGCTGATACAAAAATTTGTGTGGATGTTAAGACTGTAGAGGAGTACAAACTTCTGCAAAAAAATTTACATGGGCTGAGGAAATGAGCCAAACAATGGCAACTGGCACTTAACCTAGACAAATGCAGTGTGATGCATGTAGGGAGGACCAACACAGAATAAGTGTACCATTTATAATGGTAGAGAGAAAAAGGAACAAGGTGTTATTGTGCACAGGTTACTCAAGGTTCATGACCAATGCACAGAAGCTGCATGATATAAGGTTGTATTATGGAACATTAATGGTGCATTCAATACAAGTGAAAGGACACCATTCTGTCCTCAGGCAGCTCTTTAGTTCGACTGCAACTATAGTACAGGGTTCAGTTTTGGTCCCTCACATGGTGGGTGATATAGTGGACTTGGTAAAGGTTCAGAGGAAAGTCACAAGAATAATTCCCAGTTTAAAGAACCATAGTTATTCAATTAGGCTTAATGAGCTAGGTCTACTTATTGTTGAACAGTGTCGTCTTAGGGACAACCTAATAGAGGTTGATAAATAATGAAAGGGCTAGATTGTGTATCTCTTGATACATTATCTCAGTTTGACAGATTGGACCAGACCTGGGCTCATACATACAACTATACAAGAGAAAAAATTGATTAGATGTTAGGTGGTTCTACTTTCCCAATCTTATTATATTCCAGACAAAGATCGAAAGGTTTTTGGGTATTAAGGAAATTTAGGGATATGGGGATAGTGCGAGCAGGTGGATTTCAGGTGGATCAGCCGTGATTGTATTGAATGGCAGAGCAGGCTTGAAAAGCCAAATGGCCTACTCCAGCTCCTATTTTTATGTTCTTATGTAGTGAACCTTTGGAAGACGTTGCTGGCTTGTATGGTATGTCTTGACTCTGCTTGCCTTCAAAAGGGAGCTGGATCAGTCTTTGGCTGGGACAGACATAGCATCTGATAAAAGGCACCTTATAAAACTCAGGTAATTGATCAATTAATATACACATAGTTCTGGACTGGTTTCAATCACATGAAGGGGGTTAGAGAGGGATTTTCCAGATTTTTTTTCCCTCTTTGGCCCTAGGTTTCCTTTTCTTTTTTTAACTTCTCCCAGGAGATTACATGGCTGCTGGAGATAGGAAATGCGTAGTCATGATGCTGCAGCACGAGTGTGGGGACGGCTTGATGGACCAGCTGGTACTTCCTTGCCTGTCATTTTTGTATGTTCGTATTTTACTTTCTATTGAAGTCAATGGAAAATAAAATCATGCAGAGTGTAACGAGCAGCTGGGTCAATCCCATCAGTCTCCTGCTGGAATGGTTACCTTATAATTAGACCTGCTTGTGTTTTAGTCTATGGCACAGTACACCAATATGACCAAATATTTTTTTTTAACTAAGCTTGCTTTTATTATATTGATTTTATTTGCATGCTGCATTTCTCATTAATATTCAAACTTGATTTTGGATCATGCTATGTACCCTTCCCTAGACAAGCAGACAGGTAATCAACTTGCTCCTAGGTCTTGAAGCCAACCAGGATATTAGGAGATGCTTGAGTGTAAACTAGTGATCTGCTTCCAATGGTAAAGTGTCTAAGCCTCTGTTATGTACTTGTGGAATCAGAAACTTGGTAAATTGTGTATCACAATCACTGACTTTCGTGCTATAACAGGCTACTTTTAAGCAATGACACTTGGCACTTCTACACAAAATACATGACAGATGAAGTAGTTTCCCAGAAGACCTGCAGAATTGCTTTACTGATTTATTGATTTAGATACCCTTCGCTAACAAAGAAAATATCTTCCTACTTTCTGAAACTTAGATTTGCAGTCCTGACCAGTGTGGTGTGAGCAAGTGACCAGAGATATTTTCCTACCACTACGTTAACTAAGGCAAAGCATCCTATTGGCCCATTTGATGTACTCACTACCTTACAAATCATATATTTGAAATTCCCTTTGCAGTTCAAATTTTGTTTTATTCCATATGGGGTTTTTGACAGTTTTAAATAAAATTTACATTTTTACAACTTTACACAAATACAACAAAATCCAACCATAAAAAATAATTAAAATGATTCTGATCATTTGATAGTTTTATTTTGTTGGGGGGTGGGGGGGGGGGGGGGGGGGGGGGTTGGTGGTGCAGGGCTTTTTATCTGAATTGGATATTTTTAATGTTCGGTACCATATTAACTGATGCTCTTTGGAAACCTATGTTGTACCATTGTTTCATTTAAAATTACTCTCAATTTTTTTAGTAATCCTTTAAAACAAACATGCTCTTTCAACAGCACATTCAGAGCAGCTAAAAACAATGAATGGTTAACATGGTCTCATGATGTATTCTGCAGTACTTCACTCCAGGCAGTGTTGAAAGATCTGAGAAGTTGTATAATAATGAAAAATGTGCAATATTTGTGGGGCATTGCTTGTGCACATATCCCTACACCCACACATTCATCATTTTACATGTATTGTCACTGAAAGTTTAATTGCATAAACACTCTGTAACTGTCCTGTCATATTTCTTGTCAGACTGGATTCCCTCTCTGGGTTTACTATCTCAGAAAACCATAATTGAATTGCTATTGAATTACACAGAGCTGAAAAATAAAATCTTTATGAATCAAATTTGTTTCCTATCAGAAGATTAGACAAATTGTGGCACAAGAAGGGCCTTGGTAATAATTTCTCAGTTTATTCTAGACTGAATTATTTGCCATTTGTAGTTATCTCTCCATAGAATTATGAGACTCCAGCAAAACTGTGAATGTACTAAAATTCCAGGCCTGTAACAAACAGCAGTAATTGTTTGGTCCTCAAGGGGGCACTGGCAATATTGAATCTCACTGCCTCGCACTACTATAGTTCTTAAATAATCAACAGAACTCAGCAGCATTTAAATTAATTTGTCATCAAAATTTGAACAACTCAACACTTTATTAGATTGGGAATGCAGAACATCAGCCAACTGTGCAATTATTCACTTGTGCTGTCCGAAATGTTAGAACAAAAAATTAGAAAATATAATAAAAATATACTCAGAATTTTTTTGAATTTTATAAGCATGACAGATGTATCTGATGCACAGTTGAAAACACTGACGAAAAAGTTTGCCTGTTGTAAGAAATCAAATAATTTTTCACTTTGATCCTCAAGCAATTACTATGCTTTTGGCTGTACAGAAAATGCCAAATAGCAAGCAGAAAGTTTTTATTATTTGTGCTGTGCAAAGTATTTAGACAGTTGTTAATATTAGTCCAGCAGTTGGCCAAAAATACACCGAAATCAGAATGCGATGACAGATCTCTGGCTGCAGAAACAATCAGACGGAGGCTGCATTACACTGAGTTTAAGAACTGAGCAGTTGTTATTTATGTATCCCCACGTGCTATATTAATGTACTATTTCAGGAGGGGGCAGAATGTGGTCTTGGCATTGAATGCAACATTTCTCCTCAATCTGATGCAAAACCCAAAATACGAAGAGAAGAACAAAATGCAAGCACTGAGCGAAACTCTCTCTTCTCAGCAAAATAAGTAATTGGCCTGCTCTTTCAGATTCTGAGGTTTGTCAATACCAGCACACATGTTGAGGTGTTATAAAGTTTAGTGTATGACAATGTGAGGGAGCCATAGATGCAGAATTGAAAAGGCAGCTCAAATTATGTGGCAATGCACCATCACATGCGCTTGTACAAAATGCCACCACTTTAAAACATTTGCCAGTGTTTTACGGTCCCCCAACGAGTGGGCTGGTGGTGGGGGGATCTGAAAAATTGAGTGGGAGATTGGGGGGGGTGGCGGGTCAGTTTCCGATGCATTCCTGCCTCCGCTGCAATTTTATGCGGGGCGGCGGTGGTAAGAAACCGCCACCGCCCGCCCCAGGCCAATCAAGGCCCTTAAATGGCCAATTAACTGCCACTTAAGGGCTACCTTCCACAGCCGCTGGTATTTTACCTGTGGTGGCTGGATGGCAAAGGCCCCAAGAACCACACCTGGTAAAACCAGGTGGCCTTCTTGCAGGCTGGGGAGTGGGCCCTCCTGATCGGGCACCCTGTGCCCCACGGAGGGCTGCCCCCAAGCCCCAACTACCTTCAACGCACAACACTCCCCCCACTGCCAACCAACACCCCCCTTGCTTCGCTGGGGCCAGGCCAATTTCCCCCGAGGCCCTAAAAACTTACCTCAGTTCCGGGGCCTCTTGCTTCCGATGGCTGGGTGTAGTCCCAGCAGTGGTCATTGCTCCCGGTGGCGCTGCTGGGACTAAGCTGCTGGCCTGCTGATTGGCCAGCCGTGCCATGAGGTGGGACGTCCTGCCTCAAGGAGGCAGAAGTCTCGCCCTAGGTCAATTAAGGGCCTGGGGAGCAGAAAATCCCAGCGTGGCTCCCCAGGCTCAGCGGAGGAGGGCTCGCCCCTGACATTTTGGCCAGTGGGCGGGGCCTCTTGCCCAATGTAAAATTCCAGCCATTACATCCAATTACTTTCTGTACCAAATAGTTCCCCCATCAGAAAGCTTTAAAAAAAAGCACAAATCTTTTTATCACTTGTTATTCAGAGACTGACCAGGAAGTTGATAATGCTTGTTGTTGTGGGTTTTCATGTCTTTCGGCCATGTAACATTTTTACAGCCCTTTAAAAAGCTTCGTAAATGCCAATAAACTCAATGGATAGACTTGCAGGATTTGGCTCAAATTGTGATCAAACAGAGCTGAAATTTGTGCTTTTCTTGCTTTCTTCCTCAGAACAACCATCTGCTTGTACTCTACTCTAACATTAACTCGGAGCAGAGCTCCATTAACCTCAAAATCAAAGCTCAAACACATCAAAAACAGCTTGTAAAAATGTATTACGATGAAATAGATATCAGAACAATGGTTTGGACAAAGTCAACATGCTGGATTTTATGGAAGCAGCGGGGTCCAGAACTGAAAGCGAGCGGGGATGGGTGGGGGGGGAGGGGGTGGTGCGAGCACACTTTGGCAGTCAGTGGGTCCGAGGCCGCATCTTGTCAGCAGCAGCCAATTAAGTGGCTGCCACCAGGACTGTCTTCCCTATTAAGGACAGTAGACCACCCCCAAGAGCTGCTGCCCAATCAGAGGGCTGGCAGCTCACCAGCGCCCCAGCTAGCAGTGGCCACTGCTGGGGCTGCACAGTGGCGCAGTGGTTAGCACCGCCGCCTCACAGCTCCAGCGACCCGGGTTCAATTCTGGGCACTGCCTGTGTGGAGTTTGCAAGTTCTCCCTGTGTCTGCGTGGGTTTCCTCCGGGTGCTCCGGTTTCCTCCCACAAGCCATAAGACTTGCAGGTTGGTAGGTAAATTGGCCATTATAAATTGCCCCTAGTATAGGTAGGTGGTAGGGAAATATAGGGACAGGTGGGGATGTGGTAGGAATATGGGATTAGTGTAGGATTAGTATAAATGGGTGGTTGATGGTCGGCACAGACTCGGTGGGCCGAAGGGCCTGTTTCAGTGCTGTATCTCTAAACTAAAATAAACTAAACTCAGGATGAGGGTGCATCGAGGGCTGTCTTCTTTCAAAGGCAGTTAAGTGGGGTCTGGGGTGCCAATCAGGCAGGCTCCAATGGGGGGCGAGGCGGGGTTGCTGAGGGCAGGCAGCAGGTACCATTACCGCGGGGGTGATCATTGCAGTAGGGGGGGGGCCCTCCATGGGCCAAAGAGTGCCCGAAAAGGAAGGTCTCCCATCCCCTGGAGCCCGCTGGGAGGCCACCAGGGTTTACCTGACCGTCTCCCCACGCAGTTGGAGGGACCCCCCCAAGTGCTGGTAAAATGCCAGCAGAGGTGGAAAAGGACCTCAAGACGCCACTTAAGTGGCTCAATTGGGCTCCAGGCGGGCCGTCTGCCACCTTTCCCACCCCGATAAGATGGCATGGCAGCAGGAAGGCGGTGACAGCCCAATATTTCTGCACACAGCATAGGAGAATAGTAAGATTACTTTTTTTATTTGTTTGTGGATTGTGGGCGTCACTGGCTAGGCCAGCATTTATTGCGCATCCATAATTTCTCTTGAGAAGGTGGCGGTGAGCTGCCTTCTTGAACCGCTGCAGTCCTTGGGGTGTATATTCACCCACAGTGCTGTTAGGAAGGCAGTTTCAGGATTTTGACCCATCGACAGTGAAGGAACAGCAATATAGTTCCAAGTCAGGTTGGTGTGTGGCTTGGAGGGGAACTTGCAGGTGGTGGTGTTCCCATGTGTCTGCTGCCTTTGTCCTTCTAGTTGATAGAGATTGTGGGTTTGGAAGGTTCTGTTAATGGAGCCTTGGTGAGTTGCTGCAGTGCATCTTGTAGATGGTACACACTGCTGTCACTGTGCATCAGTGGTGAAGGGTGTGAATGTTGAAGGTGGTGGATGGGGTGCCAATCAAATGGGCTGCTTTGGCCTGGATGGTGTTGAGCTTCTTGTGTGTTGTTGGAGCTGCACCTATCCAGGCAAGTGGAGAGTATTCCATCACACTCCTGACCTGTGCCTTATAGATGGTGGACAGGCATTGGGGAGTCAGGAGGTGAGTTACCCACTGCAGAATTCCCAGCCTCTGACCTGCTTTTGTAGCCACAGCATTTATGTGGCTGGTCCAGTTCAGCTTCTGGTCAATGGTGACCCCCAGGATGTTGATAGTGGGGGAATTCGGTGATGGTAGTGCCATTGAACATCAAGGGGAGATGGTTCGATTCTGTCTTGTTTGAGATGTTTATTGCCTGGCACATGTGTGGCACGAATGTTACTTGCCACTTATCAGCCCAAGCCTGGATGTTGTCCAGGTCTTGCTGCATCTGGACACAAGCTGTTTCAGTGTCTGAGGAATTGTAAATGGTGCTGAACATTGTGCAATCATCAGCGAACATGCCCACTTCTGACCTTATGATGGAGGGAAGGTCATTGATGAAGCAGCTGAAGATGGTTGGGCCTAGGACACTACCCTGAGGAACTCCTGCAGTGATGTCCTGGGTCTGAGATGATTGGCCCCCCAACAACCACAAACATCTTCCTTTGTGCTAGGTATGACTCCAACTAATGGAGAGCTCTCCCCCTGATTCCCATAGATTTCAATTTGGCTAGAGCTCCTTGATGCCACACTCAGTTAAATGTTGCCTTGACGTCAAGGGCAGTCACTCTCACCTTACCGCTGAAAGTCAGCTCTTTTGCTCATGTTTGGAACAAGGCTGTAATGAGGTCTGAAGCTGAGTGGGCCAGGTGGAACCCAAATTGAGCATTGGTGAGCAGGGTATTGCTGTGTAAGTGCTGCTTGATAGCACTGTCAATGACACCTTCCATCACTTTGCTGATGATTGAGAGTGGAACGGTGGGCTGGTAAATGACCAGATTGGATTTATCCTGTTTTTTGTGGAAAATTATCTGGGCAATTTTCCACAATGTCAAGTCGATGCCATTGTTATAGCTGTACTGGAACAGCTTGGCTAGGGGCACAGCTAGTTCTGGATCACAAGTCTTCAGTGCTACAGCTGTTGTCAGGGCCCACAGCCTTTGCTGTATCTGGTACCTTCAGCCGTTTCTTGGTATCATATGAAGTGAATCAAATTGGCTGAAGACTGGCATCTATGATACTGGGGACCTCAGGAGGAGGCCGAAATGCATCATCCACTTGGCCCTTCAAGCTGAAGATTGTTGCAAATGCTTCAGCCTTGTCATTTGCCCTGATGTGCTGGGCTCCCCCATCATTGGGGATGTTTGTGGAGCCTACTTAGTTGTTTAATTATCCACTATCATTCATGACTGGATGTGGCAAGACTGCAGAGCTTAAATCTGATCTGTTGGTTGTGGGTTTGCTTAGCTCTGTCTATAACATGCTTCTTCTGCTGTCTAGCATGCATGGAGTTCTGTGCTTTGGTTTCACTAGGTAGGCATTTTATTTTTAGGTATGCCTGGTGCTGCTCCTGGCATGCTCGCCTACACTCCTCATTGAACCAGTGTTGGTCCTCTAGCTTGCTAGTAGACTGAGTGATGTGCCGACCCATGAGGTTACAGATTGTGGTTGAATATAATTCCGCTGCTGCTAATGGCCCACAGAGCCCATGGATACCCAGTTTTGAGCTGCTAGATCTGTTCTGAATTGATCCCATTTAACATGGTGGGAGTGCCACACAACGGGCTGAATTTTACCAGCCCCTCGATGGCACGGGTCGCGGCATGGGGGCCGGTAAAATGCAGCGGGGAGAGGCCCGCCTCGACCTGCGACGTCAAGAAGGGCCCGCTGCATATTACCAGCGACGGCGGGAACTCAGTGCGGCCCCCCCGCCACCCACCCCCCCCTCCCGGCTTGGCGACGTGCCCTTCGTCAGCATATATAGATGAACATTTAAATTATTTAAATAAACTTACCTGCAGGCGGCGGCCGTCCCACTCCAATATTACGGCCGCTGTTCATGCTCCACGCGCATTTGGAACTCCGTATGGAGTTCCGGGCGAGAACCTCGTGGGGAGGAGGGAGGAATAAAACTTTCAGGGCAGGAGGGGTGGAGGAGCAGGGAAATAAATTTTTTATTGGATGTGGGGGTGGTGGGACGGGGTTGAAGGGCAAAAGATTGGAGGTTGTAGGGGAGCGCGGGGGGGGGGGAGGTTCTGGTATTTGAACAATCAATGGATGGTTATTTCATTGCCTAAAATGACCATTGGTGGGGGTTGGGGAATGGCCTCCATCACCTATTTTTATATGTCATGAAAATCCTTTACATTGTCCCTTGAAAAATTATACATATGTGTAAGGGCTTAAAGCCCTTTAAAAATGGCGCCGGCGCCGGATGCCATTGCAAGGGACGCGGAGGCCGTCCCCTCTATGTCATCAGGGGTGGCTGCTCCGCCCCCTCTATTTAAATTAGCCCCCGTATGTAATATCACGGGGGCTCAGGGAGGGCACATCCGCATGGGATGCAAGCCACCATTAGAGTGCTCTGCCACGAACTGCGGCGCACTCATAAAATTCACCCCAACATGATGGAGGTTGTCCTCAGTGCGAAGATGGGTTTAGTATGACTTCCTTGTTTTATATTCAATGCCACTGTTTACAAAGACAATTATCCCATACGCTTTCTTAACCATCTGATCAACTTGACCTGTCACCTTCAAAGATTTGTGAATATGCACTCCTAGCTCCTTTTGCTCTTGCATTCCCCTCAATGTAGTACCATGTAACATAAGAACACAAGAAATAGGAGTAGAAGTAGTTCATTCAGCCCCTTGAGTCTGCTCCACCATTCAATAAGATTATGGCGGATCTGATCATGACCTCAACTCCACTTTCCTGCCTGCTGCCATAAATCTTGACTCCCTTGTAGATCAAAAATCTGCTGAACACAGACTTGAATACAGTAAATGACCCAGCCTCCACTGCTCTCTGGGATAGAGAATTCCAAAGATTAATGACCCACTGAAGAAGAAATTCCCCCTTATCTCCATCTTAAATGGCAGACCCCTTATTCTAAAACTGTGACCCCTAGTTCTAGATTCCTGCACGAGGGGAAACATCCTCACAGCATCTGTCACGCCCCTCAAAATCATATCTGTTTCAATAAGATCACCTCTCATTTGTCTAAATGCCAATGGGTATAGGCCCAACTTGCTCAACCTTTCCTCATAAGACAGCCCCTTCATCCCAGGAATCAGCCTAGTGAACCTTCTCTGAACTGCTTCCAATGCAAGAATATCCCTCCTTTAAAAAGACCAAAACTGTACGCAGTACTCTAGGGGCTGGATTTTGTGGCAACAACAGAGCTCCTGGAAGTGGGCTGAAAAGGCGGGAAGAGTCCAGTGTTGGCCTTTTCGAGTCCCCCCAGTGCTATCTTCCATTGTTCAGGCACTTAAGTGCCCAGGGCCGGGATCCCCATCCCTTTAAAGATGGGGTTTCTGCCTCCAAGAGCCGCTGGTGAACCACAGGGCTGGCAACTCAGCAGTATTGGCAGTGCGACCAGGAGTGTTGGCCACTACTGGTACGGCAGAGACCTTGGAACCATACCCAGTGCTGGAACCCCGAACCTCAGCTAAGTGAGGTCAGTCCGGCAGGCCCTGCGAGGGGGTTGGGAGGGTGGATGTGATCTGGGGGAGGGAGGTCCATGGAGGTGGAGGTTTTGCCGGTGGGGGTCCTCCATGGGCCATAAATTGCCCACGGAAGAGGGGACTCCCCCCGCAAGCCCACAGGGAGGGCACCTCATGTTACTGGGCACACTTGCTGTGTAGTGGAGGCACCCCCCAGTGCTGGTTGAATTCCAGCGGCGGGGGGGGGAAGAGGGGGTTGCAGAAGAGGTCCTTAAGTGGCCATTAATAGGCCACTTAAGGGCCTCAATTGGCCTCTGGGTGGGAGGGCCGTCGTCGGCCTATCCTGGCCCCGGCAAAATCAATTGGCAATGTGGAGGCAACGGACCTTCCACCCCCTGCCTCCTATTCTGATTCTTTGGCCCCCTCCCCCCACACCTCCAAATGCGCCTCGGTGGGGGGGTGGGGGGCCATAAAATCCAGCCCTGGGTGTAGTCTCACCAAAACCTTGCTCAGTTGTGGCAAGACTTGCCTACTTTTATACTCCATCTACCTATCAATAAAGGCCAACATTCCATTTGCCTTCCTAATTACTTGTTGTACCTGCATGCTAACCTTTTATGATTCATAGAGTCATAGAGAGATACAGCACCAAAACAGGCCCTTTTTTTTTTACAATGGCCAATTTACCTATCAACCCACAAGTCTTTGGCATGTGGGAGGAAACCGGAGCACCTGGAGAAAACCCACACGGTCACAGGGAGGACTTGCAAAGTCCACACAGACAGTACCCAGAACTGAACATGGGTCGCTGAAGCTGCGGTGCTAGCCACTACGCCACTGTGCCGCCCCTGTTCTCATGTATGAGAACACCCAGATCCCTCTGTACCACAGCATTCTGTAGTCTCTCTCTATTTAAATAATATTTTGCTTTTCTATTCTTCCTATCCAAGTGGACAATCTCACATTTTCCCACATTATACTCCATGTGCCAATTTCTTTCCCATTCACTTAATCTATCTATATCCCTTTGCAGACTCTTTGGTCCTCCTCACAACTTGCTTTCCGACTTGTCATTGTATCATCAGCAAATCTGGCTACAATATACTCTGTCCCTTCATCCAAATCAATAATATAGATGGTAAATAGTTGAAGCTCCAGCACTGATCCCTGTGGCATCTCACTAGTTACAGTTTGCCATGAAAATGATTCATTTACCCGACTCTCTGTTTCCTGTTAGCCAATCCTCTACTCATGATAGTATATATTACCCCCAACACCATGAGCTCTTATCTTATGCAGTAACCTTTTGTGTGGCACCTTATCAAATGCCTTTTGGAAATCCAATTACATACATCTACTGGTTCCCCTTTATCCATCCTGTTTATTACATCCTCAAAGAACTCTAACAAATGTGTTGAACATGATTTCCATTCATAAAACCATGTTGACTCTGCTTGATTGTATTATTATTTTCAAAATGTCCTGCTACCATTTCCTTAATAATGGATTCCAGCATTTTCCCAATAACAGACATAAGGATAACTTGCCTATAGTTTCCTACTTTCTGTCTCCCTTCTTTCTTGAATAGGGGCATTGCATTTGCAGTTTTGCAATTGGCTGGGACCTTTCCAGAATCTGGGGAGTTTCAGAAGATTACAACCAATGCATCCACTATCTCTGTAGTCACTTAGTTTAAGACCCTAGGATGCAGGCCATAAGGTCCAGGGGACTTGTTAGCCTTTAGTCTCATTTGTTTTTCCTATTACATTTTCTCTAGTGATAGTGATTGTTTTAAGTTCCTCCCTCCCTTTTGCTCTTCTTTCCGATGGGATTTTCGTTTGTCTCTTTTAATATTTGTCAGTTCTGATGAAGAGTCACTGACCCAAAACGTTAACTCTGCTTCTCTCTCCACAGATGCTGCCAGACCTACTGAGTATTTCCAGCATTTCTTGTTTTTATTTCAGATTTCCAGCATCTGCAGTATTTTGCTTTTATTTCAGTGCTTAATTCACTGCCATTTCTCTTCCAGGAATGCTTACCTTGAAGAAGTTCTGCTCTTCTCTCCGACGGGATTTTCGTTTGTCTCTTTTAATATTTGTCAGTTCTGATGAAGGGTCACTGACCTGGAACGTTAACCGCCCCCCCCACTACACAACAAATGCAGAGCTCCCCCCTTCCCCACCTCGATGGTGCCAGCTTTCCCTGGACGGGAAAGTAAAGGCGCGTGAGCGCTGCATGCTGCACTGAAGATCCGGAACTGCAGGTAAGATCACTCCAGTTTTCATTTTAATTCATGCAAAATGGTAATTTAAATATGTAAAATCAGGTCCCATCACAGAGCAGCTGATGGCCTGCCAAGGACTTCCCCGCTGCCGGGAAGATTGGGCCCAGCAATCCCATCATTGCATTCCATGGCGGGCTGCTGCCACTCCGAGCTTCTGCCCCCACCCCCCCACCACCCCCCCCGCCCCCCTGCCATGGAGCCCGACGTCAGGAGGAGAACGAGATCCCGGCCTATGAACTCATCCTCAAGGCTACCTTTGCCAATTGGATTTGTCCAATCTATATGAAGATTAAAATTACACATGATTATTACAGTACCTTTCTTACCCTCATTGCTTCTTGATTTATATGCTGTACTGCAATGTAGCTACTGTTAGGGCGCCTATAAATTACTCCCTCCAGTGACTTCTTTCGTTCGCTATTTTTTATCTCCACCCAAACCGATTCTATATCTTGATCTTCAGAGCCAAGATCATTCCTCACTACCATATTGATCTCATTCTTTATTAATAGAGCTACCCCACCTCCTTTTCCTTTCTTCCTATCCTTTTGAATTGTCAAATACCCTTAACTATTCAGTTCCCACCATTGGTCACTTTGCAACCACGTCTCTGTGATGGTTATTAGATTATACCCATTTATTTCTATTTGTGCTATCAATTCATCCATCTTGTTCTGAATGTTGCATGCCTTCAGATAAAGAGACTTAATTCTGTCTTTGGACCATTTTCTCTTCTCTGACACTATATCCTGGCACACTCTTATGTTTGTACACTCTGTCCCTTCCTGTCACATGCTGGTTATCATTACCCATATCGCTACCCTTCACTATTGCCTTGTCCTTTCCTTTAACTTTCTAAATTTCCCCTCACCTGAACTGTCCCCCTGCACTATTTACTTTAAAGCCCTCTCTAGAGCCCTAGTTATTTGATTCGCCAGGATACTGGTCCCAAGCGCTGTTTAAGTGAAGCCTGTCCCAGTGGAACAGCTTCCTCTTTCCCCAGTACTGATGCCAGTGCCCCATGAATTGAAAGCCATTTCCCCACATCAATCTTTGAGCCAGGCATTCAACTTTCTGGTCTTATTTACCCAACGCCAATATGTTTGTGGCTCTGGTAGTAATCCAGAGGTTATTACCTTTGTGGTTCTGCTTTCTAATTTAGCCCCTAGCTACTCATACTCCCTCAGCAGAACCTTCTTCATCCTACCTATGACATAGGTACCCAAATGGACCACAACAACTGGATCCTTCCCCTCCCAGCTGAAGTTGCTCTCCAGCCCGAGAATATGTCCTTAATCCTGGCACCGGTAAATTATACTGCCTCTCCATGTTGTTCCTCCCAAAGCATCTGCCATGGGTCTGCCCATTTCACCAGCATGTCTACATGCTAAATTTTGTATTACCTGCAAACTTCAAAATTATACTCCCTCTACCCAACTACTGGTCCTTTATATATAACAAGGAAAGCAATAGTCTTAATACTGGGGAAACACCATTGCATACTTCTCTGCAGTCAGAAGAACATAGGGAAAAATTTTACCGCCCCCCTGGGTGACAGGCTAGGTGATGCGGGGCTGGTAAAACGCCAGGGAGCTGCATCGGAAGGGCTCCCTGGTGAAGTCCCATTGCTGGGCCATTTTACCAGCAGCAGGAATGGCAGCAGCTAAGCCGCCTGCCGACAGGAGGAGGGCAGCCAATTTAGGCAATTAAAGGTGCATTTAAGGGCCATTTTCCTGGGTTGCTGGCTGTGGAGTGGCCCACGCCACATGGGGAAGCTACCAGATGCATGGAGGCAGCCTCCCAGTGGCTTCCTGGGGAGGGGCACCACATTTGGAAGCCCCAATGAGGGCTCCCAAAGGTTACCCCTGTGCCCCTGACACCACCACTGGAGGGGTTGCCCTTCCAATCCCCTGGGCCTGTCTGCCTCGCCGCAGCAGAGAAAAAGGTTTTCTAACTCACCTGTGAAGAGAGGTATAGCATTTACTATGAACTAGTCCTTTGGCACCACTCCCATATCCAAGGAGGACAGAAAAAATTTGTTTAGAGCTTCTACTATACCCACCCTAGTTTCCATCAGCAACTTAGGCTGCATCCCTTCTAGACCGGGTGACTTGTTAACTTTGGGTGATGACAACCTATTTTTATCCTATCCAATATCTCTATTAGCTCCTTCTGCTACACCATTAACTTCGCCCTCTTCTTTTGTGAAGACCGATCCAAAGTATTCATTCAGTACAATAAAAGCAAAATACTGCGGATGCTGGAAACTGATGAAAAGTCACAGACCTGAAAAGTTAATTGTTTTTCTCTCTCCACAGATGCTGCCAGACCTGCTGAGTATTTCCAGCACTTTCTGTTTTGATTCATTCAGTACCTCAGTCATGCCCCCTTGCCTCCACAGGAAGATTCTTTTTGTCCCTACTCAGCCTCAACATTCCTTTAACTATCCTTTTTCTTCTTATATGTTCATAAAAGATTTTTGAGTTTTCTTTTATGTTACCTGCTAATCTTTTCTCATACTCTCTCTTTTCCCATCTTATATCCTTTTCAATGTCATTGTATTAGGGTATTCATGTGAAAGTGCAGGGTTGTGATTGTAAGTGCTCAAGGATTCATACTTATTTATAGGATACTGTAGCAAAGAGAATATGATTCTAGTCTTCTCTCACAGGTTGGAAAGACCAATAAATCATGCATGGCATATCAACAATTGTGAGATAGTCCATTTGTTAAAAGGGTTTAGTTTTAAACACATTCTGAAAAATATTATGTGATGTGCTGCAAGTGATTACTCTCATTGCAGTTAGTTGATGCATTTCTGGGCACTAAAAATATTGTGCATCTTTAAAAACATGCTACTGAAAAAATTACAGTTATTGGATAGAGGAGAACAATGGCTACCTGGGAATAATTACAAAGCAGTAATCTCATTGAGCAGTCCAGATGATATCATAAACCACAAAATAAAAGTTTAAAATGGTTTATAACCAAAGCCTTGAAAACATTCAAATGAATCTGCTCGTCCTTTAATATTACATAAAGAAGCATTTATGTTGGTGATTTTATTGCACTTTGATTCTTTATTGACAACAGGGGTCTTCCTTCATGGTTCTTAATGACATCCCATACGACTATGACAAAGGTAAACGATCCCTCCTCTCCCTTGTTGACCTGCTTGATCTGTCTTGACATGGTTGTGACCACACCATCCTCCTCCAAAGCCTCTTCTCCATCATCCAGCTCGGTGGGACTGCATTCTTCTCTATCTAATCGTAGCCAGAGTTTTACTTGCAATAGCTTCTCTTTCCGCTCCCACACTGTTACCTCTGGTGTTCCCCCAAGGATTTATCCCTGGCCACCTCCTATTTTTCATCTACATGCTATCCCTTGGCCACATCATCTGAAAACACAGCGCTAGTTTTCACATTTGCACTGAAGACACCCAGCTCTACCTCACCACCACCTCTCCAAGCCCTCCACTGTCAATAAATTATCAGACTGCTTGTCCAACATCTGGTCCTAGATGAACAGAAATTTCCTCCAATTAAACACTGGGAAGACTGAAGCCATTGTCTTCGGTCCCTGCTACAAACTCCGTTCCCTAGCGACTGACTCCATCCCTATCCCTGGCAACTGTCTGAGACCAAACCAGACTATTCGCAACTTTGGTGTCATATCTGACCCAGTGATGAGCTTCCAACCACATATCTGTGCCATCACTAAGACTGCATATTTCCACCTCTGTAACACTGCCCTTCTCTGCTCCTGCCTCAGCTCATCTGCTGCTGGCACCCTCATCCATGGCATTGTTACTTATAGGCATGACTATTCCAACACACTCATGGCTGGCCTCCCATATTCTACCCTCCATAAACCTGAGGTCATACAAAACTCTACTGCACGTGTCCTTACTTATGCCAAGTCCTGTTCACCCATCACACCTGTGCTCGCTAACCTACATTGACAAACAATGGTCAAACAATGCCTTGATGTTAAAATTTTCATCCTTGTTTTCAAATCCATCCATGACCCCACCCCTCCCTATCTCAGTAATCTCCTCCAGCCCTACAATCCTCTCAGATATCTGCATTCATCTAATTCTGGCCTCTTGAGCATCCCCAATTTTAAATGCTCTACTATAGGTGGCCTTGCCTTCAGCTGCCTAGGCCCTAAACTCTGGAATTTCCTTCCTAAACTGCTCAGTCTCTCTTTCCTCCTTTAAGCTGTTCCTTAAAACCGACCTGTTTTGACAAAGCTTTTGGCCATCTGCCCTAATATTGCCTTATGTCTCTCAGTATCAAATTTTGCTTTATAATGTTCCTGTGAAGCACCTTGGGACATTTTATTATGTAAAAGGTGGTATATTAATACAAGTTGTTGTTGTCTGTTAAATACTACATTGGGTTTAGACAAGCCAAGCATTGGGAGGGAGGGGCATTCTAAAGTGATTATTACATTATTACTACAAGTTTACCAAGTGATAATGCTGCTGCCCTGCTGTCCACAGGTGTACATGTCTCTGCTGTCTCTTAATGTTATAAATCTATTCTTAAATTTGACTTCTGGAAAATACTTCCATTAGTACAGATATAAAATAAAGGCCTAGAATTTGCTCGAGTGAGACATCTCACAGTGAGTGCAATATGTTGGATTTTTTCATCACCCTTTGCTGCCTATTCATTTCAAAGGATGAGACCAATGGTTTATTTCCTTAACCAAAGAGATTTTAAAAAAGGGAAAGAAACAGAGCGAATGACAGAGAAGGAATTAGATTCAATTTAGGTACAGAACGAGAAACAAAGTGAGGGAAAGAAAGATTGGATTTGGAGAGGGCAAGAAAAAGAAACAAAGGAAAAGTAAGAAAAAAATGTAACAATGTTAAAATTAAAAAAACTTCTAGAACTAATTTACTACCTGCAGGAGTGATACTCCACAATTTCAATTCTTCCCTTTCTGGGCCTCCGAGGTTGAGTAGCATTGCAGGAACATAAATATTTCCATTAACAGGGTCCTTACATGTGAAACAGCAGACCTAACTTTCTGTGCCATGTTTAATTCCTATTTATGATGCAAATGCAGCAATTTCTTGAAACTCCTGGGGAGGTTGAGGGCGAGCTCCAGTTTTCATGAGGCTAATGGTGGAATAGTGCAAGTCATCCAGCAATTTGTGGCAACTCACCTTGTGGGCTGGGTTTTGTTGTCTCACTCCTGGGAGCAGCGGCAGGTGCAGAAAATGGCGGCCACCTCGCAAGGGACCTGCGCCACCGCAATTCTGCAGTGGGCAGCCACTTAACATACAGACGGCGGCCGCCTGCTCAACCCCCCCCCCCCATCACGTGGCACGGGCGGCATCAGCGATGCCGTGAACGGCATCACCTGATGCGGGAGCAGATGCTGGCGATTTTTAAAAGGCTGCCAGCCCTGCAAACAAAATGCAGAAGTGAGCCTTTCCCCCCATCTATCAGCAAAATGCAGAGTTGAGCCCTTCCTCCCCAACTATAAACAAAATGCAGAGTAGAGCCTTTCCCCTCCTCGGCAGCGCCAACTTCTCGTGGACAGGAAAGTGAAGGTGTGTGAGTGCTGTACGTTGAGCTCGAGATCGGGAACGGATGGGAAGGTCTGGCGGATGAAATTGAAATTTATGCAGAGAGGTATTTTAAATATTTAAACTAGAGTCCCATCACAGAGCGGCAGAGGTGCCGCCACAGAGCTTCCCTGCCCCTGGAATGATCAGGCCGGCAATCTGGTGTCAGATTCCATGGCGGCCACTGTTGCTCCGATTCTCCGCCCCCCCCCCCCCCTCCCCAAACACCCTTGCCATGCAATCCGATGTTGGGCCGATCACAAAATCCAGCCCTGTATCTCTTTGACACAAATTGCTGGACTTTATATGTACTAATAACAGTGTGCTCTGTGAACTCGCTGTTATTTTACCAGAAAATTCAGGCCCATTATTTTATTTGGGAAGCAACAAGAAAGCATGTGCAACAAGGATAATATAGTAACAGATTCTTCTTTTGACTTTGTTTTGGCAGAGTGTATAACCTTGATAAACTCTTACTGTTGTTCCAAGGCTGCAATTAGGTTTTTCTATTAATGCTGTTTTTCATCTTATGTTCTCCATTATTCCTTCAATTTCCCTGCTCCCAATCGTTAGAATTAGAGAAAGAAAGCAGAATGCAAGGAATACAATCTAATCAGGGAACATTCACTTCATCCTCTAGAGAGACCAGTGAAGAGAAAATCCAGCAGTGCTGTTATCCCAATGCTGCTGTCATGCCTCCAGTGGACATATGTATCCCTGATGTTTCTTAATGTTACAAGCACAATATTGAAAAACATGTTCTTAATATTTTAGTGCATTAAAATATAATGAAGCTGTTTTGTTTAATTGCTTTTCCATGAGCATGTGTCAACAAAATAACCACTCAAAAAGTTGTCAACCAGATATACGAGATAAATGAACAAAGTCTGGAGTCTCTGGAATATGCGAATAGCAGGTATATTAGGGCCAAGATGGTAGCTTTCAGGTAGCATACTATTAAATTTTGTGTAAAATCTAAGTTTATTTTCCGTGGAGTGCAATAAAGCACCTTCCGAGCTGGAGAGAGGTGAAGTGGCATGCTCCTTGTGCTAAGGTAGACAGAGTGGCATATTTTGCTTTAACTTATACATTATTCAGTTACTAAAACTGACTGCAAAGTGTCTAGGGATCTCTGCACAGCAATTGAAAGGATATTTGCAATACCATATGATTGAAATTATGCTGGAATAAGGGTTCACTGTACAAATGTCTTGAATGCGATAGCAGTCTGAATACACACTTATTGACATTCTAATTTACCACTACATCTCAGAGGATTTTTGTCAATTTTCGATCAGTAAATTTGTAGGACATCCTATAAGAGGTGCCAAGAGCTGACTACTTTCTGTATGTCACACAGGTTCACCTTCAGGTGAATATAGGGCCCTAGCTCCCAATCTGTACCACTGAATAAGCAATAAGCAGGGGCCATAGTTCCATTCTGCTCTTCTGCATTTTGTTTTAAAATAGACTGGAACCATAAGAGACAAAGGAAAGAAGGGGAGGATTCCTAAATAGGGAACCTGAATATAACTAAAACTGGCACTTTTTTTTTCCATTTACAAAATTTGGGAGCAAATAAAATATTCTGGACGCACTGAGATTGATTGTGGAGATCTTAAAAATCAATTCGTTGACTTTAATATTGTTAATTAATGACTCTAATACGCAATAGGACACTAGATTCTTCCTTTAAGGCTGTCTTTATAAGCCAAATGAAATCATTTATGGCAAAGGTAGATCTTACAGTTTCTCTACTGGAGAGAGACATGTACACAATGGGCTGCCTTTTAAAAGGTTGCTGCCAAAATAGGCAGCAGGCGGAAACATTTGCGGCCTGCACGCACGGTGCCCATGTCGCTGAGCCACCGCGATTCCAAACGCGGCGGCTCATTTGCATGGCCAGGGCGGCCATCCCCCTGAGGACATAGAGGGGGCAGGTGAGCCATCCCCGACAACAGTATCTGGCGCCAATGTGCAGGCACCGCCGCCATTTTTCAAGGGCTTACTGCCCTAACTGACCATTTTACATTTTAAAGCAACATTACATCGCACATTAATAAAAGTTAATGAAAAATTGTTTCCATGCCCTCTCACCCCCTCCCCCCCATAGCCTTACCATTAAATTCATTGCCCGCTCACCCCCCAAAGTTCTTAAACTTTAATCCTCAACCCCTTCCCATCACCCCCCCCCCGACCAATCCGAAACGTTTTAACCCCACTCCCCGCCTCCCGCACAGAGAAAATCACCTCTCTCCGTCCCCACAGGTGTCACGCCTTGTTTCCCCAAACAGGGATTCACAGGCATGGCATTGCTGGCCGGCCGCCCTAATGAAGATCGGTGCAGCGAATAAGGAGGCGACGGGACCTTCATTAATGCAGGTAAGTAAATTAATTTAAATATGGAAATCGCGGTCCCGTCGCCGAGATCGGTACATGGCCTGCCAGTGTCAGGCCTCCTCCGTTGCTATCTTTATTCCCTTACCCCCCCCCACCCCCGCCACCATTCCCGGCGTCGGATAGCCTTTAAAATCCAACCCAATGTGCCTTAGATCAGATGCAACACTCTATCAGAGAATTCTGTAGCATTGGAGTAATAAACAAGCTACTGCACTTCAATATGCTGTATTTATGAAAATAAATTACATTGTATGATATTTGCAGAAACGGATTTTATTGTATGTATGTTTGAATATTTGGAATACTGTAAATTTTGTCAATCACAGTTGCATTCAAGGCTGTAATCAAAGATGATTTATCTTGAATTTAACAGAAAGGCTATTAATATGCAGATTTCACAAGTGGCTGATTGCCTGTAAGGGTCATTAAACAAATTCTTATTTTATCAATTATATAATCTGTCACTGTATATTTTACAAACTTTTAACTTTATACATTTATGATCTAAACCAGCTCATGCCAACTGCAGTTTATTTGGTTATTTTGTTGACATGTTCTCATAGGCAAAGAATTAATCAAAACAGCTTCAACATATTAACATTCAAACTATGTTTTTAACATGGTATTTATAACATTAAGAATGCTTCTAAGCCAATTAAACAATGTGCTCTGCCATTAAAATAACTAGAGCTTGTAAAATGAATAAAATATATTTGCTTCACTCAAGCTGTATTCCACTGTACAATGCTGCTTTAACATATTTATAAATGATCATAAATAATTATATTCTGTGCAATCCAAGATGAGTTCCTTTTAATCATCTAATGCTTTCATACATTCTAAACCCTAAACTAAATTTGAACTGAAGGTGGTGGTAACATAATCTGACCTCAAAAGGACCATCTGTCATATAAAGAAAATACAGAATAGATTCATGACTGCAACCTGTGATTAACTTGAAAGTAAAACACATTCTGATTATTGGATTAGCAAAATAATGCCATTAATTATGTTGTTACGACCAGGTGAGAAAGAGGTCCAAGGTTCCCTTTCAGCCTTCACCTGGTCTTACTGTAACAGGGTTTAATTTTTAAACACGCTGTTTTTAGCTCTCTGTTGCTGAATCCTTGTTCACCGCTTTCCAATTACAAGGCAAAGAAACCAGCACAGACAGGTTTTTTTAGGTTTAAAGAAGAAAAGTTGAAATTTATTAAACTTGAACTTAAACTCCAATTTCGGTAGATGCCTACGGATACACGACACGCCCACACTAGCATGCCTACGCAATACACACATGCAAATAGAGACAGAAAAGAGCAGGAGAAAAATAAAGTGGAAAAGTTAGAGGTAATATCTGAAGAGTTTTTGTTACGGCTCTTCAAGCTCACTGTAGAAACATTGATTGTAAGTAGCTTGCTTTTTACTGGGGCCCAGTATTCTTAAACCTTATTCGCTGTAGGAGACTTTTCTCTCTTGGGGTTCATGTGTCTTCAGTAGATTCAGAGGCTTGTGAGAAAGAGATAGCAGCAGACAGGAGAGATCTTCTCAGTCCAGGACCAAACAGTCTTTCTGAGTTCAAACTCTCTGTGGCCAGTTCAAAAGAAAACCTTGGAACAGCCAATTAGTCATGTGACCAGCTGGTCTAACCAGTCCAGGCCCTTGTGGATTGTATCCTCCTTAGCAGGCCCTGGAATGTGCTTCCTCACCTTCGATGTCTGTTAATATGTAAATGTTTATTTCTAGCCACGGCTGATCTGTTTAACAAGTCATTTCCTCACTCCACCAACAGTTAAAAATCAATGTTCATGATAAAATTAATGTGCCTCATTCTTGGCAGTTGGGGGCCTGGCATGACAATGTATCATAGAAACTCAGTCATTCTCATAGAATTCAAGAAATTAAAATTGAAATATGTTACAAAAATTAGGAAAATGTAGTCTATTAAATTATATGTCTTTTCAAATGATAAATATTTCCTTTACATTGTGAATTCAAGAGGCTTTCTGATCATTCTTAGTGCATAATGTTGCAATCTTTGGGGCTTGCCTTCTGAAATATTTCAGTATCCTAGATTTGACTTTTAACGACGTGTAGTTAAAAAAAACACACAGTACTTCCAAAGAATTCAGCAAGTACAGTGGGAAGTATTTGCAGGAAAAGGTGTTAAAATGTGACTTTCATTGAGCAAAGTGTCCCTGGCAAATATTAGGGGCATTGCAGGCACCTTGTTTACTCGGCTTTTAGTCATCAGCATGCAATTCACCCTGACTTTCAAAAAGCTATACTCAGCAATAACCCCCTAATATAAATACCAATTTAATGAATTAGAGTTTAAAAAGGCAATAGCAGTGATAACAAAATCTAATACAATTGCCATGCCTTGAGAGAAAAGTACTTTTAATTTGTCTAACCTTCAATTTTATTAAATAAGACCTCATTACATTAGTAAATTTTGCTTTTAATGTTCGCACCAGGAAATTTATGGAAACAAGTTGGAGCAGTTACCCTACCACATTTAAATTCCAAAAACACAAGTCCTAATTCAATCTTGATCCTTCACAAATATATGGGTTATAAGCACTCCAGGCATATTACTTCTCAAGACAAATCTAATTTAGGTCTGGTATGGGGAAGGAATAGTAAGGGTACATATATATTCATTTGTGCCACCCAATCAAAAATGCCCCATTAATATTGACAACAAGCTACAGTATCTGCTTTGAATATATTAAACCTACAGCTGTAAGCCTAGATATTTGTTTTTCATTAAAAATGCAAGATATGTTATGCATACAGTTTTACATATTATGCAAATTTTTTCAAAATTCCATTATTGTTAGGTCAATCTTTTCTGACCAGAGTCTGACCCATGGATTATCTAAGCTTTAGTAGCCTTAACAAGTTTTTATTGATCAGAATTTAAAGACTGGTGAAAGCAGTGCAACAAGCCACCTCTCTGGTCTAGCAGTATTTTTTAAATTGCTTTTTATTTATAACCTTAGTGTATTTATAAGTACATCAAGCTGTGGGATGTCAGTCCTGGGGAACTGAATGGGTCAGATTTTGATGTAAAAATAATGGTGAAGCTAACAATGCTCGCCATTATCTATGTGCAAATCAGGCAGCAACTTTTGGTGACCACACATGCGTAGTTAAATGTGAAAATTGGGAAGCTATCGTCAGAGATGTCCTGCCCCTCCAAAAGCTGCTTGTAAACAGCATTTCACCATCTGATTCATCATTAAAATGTGTTGAACGGCATGAAGTTACTGTACTCACCTCATAGATATGGAGTAAACTCACGAAGGAAATGTTAAGATTTGTCCATTTCAGTCCAAATATCCTTTCAATGGTGTAGTAAGTCTTAATTATTGCCAAACAGTCCTTCTGGCACTGAAAATGAACTTTTATATGTGCGCAGTCTCATACCTTCAGCTGTTATGCTCATGTAAAGTGCAGCAATTGAAAATGCAAGAACTCAACCTAAAGAATTTTTCTTTTAAAAAATGGACAATGTGCTACAAAATGGCTACCGAAAGTCAAGAGACCTGGCCTATTATATTCAAATGGTCTTACTGTCTAGTACAAATAAAAGAATACATTCCAATTTAAGAAGTGTCAATAACACCCATCCTGAACCCATCAAATGACATTTTTGAATTAAATGGGTTCTTCTGAAACAAAGAAGGTGTGAAGTAGCCACATCCTGGGCCACTGTCGGTCACCACAGGGAGGAAGATCTATGTATTCCAAGAGAGGCAAGTTGTGAGAGACTTTTAGCTTAAAATGCAGCTCTCTGGAGAGGGAGGGAGAGGGAGAGAGAGAGACCCAGGATAAAGCATCACCAAAGCCCGCCCAGCTGAGAGCTGGGAGAAAATCCAGCAAGCCAAAAGGATGGTGCCCTGCTGTGAATTCTATCTTCGACTTGTGCAGCAGAGAACTGGAAGTGATCTTCTGTCTTCAGACTGAAATTTCAACCAATAGAGAAATCTACAAACACCCGAAGTCTGCAACCTTAAAGAGAAAATGACCTCCAAGAAGATTCAACAGGTGTACCGTGAACACCGAAACCCTACCTCACTTCAAATCACTTAACCCTTTTCTTCTCTAACTATCTCTTCTTGTGTGTGTGTGTGTGTAAATGATTGTCCAATATAATCTCACTTGCATCTGCCTTTAATAGACCCACAATCCCCTTTACCACTCACTTTCTCTTAATAATCTATAATCTTCTATCTAGAAGTGAGCACTTCACTACTGATCACAGTTGATATGTGATGGCAGTAAACAGGGATGAACTAGGATTAAAAATAACACAGAAAATGACCTGCATGACAATAGCTACCATGATCAGATCATTTATCGCTGTATATCGCGCAAACTAATGAATGGGCCGCCGTCATTTTCGGCCCTGAAAAGTGCCCAGTATACCTCAAATTATCCTGGAAGGTTAATGTATCCCAAAATTTGAGCAACAGGTGAAACTAGCTGTTTCACACTGCTACTATGCAGTAGCAACACCTGTGGTGTTCGCCACTAACAGGATGCTGCCGTCAAGCCAAAAAGACGTCCTGCCTATCACACAAATAAGTAATGTGATATATGAATTTCAATGCCAGTGTGATGCTAGGTATATAGGTCGTACGTCTTGCAAAACCAAGAATTTTCCTTGTGAAGTAGAAAAGCATGCTTTGACCTGCATCTGATCAAGAAGATTGATGAAGTCAAACAGCCACAGGTAAACAGTTGCTTTTAAGCAGACTACCCGAAACTTTTCTCAGGTCTAGGAAGACTCAAGACAGAGTATAGATTCACACTAAAGGACAATGCCAGGCCAGTGTGCATCTTTACACCCAGAAAGATACCTCACCCTTTGATGAAATAAGTTCAAGACCAGTTGGAGGGGCCAAGTGGCCTACTCCTGCTCCTAATTCGTATGTTTGTATGACCAGACAGGGAATCATTTCTCCAGTTACACAACCAACGGAATTGTGCTCGGCCATGGTTCCTGGCCCGAAACAAAATGGAACTCTACGTATTTGTGTGGATTTAGCGTAGCTTAACAAAGCAGTGGCGTGCCAGATTCACCCAATGTCCACAGTGGATGACAGTTTCCAAAATTGTCTCAGAGCACCACCTTTACCAAACTCGATGCCAATAGTGAGTTTTGGAAGGTACCCTTAGATGAGACATCAAGATTACCAACCACATTTATAACACCATTCAGGAGATTTTGTTTCAGTTGGTTACCATTTGGAACAACCTCCACACCAGAGATCTTCCAAAGAACTATGTCTAACATCTTAGAAGGGCTCAAAGGAGTTACTTGTCACATGGCTGACATCCTGATACATGAGCAGAAAATAGAGGAACATGATCAAAGTGTCTGAGCAGTTCTACAGCGACTTCAAGAAGCTACTCTGAAAGAGAAGTGCAAATTTTCCAAGACTTCACTTTGTTTCTTGGGACACATAATGAGCAATAAAGGTATAATGGCAGATCCACAGAAGACACGAGCCACTACAGAATTCCCTACTCCTATTTCCGTTCAGCAACTCCAAGGATTCCTGGGAACGGTAAATCAATTAGCAACGTTTTACCTCATCTAGTGCAGGTAACAGAACCGCAAAGACAACTCCTCAGAAAAGAGCAAGCATGGTGTTGGGAGTTCACACCAAGAACACGCATTCCGGAAGATTAAAGATATGCTTGTATCACTGGACATCTTGGCACACTATAACCTTACATTAACAATCACGATAGCTACAGATACCTCCTCCAAGGTGTTAGGGGCAGTCCTTTCCCAGGAGCAACCTGATGGTTCTCGTAGGCCAATATGCTACACATCTAGAGCTTTGTCCGACTCAGAGACAAGGTATGCGGTAATTGAAAAACAAGCACCTATCGTCACAAGGGCATGTGAGAAGTTTTCTGATTATATTGTCGGATTGAGTGTCGTCATCAAGACAGACCATAAACCTTTGGTGTCTTTGTTGGATGAAAAGGAGATCGCAAAAATGCCTCCAAGAATCCAAAGGTTCTGTTTAAGATTGATGAGATATACGTATGAATCAGTATATGTCCAGGAAAGATGCAAACCTCTGCTGATGCGCTATCAAGACTGATGATAGACCATCCAACATAACAAGATGCAAATTTTGTGCTGGAAATAGAGTCATATCTGCAGTATACTGCACAAAATTGGCCAGCAAGTATACATAAATTGCAGGAAATTTGTCAAGCCCCAAAAAAATGAAGAATGTATTTGTGTAAGGCAGTATTGTGCACAAGGATAGTCACAAGAACGTCCTTGTGGGAAAACCATGAAAACCTTCGACAAATGTAGAAAATACTTCACAATTATCGATGATTTGCTAGTTTATAATGACAGACCAGTCATTCCCAGCTCACTTAGACTGGATAACATAGAACATCTGCATCAAGGCCATATGGGAATAATGAAGTGGAGAGCAAGGGCACAATGATCTGTGTGGTGGCCAGGAATATCCATCGACATCAAAAATCTGGTCCAGAACTCTCAGATCTGTGCAATACAAAGACCAGAACAGCGTGACCCTCTGTTAACTACTCAATTTCCGACCAGACCTTGGCAAGGTCTATGTATGGATTTATTCATGTTCAATGGGAAGTCCTACATAATCCTCATTGACTACTTCTCAAGGTGGATAGAAGTGAGAAGATTGTATTCAACTACAACCAAAGCAGTTATAAGAGTTTTACAAGACATCTTTGTGACACATGGTATCCCCAACGAAGTACTGTCAGACAAAGGACCACAGTTTGCAAATGAATATTTCACACAGTTTGCGACAAGAATGGGATTTCAACATCTCACAAGTTCACCACATTATCCACAGTCGAATGGTGAAGTGGAAGGAGGTGTAAGAACCATAAAGTCCTTCTTGAAGAAGAATGGGGACCTTCAAACCTCAATTCTAATTTATCGATCTACACTGTTGATTGTGGACTATCACCTGCAGAGTTACTGATAGGCAGGAAGATAAGAACGCAATTTCCTGTATTGCCTAAAATAATTGCTTCCAGGATTGAATGTCCAGGGCTACGAAAGAGTAAGAGACCGGAAAAACTCTTCTAGAAGGCAACAAACCCAAAATCATAACAAAAGATTCCATGCCAGAGACTTACCGAAACTGAGTGAATGCCAAAGAGTATGGATACATGACCTAGGAAGGGAAGGTACTGTAATCCAGAGAGATGAAAACTACCAGAGATCAAATGTGGTACACACAACTGAAGGAAACACACATAGAAATAGGAGTAACATTATCCCTATTCCCGAGAAGCAACAGCCAATCATTCATTTGGAAGAGCCAGATGAAAATTAATAAACCCAAAGCAAACAGAATACCACAATCCTTAGTAGAAATCAACCAAGTCAACGATCCAGATTTACAGGGAAGATCATCTCACTCAGACTAGAACAATATCGGAGAGAGTCGTGAAACCTCCGAACAGACTAAATCTGTGTAGTCAAGAGACTGGGAGGGAGAAAGGGTAGTAAATTAAGTCAAGAATGTATATATGTTTTTCATGAAAATGTTGGATAAAGACTTGTGGAGAGATGTAATATAAGGACATGTAAGGGTTAATGCTGCAGACAGTGAGAGCAACCCCTCCCACTGTAGAGATGATGATGTAATAGTCTTTGGAAGAAGAGGGTAGCAGCATGAAGGAATCTAGCGAAGGAGTCCTAAGGAGTGGGTCAATAAAAAGTTATTAGTTATTAGTACAGACAAATCAAGCAAAACAGCGACCTCTCAAGTTCCTTCCGTATCTCCAATGGTGTGAAGCAGGGATGTGTGCTGGCCCCGAACCTATTCACCATCTTTTTCAGCATGATGCTGCAGCAGGCAATGGAAGACCTGAAGGAGGGAGTTTATGTACGCTTCTGGACTGATGGAGGCATTTTCAACCTCAGGCATCTTCAGGCTCACACAAAGACATAAGTAAAATTCATCCGTGAACTTCTTTTCGCCGATGACTGTGCTCTCCTGGCCCACAGTCAGTCAGACCTGCAATGTATAACAACACATTTTTCCGAGGCGGCACAACTCTTTGGACTAAAAATCAGTTTAAAAGAAACTAAAGTCCTGCATCAGCCTGCACCCCAAGAGGAATATAGACCACCAAGCATTGTCATCAAGGGAACCGAGCTGAATGCCATCAAGCAATTTACTTATTTGGGGAGCGTCATCCCATTTGATGCCACCATAGACAAGGAAGTGGACAATAGGCTCTGAAAAGCAAACAGTACATTCGGCAGACTCTACAAATGTGTGTGGAGAAACCACAGCCTCAGAGCACAGACCAAACTTAAAGTGTACAAAGCCATAGTCCTCACCACACTTGTGTGGCGCAGAGTCATGGGTCTTATACCGCCGTTATGTACGTCTTCGAGAGCGCTTCCATCAGCACTGCCTCCACAGCATCCTCAAGATCCACTGGCAGGACCACATCACAAACACTGAAGTCCTAGAAACAGCCAACATCACCAGCATCAAGGCCATCCTCCGACAAAGCCAACTGTATTGGGTGGGTCACGTTGCCCAAGATCGTATTGTATGGAGAGCTGACCATGGGTAAAAGGAACAGAGGGGCCCATGCAAATGTTTCAAGGACTCCCTGAAGAAGTCCCTCTCTGTGTGCCACATCGACCATCGCCAGTGGGAAGCGCGAGCCATAGATCGTGATGCCTGGAGATGATACATCAGGAGGGCTACAGACACCTTTGAGACTGAGTGAAGAAACAGCATGAAAGAGAAAAGGAGGAGAAGGATAGATCCAATTGCCCCAGCAGTGACTACACCTTCACTTATACCTGCTGTGGGAGAATCTGCCGATCACGGATAGGCCTCACTAGCCACCAGCGGGCCTGCAACCAATGACTACAACCTTCCTAGAATCTTTGTCCATGAAGAAATGCCAAGAGAGTTGAGCTGCTACAGACTCCTAGACTTTATCCACAACATCCTAGCTATGCTACAACAACAACTAAACAACAACACGCAACAGGGCAGAGGGCCCGTCAGCTCCTCAATGCCAAGCGATCTTCTCAGGGTTGGGATAAGCCGATGATGGCCTTCCTGCCCAGTGGTCAATTGAGGCCCTTAAGTGGCCTGTTAACAACCAACATGTGTAACATGAGGTGACCTCCCTATAGGCTTGGGGGTGGGGGGGGGGGTCCTTCCTCCGTGGGCAATCTGTGGCCCATGGATGACCCCCGCCAGGAACCACTTCACCCCCCAGGGACCACCCTCCCCTTAGACTGCATGACCAATCCCTTGCCCACCCTCGCTGGGGCAGTTCCAGTCTGGCCCCGGCAACCCCGCCTCACCTCCCTCTGGTCTGGGGTTCCGGCACTGGGCCTGGGTCTGAGGCCTTTGCAGTATCAGCAGTGGCCACCGTCCCCGGTGGTGCTGCCGGTACTGCTGAGCTACCAGCCCTCTGATTTAAAGGGACGGGGATCCAGGCTTCTGAAACTTTGATAGAAAAAGATCATTCTGGGGGTCGGGGGGGTGGGGGGAGTGCGGTGGTGGGGGCAGGAAAAGGCAGATGCCTTTTCACCTGTCACCAGGAGCCTTGCCCCCTACACAAAATCCAGCCCAGCATATTTAGAGCAGTTTAGTACTAATTGGAGAACAATGCCAAATGCTTCTAACCAGAACATATAATGTTGAATGACAATATTAACTGTCATTAAAACCTACCATACCCATGAGCATGAGTCCTGGAATTCCCTCCCTAAACTTCTCCATCTCTGCCTCTCCTCCTTTAAGATGCTCCTAAAACTGACCTCTTTAACCAAGCTTTTGTTCACCTGTCCTAATATCTCCTTACGTGGCACAGTGTCAAATTTTGTTTGATAACGATCCTATGAAGTGCCTTGGGACTTTTTAACCATGTTTTGGTGCCACTTCAATACAAATTGTTGTTAAGTTTCACTTTTGCTCCAAGATATTTAATGACTATCTTCTTTGAAGGGAGTTTCTTTGCCACCATCTTGAAGAAGAATGAACACACCTGGTGCTAGAGAATGGTTGAGTCAATTGTCTATGCAGGCCTTGGTAATCCTTCACCTAATTTGGACAAGTACACTGTGCTCCAAGGTTATGCTAATGACTGACTAGCCAGCCTTAGGACCTGAAAGGGTAGACTTACCATTTGGGGTGGGGTCCTTCCTACTTGACATAAGAACATAAGAACTAGGAGCAGGAGTAGGCAATTCAGCCCCTCGAGCCTGCTCCGCTATTCAATACGATCATGGCTGATCTCATCTCGGCCTCAACTCCACTTTCCTGTCCATTCTCCATAACCTTTCAAACCTTTACTAATTAAAAACCTGTCTATCTCCTCCTAAATTTACTCAATGTTCCGGCATCCACCGCACTCTGGGGTAATGAATTCCACAGACTCACGACCCTTTGAGAGAAGTAATTTCTCCTCAACTCTGTTTTAAATCTGCTACTCCTTATCCTAAAACTATGACCTCTTGTTCTAGATTGCCCCACAAGAGGAAACATCCTTCCTACATCAATCCCCTTAATCATGTTAAATATCTCAATTAGATCTCCTCTCATTCTTCTGGACTCTAGAGAGTTAAGGCCTAAACTGCTCAATCTCTCTTCATAAGACAGACCCCTCATCTCTGGAATCAATCTAGTGAACCTACTCTGAACTGCCTCCAATGCAACTACATCCCTCAAGTAAGGAGACCAAAACTGTACGCAATACTCCAGGTGCAGTCTCACTAATGCCTGGTACAGTTGCAGCAACGCTTCCCTATTTTTATACTCTATTCCTTTCGCAATAAATGCCAATATTCCATTTGCCTTCCTTATTACCTGCTGCACCTGCATACTAGTTTTCTGCGATTCATGCACGAGGGCACCCAGATCCCTCTGCACCGAAGCACTCAGAAGTTTCTCTCCATTTAGATAATAATTTGCCTTTCTTTTCTTCTGACCAAAATGGATAACCTTACACTTATCCACTTTAAACTCCATCTGCCAGATTTTGGCCCATTCACCTAACCTATCCATATCCATTTGTAAATTTCTTATTTCTTTATTGCAACTTACCATCCCACCTATTTTAGTGTCATCTGCAAATTTGGCTATAGTACCTTCCCTCCCTACATCCAAGTCATTTAGATTGTAAATAGTTGGGGCCTGAGGACCGAACCCTGTGGCACCCCACTAGTTACATCTTGCCAACCAAAAAAGGACCCATTTATCCCGCCTCTCTGTTTTCCGTTGGTTAGCCAATCCTCTATCCAAGCTAATAAATTGCCCCTAACCCCATGTGATCTTACCTTGTGTATTCACCTTTTGTGTGGCACCTTATCAAATGCCTTCTGGAAGTCCAGATATACTACATCTACAGGATCCCCATTATCCACTTTGCTTATTACATCTTCGAAGAACTCTAGCAAATTAGTCAAACACAATTTACACTTCATAAACCATGCTGACTCTGATGGATTGCGTTTTGATTTTCTAAATGTCCTGTTATTACTTCCTTAATAATGGATTCTAACAATTTCCCAATGACAGATGTTAACCTAACTGGTCTATAGTTTCCTACTTTCTGCCTCCTTCCTTTTTTGAATAAGGGCGTTATATTAGCATTTTTCCAATCCATTGGAACCTTTACCGCATCCAAGGAATTTTGGAATATTATAGCCAATGGATCCACTATCTCCACTGCCACTTCCTTTAAGACCCTAGGATGTAGGCCATCAGGCCCTAGGAACTTGTCTGCCTTCAATCCCAATAGTTTGCTCAGTACCTTTTCCCTAGTGATGATGATTGTTCTAAGTTCCTCCCTTCCTATAACCTCTGTATTACTTGTTACTATTGGGATGGTACTGGTGTCCTCCACCATGAAAACTGAGGCAAAATACCGATTTAGTGTCTCCGCCATTTCTGTGTTCCCCTCTATTAACTCCCCAGTCTCATCCTCCAAGGGACCAACATTCACTTTAGCTCTCTCTTCCCTTTTATATACTTATAGAAACTTTTACTATATGTTTTTATATTTTGCGCTAGTTTTCTTTCATAATTTACCTTTGCTCTTTTTATTACTTTTTTAGTAACCCTTTGTTGATCTTTAAAAGTTTCCCAATCTTCCAGCCTGCCACTGGCCTTTGCAATAAGGTATGCCTTAGTTTTTGTCTTTATGTTACCCTTAACTTCCTTGCGTAGCCATGGATGTTTTCTCCTCCTCTTACAATCTTTCTTACTCTCTGGAATATATTTCAGTTAGGAGGATTTGAATATCATCTTAAACATCTGCCACTTCTCATCAACTGTCCTACCTTTTAATCTTCCTGCCCAGTCCACTAGGGCCAAATCTGTCCTCATGCCTATGTAATTATCTTTGTTTAACTCCAGAATGCTAGTGTGGGACTCCAGTTTCTCGCCCTCAAACTGAATTTGAAATTCTAGCATGCTATGATCACTCTTCCCTGGAGGATCCTTAACTATGAGATCAATAATTAATCCCACCTCATTACACAATACCAAATCTAGACTAGCCTGCTCCCTGGTTGGTTCCACAACATATTGCTCCAAAAAACAATCTCTAATACATTCAATGAACTCTCCCTTGAGGCTCCCTTTGCCAATATGATTAATCCAATCTTTATGCATATTAAAATCACCCGTGATTATTGCTGTACCTCCACAGCATACAAGGATAGGGGTCAGTACTGGAAAATGGGACTAAAATACATAGGTGCTTGATGGCCGGCACAGACACGATGGGCTGAAGGGCCTGTTTCTGTGCTGTATAACTCTATGACATTGTCCTGCAGCCCAAAGCACTAATGTGCAAGATGATACTAGCTGGAAGCACTGTGGTAAGCTGTGTGTTTTTAACCAGTTAAACACCAGCAATACCTGTGTGGAGGGGCAGGATTCACTAAATCTTGGCATTTGCCAATTCATGCCAAAGATAATTCTGTATTTAAGTAATAAAAAGCTTGCATTTATATAGCACCTTATTACGTCCTTGAAACTTGTCAAAGTACTTCACAGACAATGAATTGCCTCTTTTAATTGTTTTTTTCTGTTATTATGTAGGCAAATGTGACAGCTAATTTGAATACAACAAGGTCCAAAAAACAGAAAACTAGGTTAATGACCAGTTAACCTGTTTTCAATAGTGTTGGTTGAGGAAAAATGTTAGCTAGAGCACTGGGAAAATTCCCTGTTCTTTGAGTTGTGTCACGGGATGGAATTTTACCCTTGACGGTCGGGAGCCATCCACTGACTGAAAAGTCAATGGCAAACCGGCCATCGCCTGGCCTGGGGATCTGATCTGCATTTTGCAGTCCCCAAGCCTTTATTTGGTCTCAGGCAGGAGGTCCCGTCTAATGGAGTTGCTGGACAATCAGGGGGCCAGCAGCTCTCTGTCCCAGCAGCACCACTGGGAGCAGTGGCCACTGCTGGGACTGCAATCCAGCCATCGCAAAGAAGATGTCGGGGAGCCCTGGAAACAAGGTAAGTTTTTGGTGCCTCGCCGGGGGTGATTGTCCAGGGTGATCGATTGGATGGATGGGGGGTGTGTTGGGTGCTGGAGGTGGTTGGGGCAGCGGAGGTGGCCTCCGCTGGGCACAGGGTGCCTGATCATGAGGGCCTCCCCCCTGCACCCCCAGGCCGTCAGAGAGCAGTCTGCTTTTGTCAGGCAGCTTCTCTCGGGCCTGGGCCCCCTGACCATCCACGGTAAAATCCCCATGGCGGCAGGTGGAGGCCCTCAAGTGGCTGTTAGGTGGCCACTTAAGGGCCTTGATTGGCCTGGAGCATGCGGGCCATTGTTTGTTGCCGCCGCCCTGCGTAAAGTGGCAGTGGAGGCGAGAGCGGGTTGGGAAGGGCCCCCCAAGATTCCTGCTCCATTTTACGCCCCCCCATTGCCACCTTCCTGCTCTTTGGGGGGGGGGCGTAAAATTCCAGCCATGGTGTCTTTTTTTGCCCACAGGGCCTCAGTTTAACATTTCATCTGAAGGATGACACGTCTGATCACGCTTCCTCAGCAATGAATGACAGTATCAGCTTGGTTTATGTCCTTAAGCGGGGTGCGGGGGGCAGGGTGGGGCGGGGATTCCTTCAGGAAGAGAATGTGCATCTTGTACAAAGAAACGAGAAACTCTACTGATGTGGATTTCACCGTAGTTTGTTTGGAAATTCTAAAATGTGATGACCTAGGTCACAGGCCTGAAACATTAACTCTGTTTCTCTCCCCACAGATGCTGCCAGACCTGCTGAGTATTTCCAGCACTTTCTGTTTTTATGACATTTATAATACATTGGCAATACTCGATTTACATTCTATTCCTGATAATTCAATCAGTTTTGCAACAAAAGCATGAATTAAGCAATGCAAATAACACAACAAAGTGGGAATTTGGTGCTAAAATGAATTAACGAATAATGTGAATGAAGCAACGTTAATTTAAGACTAGACAGTATGTTCTGCCTTCAATGATGAAACAACACAAACCCATTTTGTTGGCAAACCGAACAGCCTTTCTACGTTTCTTAGCCATGACATCACTGACCTAACTGCTTTTGGGTTGAATAAATCTGGGTGACATACTGGAGAGCTGGCCACACTCATGAATTCGTACTCCAATTAGGAGTCAAAAGTTTCATGGGATGAAGGGAGAAAAAGAGCAAATACTAGGGAAAACACCAGAATATAGACAACGTGGAGTACTGGAATTAATTTTTTTCAAATTGCCTCTATTACACAAGAAGGCAGAAAGAAATGCTCTAGATGCCATGTATATTATTCTCTTCGGCTTCTTGTTTTCCCCAACAATATACAACTCTTCTTGTGATTACAGACAATTTAACTTCAACCGGAAAAAATGCTCATGCAAAACTCTAAACCACAGATTATAAATGAGTACATTCTGAGGGCAGGGAAAATGTGTTTCAAGAGACTTTTCTTCACAGGATGCATTTACTACAGGATTCATTCATAGCTCCCTTCGATTTACGCACTACCAAAGTGTTTTATTTGATATTGGAAGAGCCTAAACAATCTACCTTCTGCTGTGACTCAGCTCCAGAATGCATAATAAATTAACCAACAAGCTCTACCAATATACATTTGCTTTGAGTGAATAAGGTCTAAGTAATGATGCTACATTATGGTACATTTAGCAGACTGAGTCCCGGGGTAGGATTTTCCATGCGGGCTTCTGACCCTCCTTTGAGCCTCAAGGCAGGGTTCAGAAGTCCTTCAAGAGGGCCAATCAGAGGCTTGAGAGAAGCAGCAGCCTGCAATAAATGGTAAGTAACAGAGAGGGTGCCTCAATATGCAGGTGCCCTCTCACCAGCTTTTTAAAATGTTTCAATAAAAAGCAGAAAAAGTAGCCAGGCTACCACTGGTGATGGGTGGGGTGGAAAATCTCTCTCTACAGGGTAGCCTTTCACTGCACCCCCACCCAGGCAGGCAGGAAGGGCTTCTTGGCCGGCCTGGAGCACTGGTCCCCTGGGCTGCTGCTGGGTGCACGCCTCCAGGCAGTTAAACTGCTCCCCACCACCCCATTGTTGCTTCAGGGAACTGGAATCCAACTGGAAAATCCCAGTCGGCCTCCTTTAAGTCGCCTTAACAAGGCTCTTAATGTGCCTAATTGGTTACCTGTCTCATGGGGCGGGTAGCCCTGCTAGCCCTGAACCCGCCTTGGCAAAAATGGCCCGTGCCAGGAATGGGGTCAGGAAGTTGGCACTTCGGCCAGTGCCAATATTTTCCGGCACCATCTGCCTCCATTCCCGACCTTGGCAGGGCCCAAATATTCACCCCTGTGAGTCCACAATGCTTGTAAATATGTAAGGAAAACCTTTGGATAAGTTCTATGTTGCATTTCAACCATTATGAAGGCCCACATATCTAATGGGATTTATTGAAAATGTAAGTAAGGCAGATGTCACCGACAATCAATTTTAGGTCCAATAGCACATTCAAATGAGAAAATGACTTTGTGCTATTTGGAAGAGGGAGAAGAACAGTAGAGTTTTTAATAGTGTCATTGCCATTGCCTTTGAGTAATTTCATCATCATATTGGAAGGATCCCCTTTTGTCTCACATGGGATCAGTAAGGTAAAGCACAATGCCAGTGAAAGACAGTATAGATTCTTCATATGACCTCTTCACAGTCTTTGTAATGAGTTTCCTTGTTGGCAGTCAATGCAACTTTCATTGTCCCAATTCACCGATATACCCAAATATAATCTCGATCTCTTCAACATCATTTGAGAATTCCTGCTTAAGAATAGCTCTCAGCCTGGTTTCAATTCACAATGAACATGGAGATACGGGGCCAGATTTTCAAAGCCTGCTGAGTGCAGGAATGGCTGCGAGCACGATTTGAATATTGTTATGATCCTGTAGTTTCTTTTCCGGGAAGAATACGGTGTGCCTTTAAGGCTGGAAAGGGAGTAATACTGCTTTAAGGTAGCAATCTCTAAAAACTGAGTCAAAGAATGCATTCTCGTTGTCCCGGGATACAGCCATTCAGAGACTGTAGTCAAAAAGTGCATTCTCGTTGCCCGGGATACAGCCATTCAGGACCAGAGGTCGAGAGATACATTGTTACAATTTAATTTTGAACTGGCTTATAGTGGAAACAGAGACACAGACAGACAGCTAACTAGCAGGAATGGAACAGAGATCTCTGATAATGTAAACTGAAGGAAGGGAAGTTAGACTGTGACAATCTTTTATCCCTCAAAAAATTCTAAAGCCAAATTGATTCATTCAAAAGTGTTTTTTTTAATTCATTCATGAGATGTGGGCGTCACTGGCTATGCCAGCATTTATTGCCCATCCCTAATTGCCATTGAGAAGGTGGTGGTGAGCTGCTTTCTTGAACCGCTGCAGTCCATGTGAGGTAGGTACACCCACAGTGCTGTTAGGAAGGGAGTTCCAGGATTTTGACCCAGAGACAGTGAAGGAACGGCGACATAGTTCCAAGTCAGGATGGTGTGTGACTTGGAGGGGAACTTGCAAGTGGTGGTGTTCCTATGTATCTGCTGATCTTGTCCTTCGAGGTAGTAGAGGTTGCGGGTTTGGAGGGTGCTGTCTACGGAGCCTTGGTGCGCTGCAGCAGTGCATCTTGTAGATGGTACACACTGGTGCCACTGTGCGTCGGTGGTGGAGGGAGTGAATGTTTGTGCATGGTATGCCAATCAAGCGGGCTGCTTTGTTCTGGATGGTGTCGAGCTTATTGAGTATTGATGGACCTGCACCCATCCAGGCAAGTGGAGAGTATTCCATCACACTCCTGTCTTGTGCCTTGTAGATGGTGGACAGGCATTGGGGAGTCAGGAGGTGAGTTACTCGCCTCAGGATTCCTAGCCTCTGACCTGCTCTTGTAGCCACGGTATTTATATGGCTACTCCAGTTCAGTTTCTGGTCAATGGTAGCTCCTAGGATGTTGACAGTGGGAGATTCAGCGATGGTAATGCCATTGAATGTCAAGGAGAGATGGTTAGATTCTCTCTTGTTGGAGATGGTCATTGCCTGGCACTGGTGTGGGCAAATGTTATTTGCCACTTATCAGCCCAAGCCTGGATATTGTCCAGGTCTTGCTGCATTTCTACACGGACTGCTTCAGTATTTGAGGAGTCGCGAATGGTGCTGAACATTGTGCACTTCTGACCTGATGATTGAAGAAAGATCATTGATGAAGCAGCTGACGATGGTTGGGCCTAGGACACTACCCTGAGGAACTCCTGCAGTGATGTCCTGGAGCTCAGATGATTGACCTCCAACTACCACAGCCTTCTTCCTTTGAGCTAGGTATAACTCCAACCAGCAGAGAGTTTTCCCCGATTCCCACTGACTCCAGGGGGAAAACTCTCTGCTGGTTGGAGTTATACCTAGCTCAAAGGAAGAAGGCTGTGGTAGTTGGAGGTCAATCATCTGAGCTCCAGGACATCACTGCAGGAGTTCCTCAGGGTAGTGTCCTAGGCCCAACCATCGTCAGCTGCTTCATCAATGATCTTTCTTCAATCATCAGGTCAGAAGTGCACAATGTTCAGCACCATTCGCGACTCCTCAAATACTGAAGCAGTCCGTGTAGAAATGCAGCAGAGAGTTTTCCCCGATTCCCACTGACTCCAGGGGGAAAACTCTCTGCTGGTTGGAGATATACCTAGGGCTTCGATTTATAGGGCTCCTTGATGCCATACTCAGTCAAATGCTGCCTTGATGTCAAGGGCAGTCATTCTCACCTCACCTCTTGAGTTCAGCTCTTTTGTCCATGTTTGAACCAAGGCTGTAACGAGGTCAGGAGCTGAGTGGCCCTGGCGGAACCCAAACTGAGCATCACTGAGCAGGTTATTGCTAAGCAAGTGCTGCTTGATGGCACTGTTGATGACACCTTCCATCACTTTACTGATGATTGAGAGTAGACTGATGGGGTGGTAATTGGCCGGGTTGGACTTGTCCTGCTTTTTGTGTACAGGACATACCTGCGCAATTTTCCACATTGCCGGGTAGATGCCAGTGTTGTAGCTATACTGAAACAGCTTGGCTAGGGGTGCGGCAAGTTCTGAAGCACAGGTCTTCAGTACTATTGCTGGAATATTGTCTGGACACATAGCCTTTGCAGTATCCAGTGCCTTCAGTTATTTTTTGATATCACGCGGATTGAATCAAATTGGCTGAAGTCTGGCATCTGTAATGCTGGGGACTTCAGCAGGGGGCCGAGATGGATCATCAACTCGGCACTTCTGGCTGAAGATTGTTGCAAATGCTTCTGCCTTATCTTTCGCAATGATGTGCTGGGCTCCCCCATCATTGAGGATAGGGATATTTGTGGAGCCACCTCCTCCAGTTAGTTGTTTAATTGTCCACCACCATTCACGACTGGATGTGGCAGGACTGCAGAGCTTAGATCTGATCTGTTGGTTATGGGATCGCTTAGCTCTGTCTATTGCATGCTGCCTATGCAGTTTGGCATGCATGTAGTCCTGGGTTGTAGCTTCACCAGGTTGACACCTCATTTTGAGGTATGCCTGGTGCTGCTCCTGGCATGCTCGCCTACACTCCTGCACTCTTCATTGAACCAGGGTTGGTCTCCTGGCTTGATGGTAATGGCAGTGTGGGGAATATGCTGGGTCATGAGGTTACAGATTGTGGTTGAGTACAATTCTGCTGCTGCTGATGGCCCACAGCGCCTCATGGATGCCCAGTTTTGCATTGCTAGATCTGTTCAAAATCTATCCCATTTAGCACGGTGGTAGTGCCACACAACACGATGGACGGTATCCTCAATGTGAAGGCGAGACTTCGACTCCACAAAGACTGTGCGGTGCTCACTTCTACCAATACAGTCATGCACAGAAGCATCTGCGGCAGGGAGATTGGTGAGGACAAGGTCAAGTATGTTTTTCCCTCGTGTTGGTTCCCCCACCACCTGCCGCAGACCCAGTCTAGCTGCTATGTCCTTTAGTACTCAGCCAGCTCGGTCAGTAGTGGTGCTACCGAGCCACTCTTAGTGATGGACATTGAAGTCCCCTACCCAAAGTACATTTTGTGCCCTTGCCACCCTCAGTGCTTCCTCCAAGTGGTGTTCAACATGGAGCAGTACTGACTCATCAGCTGAGGGAGGGCGGTAGAAGATAATCAGTCGGAGTTTACCTTGTCCATGTTTGACCTGATGCCATGAGACTTCATGGGGTCCGGAGTCGATGTTGAGGACTCCCAGGGCAACTCCCTCCCTACTGTAGACCACTGTTCCGTCACCTCTGCTGGGTCTGTCCTGCTGGTGGGACAGGACATACCCAGGGATAGTGATTGCAGTGACTGGGACATTGTCTGTAAGGTATGATTCCGTGAGTATGACTATGTCAGGCTGTTGCTTGACTAGTCTGTGGGACAGCTCTCCCAACTTTGGCACAAGCCCCCAGATGTTAGTAAGGAGGACTTTGCAGGGTCGACAGGGCTGGGTTTGCCATTGTCGTTTCCGGTGCCTCGGTCGATGCCGGGTGGTCCATCCGGTTTCATTCCTTTTTATTAACTTCGTAACGGTTAGGTACAACTGACTGGCTTGCTTGGCCAGTTCAGAGGGCATGTAAGAGTTAACCACATTGCTGCAGGTCTGGAGTCACATGTAGGCCAGACCAGGTAAGGACAGTAGATTTCATTCCCTAAAGGACATTAGTGAACCAGATGCGTTTTTACAACAATCGACAATGGTTTCATGGCCATCATTAGACTAGCTTTTATTTCTAGATTTTATTAATTTCATTCAAATTCCACCTTCTGCTTTGGTGGGATTCGAACCCATGTGTCCAGGCCCTGGGTCTTTGCAAGTTGTTAATTGTTGGAATTCATCACTGGAGAAGGAAAGCATCAATTTCAACTTCCGATTTAGACTACAGATTGTTCTACTGTTGAAGAACCCTTTTTTCCCCATCGGACGGCTGTGAGGACTTCAAGCAACCTTGGACTGTTCCACATCCGGCAGAAGCATAAATCTGCAAGGACTCTAAGTTTTTCGATTTTAAATGTTGTTTATATCTTAGTTGTGTTTAAGAATTTAGTTTTTCTAATTAATCAGTTAATTTGTTGATCTAAAGACACCTGGTTTGGTTAGCCTCATTCGGGGGTTAATAGATGGTACAATTTGGCTGGGTTTTTCTTTAAATTGGAAAGTTTAAAATTATATGTTAGGCAATCTGTGGAGGGACGGGACTGAATCAACAGTGCATTTCTCCCACCACAATCAGAATTGTATATTTTGATTGGGGGCTTTGACTTGAGCAGTCGGTCATAACATATTAATTCGGGGCTCGTCCGGGATTTGAATCATATCTTAATTGGGGGCTCGCTTGCAGTTGAATCATATTTAATTGGTGACTCGCGTCTAGGATCAGAATCAGAGGGCTGATTGGAATTTGGAGGGCTCGCATTTGGAATCATATTAATTACTCATTTCTGAGATAACATATTTAAATTGAGATCTTGCGTTTGGCATCATGTTTAATTTCTCTTGAGTCTGAGATCAGAGCAATTGGAAACTCTGTTGGGATCTAAATCTAACACCAATTACAAAGAAATTAAAAGAACCAGGTCTCTTGTATAATAAGTTACAGTCTGTACTATCATAATGGCATTAGTGGTTGTAGCAGAGTTTTTGGGAAAGCAGAATATTTCCCTGAGTGACTTGCTAACTTTAACTAAGAGCAAACTATAAGAATTGGCAGCAAAATTGGGGTTGGAATTGAAATCAGGTGCCAAGAAAAGTAGTGATAATTGACATAATAGCCAAACATCTGGAATTAGTAGAAGATGACGATGATGATACTGATGAAAGGGAATACGAGGAACAAGAAAGGGAATACGAGAGACAAGGAGGTAGTAGGTCTGAGAGTAACGCAGTGGAATTGGCTTGGATTCAGTTAGAAATGAAAAAACTGGAGCTTCAACAGGAAACAGAAAAAGCAATAGCAATAAGAAAACTTGAATTGGAGGACAGGGAGAAAGAGGGAATTTAGGCTAAAAGAGATGGAACTAAGACAAAAGGGTCAGGAAGAATCTGAATTTAGATCAGGACCCAGTGAGACATTGTTCAAATTTATACGGGCTGTTCCTTAGTTCAAGGAAAGGGACATAGAGGCATTTTTCACATCTTTTGAAAAAATAGCCAAACAGATGAAATGGCCAAAAAAAAGTTGGACATTGCTCATGCAGGGCAGGATGGTAGGCAGAGCTCATGAAGCTTATGCCATGCTTCCTGAAGAGGCTTCTGCAGATTATGAGATGGCAAAAAGGCTATTCTCGCTGCGTATGAGTTAGTCCCTGAAGTTTACCATCAGAAGTTTAGGAACTTATGGAGATTGGCTGGGCAGACATATTTAGAATTTGAGAGGGTGAAGCAAATTACTTTTGACCGTTGGATGTGGGCATTGAAGATAGAAAGCACAATGAGAACTTTCAAGAATTGATTTTCTTAGAAGAGTTTAAAAACTCAATTCCTTCAGTAGTGAGAACTCATATAGATAACCTGAAAGTTTTGAAAGCTGGGCAAGCAGCAGAGATTACTGATCATTTTGAGCTTGTGAATAAGCCAACCTATTTTTTCCGTCACTCTCGTAAACCTGAGAAGGATAGAAAGTGGGAGAGTGAAAGGAAGGCAAGTAGCAGGGGGACAAGAAAGAACAGCTGGGAATGCCCCAGGATCACCTCCTCAGGTCAGAAAGGAAGGTGCTGAGGATAGAAGTAAGGTTCACAAGCCAAAGTGCTATCATTGCAACAAAACAAGTCTTCTTCATTCAGAGTGCTGGAAATTGCGAGGTAAACCCATAGGATTTGTTGGGGTATGCACAGTTAGTGCAGAGGAAAAGACTCTCACTGAGAGTATAGCAGACCAAGCTATAGCTTTAACGACAGCTGTGAATGTGAAACCAGATACTAAAACTAAAAGGAGTGTAGAGGTTAAGAATAAAATACCTGAGAGTTATAATGAATTTTTGTCGAAGAGCAGAGTAACTCTGTATCCTGTAAGTGATGCAGGAAAATGCATCATTATACTCGGGGACACAGGAGCAACCCAAACACTCTTGCTGGGGAAAGATATAAGGTTTCCACCAGAGAGCGCCTTGAACACTAAGGTTTTAGTTAATGGAATTGGTGGGGAGTATATATCAATACCTTTATATAAAGTATGCCTAGAGAGTGACTTAATATCTGGGATAATTACTGTAGGTCATGTCCACAGTTTACCAGTGAAGGGAATTGATCTACTCTTAGGAAATGATTTGGCTGGATCAAAAGTATCAGTTTCTCCTATAGTTGCAGAGGAACAAAGTGGAATTAAGGAAACGGAGCAACTACAGGAACAAGTTCCAGGAATATTTCCTACATGTGCAGTTACGCAAGCAATGGCTAAATAGAAAAATACATTGTTGGAGGTAAAAGAGCCACCACAAATAGATAGCCAAGTATCTGAAACCTTATTTGGGGATTTAGATAATCCAAATGAGATGTTTAACAGATCACCTATCATTGCAGCATAGCAAGCTGATCCAGAGATATACCAAATAGCACAGATAGCTCTGTCAGAAGCTGAGGCGAAAGGAGTTCTGGAAGGCTACTATATGGCAAACGGGGTTTTGAGGAGGAAATGGAGACTGCCTCATAGGCCTGCCGACGAAGACTGGACAGTTATTGAACTGTGGTACTACCTAAATATCCACAAGGATTATTAAGGTTAGCACACGACATTCCTTTTGCAGGACATAGGGGAATTCGGAAGACCAAATAACACATAAGCCAACATTATTACTGGCCAGGTCTTACAAAGGATGTGAGACAATTTTGTAGGACATGACATACCTGTCAAATGGTGGGAAAACCACAACCTACCATAAAACCAGGGGATGAAGTATTTGTGTTGTTACCATCACAGGTAGAACCATTAAAAGCACGGTTCAGTGGTCCATACAGAGTGACCAAAAGAGTGGGTAAGGTAGATTACTTGATTGACACCCCTGATCGCCAGAAGAACCAGTTGTGTCACACTAATATGCTCAAACAATATTACCGCAGGGCCAGTACAGGTATTACAGGTAATCGGGACTGTTGAGAAGGAAAAGGATAGTGAGGATGAGGCAGAAGCAGGCCTTGGAAATTCTCAGATTGAACCTCCAACTATCCAATTAGCAAATAAAGAATGGCTAGGAAAATTGAACAATAGGCTTTTACACTTAGAGGCAAAACAGCGTGAAGTTCTAACCAGGGTTTTCACAATGTTTCAAATGTTTGTAGGGATAAGCCAGGATGTACAACCTTAGCCACACATGATGTGGGTATAGGGGGAACCATTCCTTTCAAACAACATCCTTGTCGCTTAGATCCAGACAGTCAGGCCCAAGTGGAAGCAGAGGTACAATGCATGCTGAAGGGCAGCTTAGTTGAACCTAGTCAGGACACTGGAATTCGCAGATGGTCTTGATGTCTAAACCTTGTGGGACAGCTCAAACTTGTGTAGACTCTAGAAAAGTCACTGTGGTAAGGAAGGCGGACTCCTACCCAAATTCTCATTTAAAGGACTGTCTGGACAGAGTGGGCAACACAATTTGTCTTAAAGAGACAAATGTGTTGGGGGAAACCTGTCAAATTCCTTTGACACCCCAGGGTAAGGAAAAATCAGCTTCTGTTACACTGGACAGGGTTTTCCAGTGTCAAGTGATGCCACATAGGTTAATGGGTACTCGAGAAACTTCTCAGAGAATAGTGAACCCAGTAGTGGTCAGTGCTCCTAGCTGTGCAGTTTACCTGGCTGAGGTGGTGGACAATAGGGACACTTGGAAGGAAAACACGAAACAATTGGAAGATTATGCTTGGAAATTTGAAATGGGTTAATTGGGACAACCTTTTGAAAATTTAAAGCCGAAATGTTCTGGTAGAACATGTTGCTGTAGTCTTAACATTTTAGAAAAGTGTATGTCTGTAAATGCAAAAAAAATGCGTTGGCAGTTTTTTCAAAACTGTAATTTGTACCCATTGTAATGAAACGCATTCCAGGAATGGCGTTTCATTCCACCAGGGCGGAGGTGTTACGATCCTGTAGTTTTTTTCGGGAAGAATGCGGTGTGCCTTTAAGGCAGCATTCTCGTTGCCCCAGCATACTGTCATTCAGAGACTGTAGTCAAAAAGTGCATTCTTGTTGCCTGGCATACAGCCATTCGGGACCAGAGATCGAGAGATACATTGTTACAATTTAATTTTGAACTGGCTTGTAGTGGAAACAGACTGTTCTAACTCAGAGACACAGACAGACAGCTGGCCAGCTCGATCGGAACAGAGATCTCTGATAATTTAAACTGAAGGAAGGGAAGTTAGACTGTGACAATCTTTTATCCTTCAAAAAATTTTAAAGCCAAATTGATTCATTCAAAAGTGTTTGCAAGTTGTTAATTGTTGAAATTCATTGCTGGAGAAGGAAAGCATCAATTTCAACTTGTGAATTAGACTACGGACTGTTCTACTGTTGAAGAACTCTTTTTTCCCCATCGGACGGCTGTGAGGACTTCAAACAACCTTGGACAGTTCTACATCTGGCAGGAGCGTAAATCTGCAAGAAGTCTAATTTTTTTGATTTTAAATGTTGTTTATATCTTAGTTGTGTTTAAGAATTTAGTTTTTCTAATTAAACAGTTAATTTGTTGATTTAAAGACACCTGGTTTGGTTAGCCTCATTCTGGGGTTAATAGATGGCACAATTTGGCTGGGACTTTCTTTAATTTGGTAAGTTTAAAATGATATGTTAGGCGATCTGTGGAGGGATGGGGCTGAATCAACGGTGCATTTCTCCCACCACAATCAGAATCATATATTTTGATTGGTGGCTTTGACCTGCACTGTCGGTAGTAACAATATCGCATTCTCGGAGTTCAACACTGGGTCCCACCACCGCTGAAACGCAATACAATTTTCAAAGTGCTGCTGGCAGGGAGGAAACGGGTCAGGTGCCCACGTCCAATTAAGTACCTATTGAGCTCGTTAAACAGCTCATGAGCAGGCATGTCAGCGTCAGTGAACAATTTTTAAAGGCTGGGAATGAGAAGACGCCAGAGTTCGACAGTGTTATGACCTCAGTAGAGATCGCTAACTTTAAAACAAGAGATATGAACGTCGCAGTGACCGATTAAAGAATTACACAAGATTTCACGTTTTAAGATTTTTACTATAACAACTAAACTAAAAAAAAATTAACATTGAACAGCTCTTAGCAGGTAGCTGAACAATAAATTGCAGAGAAAGGTATTTCCCATTGACTTATTAAGGCAAAAACCCCACACCACATTGATCTCATTGAAAAGGTATCCCTGCAGTTAAAAGTCCCAAACTCCTCCCTGCTACAATGGGTTGGATCTCCCAGTATCCTTTTCAAAGCCAACGCCTCTTCGCTCACTTCTTCCGAGCACATTCGACTGGACTTCTGTTAATAAGGCAATCTCTGGTGACCCTATTGGTCTTTTCTCCACACCAAACCTTGAGCCTTCAAACACGGTTCAGATCTGAGCAGCCTTTTGCTGAATTGGTGATCTGAGAGCAGCTGTTTCCCCAGAAAGCAGATCACTGGTCTCATTCTGTCTCTCCAGGATTCACAGATGACTGCTGGTCTACATTTCTTCTTTTTCAGTTTCCCGACTGAGGAAAGCCTCTTGAACTTATCCAGTTCAAAAGTCAATTGTCGTTTGCCTTTGACAATTTTCAGAGACCATGGGCTGCATTTTAAAAGGCCACCGGTGAAATAGGAGGCTGGCGGAAATATTTGCAGTCCGCACGCACGTGGCCCACGTCGCGGAGCCGCCAGGATTCCAAGTGCGGTGGCTCATTAGCACGGCCGGGACAGACGCTCCCTCTAATAATGTGGAGGCGGCGGGCAAGCTGTCCCCGGCAATGGCGTCCGGCGCCAATGCACATGCGCTGCGCCATTTTTAAAGGGCTTACAGCCCTCAATGAGTATTTACATTTTTAAAGGAAAATTACATCTCATTATTAAAAGTGATTGAAAAATTTTTGCCATCCCCTCTCCCACCCCCCCAATAGCCTCACATTGAATTCACTGCCCAAAATACTTACCTTGACGAAGTGACTTTCCACCCTGAAGTTCAGAAACTTTAACGCTCAACCCCTTCCCATCACCTCCCCAACCAATCCAAGGAGTTTGACCCCGCTCCCCATCTCCCGCACTGAGAAAAGCTCCTCCTCTCCCCTCCCCACAGGAGTCACACCTCGTTTCCCCGAACGGGGATTCGTAGGCGCGGCATTGCTGGCCGCCGGAATGAAGACCGGAACCTGTTCTCAGAATTGCTGCGGTCTGCATATTAACAAAAGGTAAGTTCCATTTGCATATTTTAATGTGGGTCCTATCGATGAGCAATGGGGGGGTGGGGCACCATGAGTCTTCGCTGCTGCTGCTGAGATTGGTACGGGCCCTGCTGGCATCGGGGTTGGTGGCAGGCCTCATCCGTTGTGATCTTCATTCCCCCCCCGCCACCGTTCTCGGTGTCGGAGAGCCTTCAAAATCCAGCCCCATATGTCTGACCACAGCAAAACCACCTGGGCCTTCCTCTGTTGCCAGGTGTTAGATATTACAACTCTAGACTGCATTTTAGAGCACCGGCTCCCTGTTTACACTCTGAGTCTGGGAGAGTGAAACCGATTGTCCTATAGATGTTCTAATCTTGCACCCTGCTTTCGAAAGGGTCTTTGATTTGGTTCCTTGTTCTCATGGTAACCAAGACCGCTGACTTGTCTCTGGGCAGATTTTGTAATGAGGTCACATGTTTCCTCCAAATGTACATTTTACACTGCATTAGAGATCACAGTTTTTAAAACATAACCATTTTACAAAGTCCAGCATTCATAATAACAGGGTTGTGAAGATATGAACAATGTGGAGGGCCATGAGAAGGGCTGATTAAAATTAAAGCAGAGGCAGCAAATAAAACTCAGTTGTTTCAGATGTAGCTAATGCTGCAGTTATACGACTTGCTTTTCTCAGAGGTGAGTGGCAGGAATCTGGAGAGGGTCGTAAGGCTGCTGGCAGCACTCGGGCACAGAAGTTGGTAGGGGAAGGCTGATGAATGCACAAAGCCCAGCTGAGGGAGTTCAGATGGCAACAAGCTTCTCTGACATTGGACAGAGCAGCCAGGATGAGCGTCAGTATGTGCAAGCATCTCGACAGCAGGAGGCCAGAGGAGCACAGCGTGGGGAGGGGGGGGGGGGGGGTGCAAGGGGAGGAAGGTGCTACCCAAGACATCAGGTGCACAGCCCAAGAGTCAGCTCCCTGCAAATGACAGAACACCAGTGGTGTAGGAGGCTGCGCCTATCTAGGCAGATGGTCTCGGACCTGTGTGCACTCATCCACAATGAACTGAGGCCTCACAGGCCCCATGGCAGTCCCTTACCTGTGACCATCAAGGTCTCCATCACCCTAAACCTCATTCCAGAGATTAGCTGTTCACCTTGATGGCATCTTGCAGTCGGCAGCTCATCAGGCTATCAGGCAGATCACAGATGCCATTTCCAGGAGGGTAGGAGACTACATCCACTTTGACATAGATGGGTCTGTGCAGGCACAGAGGGCATTGGGTTTAGCCCCTATCCCTGGATTCCCCCAGGTGCAGGGCATCATTGCTTGCGCTTATGTGGCCCTCAAGGCAACCAGTGACTGGCCAGTGTGATGCATCAACAGGAAGGGTTTCCACTTCCTTAATGTCCAACTGGTCTGCGGCCAAAACAAGAGTTTCCTCTATGTGAGCACTTGTTTTCCTGGTAGCTGCCATGACTCCTTCATCCTCTGCCAGTTCAGGCTGCCTCGGTACTTCACTCCTTCCCCCAAAGAGGGGGTAGAGGTCGATCACACTGAACAGAGCAGCACCCCTGCTGCATGACAAGGTGGTCTCCTCCTGCCACCCTCTGGGATGAGGACTTCCCTCCTCTCCCTCATGGTCTTCAGCATTAGATCCAGGTCGGCATTGATGAAGCGAGGGTCTTCCCTGCCCCTAGTGTCAGGCCTTCAGCTCCCCTGTGACATCTCACCTCTCTGGTGCTGTGGAAGGCAGATCTCTCCCTCAGGACAACCAGCAGCCTTAGTGATGGCTGCCGTGGAAGTCTACATGAGCCCCATACTTGATCTGACCCACTGCCGTTTTCAATCCCACTGGCTCTAAGTGGACAGGAAACCCATATCCATACCAATTAAGGGCTTACCCTTTGAAAACTGCTATCTGAATCAGTTTGTCACAGGAGGCTGGTTTCTGACCCAAAACCAGGCCTGGTTCCTGTATCCCACCTCCATAATGAAAATCCAGCCCATGTGGGTTTCCACTTCTGTGCCCATTAGCCTGTGATTTTCCGTCCATTAAAGTGAACGGGTGGAAAGATTATGTCAGGAATACCTTATATGCCAAATGGGAAATATTAATTTAATCAGTTGGAAACTTACATGAAACCTTTAATGGAAAAAAGCCCTGCAGTAACTTGAAAAAAAACTAGCAGCCAAGATGGCCACTGTCATTTACATCTGAAATACCAGGAGATTGAACTGGAGACAAAAAGTCAAACAAGAAGCCCAGCTGGAACAATGCTTTGGCTAACGGAGTAGATTAGCCAGATGATCCTTGTTAGCGAGCCATTCAAAGGCATCCTGAGGCACACAAGTGGAGACCTCCCTCTTGAGGATAAACTCTGGCAACCCCACCTAACAGGAGATTTAGGTTTTAGACTTTGGACCTCATTAAAAACAAAGAAGATTTATAGAGCCATGTGACTGCCTGTTCATCTCTGAAGAAAGTGGAAGTTTTGTGACACAGACAGCAGACTAGCAGTAACTGAGCGTGTGGCATCTAAGTAGGTGGCTGCTCCTGTCTCTCTCTCTCCCCCTCCCCCAAATAAAACATCAAGGGAAAAAAAACATCTGCGACTAGGAGACCCTCCAAGCCTACAGACCGCTACAGCCAGCAACCAGGGGAAGAGAATCAACTACCAATTCTGCCTTCAGGAGAACTCTGAGCAAAGCAAGCCAACCAAAGTGCACTTTGACCAGCGAGGACTTCAAGAATACAGCTTCAGTCGAGGTCTACTGGATTTATAGACCTTATTTAAGTTCTATTTGTTCTGGACTTTATCAAATCAACAAATCTGTTTCCCTCTGTAATGTATTTGTGTGTGTGTGATTCTCGTGTGAATGTGTGCGTGAATGTGTAACGTATTTTTAAATCGGGTTAGAGTGTTAAGTATAATAAACTTACCTCTTTCTTTTTTAAACTCAAGAAAACCTGTCCGATTGGTTCTCTTGCAATCACATTAAAGGAAAAAGGTAAAACACTCACTGAGGTGGTAAGCACAACCACTGTTTTAAAAAGGAATAAACCCTGTTGCGGTCAAATAGGAGGAAGGGCAAGAGGAGAGCCTGAGACCCCCTCCTCACCTGGCCGAAACAATTGGAAGGCGGGTCAGAAAGACCCTGGCCATATACTTTATACGTGTAATTTCTGGATGAAGATCTTTGCAAATTTTGTACAATACTGGAATTTTCAAAAATGCAGTCCATTGGTCTTGTCAATCTTTTAACAGTGCAGTGGTATATCATACAACACTGGGATTTTTATGAAAACAAATATTGCAGATGCAGTAAATCTGAAATAAAAACAAGAAATGCTTGAAATACTCAACAGGTCTGGCAGCATCTGTGGAGAGAAAAGCAGAGTTAACGTTTCAGGTCAGTGACCCTTCATCAGAACTGGCAGATATTAGAAATGTAAAAGATTTTAAGCAAGTAAAGCGGGGGGTGGGGCAAGAGACAACAAAAGAGATGCTGATAGGACAGAGGGTCACAGAGAATAACTGACCAGAAGGTCATGGAACAAAGGCAAATGGTATGTTAATGGTGTGCTGAAAGATAAAGTGTTAGAACAGAGAGGGTGTGAATAGACTGTAAAGCACAAAGCAGTCCAAGCACAAACATTAAAAAAACAGAAACAGTGGGTAGGCACAGTAGAAACAAACTAAAAAAAAACAAATTAAAAAAAAAAAATAAATAACTAAAGATAAAAAGGGGAGCCCGTCATGCTCTGAAATTATTGAACTCAATGTTCAGTCCGGCCGACTGTAGCGTGCCTAATCGGTAAATGAGATGCTGTTCCTCAAGCTTGCGTTGATGTTCGCTGGAACACTACAGCAATCCTGGGATTTTTATTCTCTATTTAAAACAATGGCTCCGATTTTGTGATTGTAATAATGCAAAAATGTCAGCTTTCACTGTCATTGCCCTGTGAAACTGACAACAACCTCTAGTATCCACACATGCACAACCAAACACAGAAATCCAGAAGTTGCAGTCTGTGATTCCACGCTCCAACACAGGATGCACCATTGAAGATGAAAATCTTATAAATCACTTGAACTGACCCGAACTTCCACTACCTCATTAGTCTCACCATATAAACCGTTGAAAAAGCTATGCCTTGTTGAATGAGGTGTAATTGGGTTTTTATTGGCGTACTAAGTCATAATTACTGATGAACACCTCTCTAGCCCTGAAAAAATAATTTAATATTTGTGGAATGTCAAATTTCTCCATTATGATAAAAAAAACCCATAGATTTTTTAAATAATAAAAACTATATTTTTTATATTTCAGCTTCCACCTTAATCCCTTGCATACGTCCCAATCTTTATTATGCTCTCAGTAAAATAATTACAAATTGAATGATAATCACCGCTTTTTACTTCCTGGTTTGCTGTCTATGAGAACTCTTCAATGCAATTGGCTGCTTATTCTGCTTGTTGACATCACTATTGCTTCATATGGAGATCACCGATAGAATCAGAATCATTTACAGCACAGAAGGAGGCCATTTGGCCCATCAAGTCGATGCCAGCTCTCCACAGAGCTATGGAGTCAGTCCCACTCCCCAGCTTGAGTCCTTCTACTTCTGTCGTTTCACTTCTAGAAATCCTCTTTTCTCTGCACACGAGGCACTGCGGACCCTGACTTTTAACCCTTTCTGACCATCAGGCTACCTTGTGTTTGGCCTGATGGTTGGCTCAGACCTTGTGATGTCTGCTGCTGGCCAATTTTAATTGGGACCTGAGGTGGTAGGATACTTGCCCGTGACTGTGAAAGGCTCTATTCATTCTAGTTATGCTGACACGTGCAATATGAAATTTGTGTTAGTGAGTTACAGAAACTGATTCTTTGAACATCTACACTATTAAAGCTACATTCAAGATACGTAATCAAGACGTACACAAGTTAATACTTATATAACTCATATAACTCAATCAAAGTTTTAGGATTAATGGTTAATACATTGGTATAAAATAAAATTGACTCCTTTAATTAATGTATTAGTATCAAATTAGAGAATACAGACTCGGTGGGCCGAAGGGCCTGTTTCAGTGGAGTATCTCGAAACTAAACTAAAACTAAAATAAAGTAAAGCTATTTCTAACCACCCAAAACCTAACTACAGATGTGAACTCACTGATGTCTCAGCAGGTGGGATGACCGAATGAATCTCACTCACACACACGGAGCAGGTCAACGGCTTCTCCCCAGTGTGAACTCACTAGTGTCTCATCAGATCATTTCTGCTTTTGAAGCTCTTCTCACAATCAGAACATTTAAATGGTCTCTTATTGGTGTGAACAAGCTTGTGTCCCCTGAACTGGGATGACCATATGAATCCCTTCCCACACATGGGGCAGGCGAAAGGCCTCTCCCCACTGTGACCCCACAGGTGCCTCAGATGGTGGGATGATTTAATAAATCCTTTCCTACATAAGGAACAGACGAACGGTCTCTCCCCAGTGTGAACACGTTTGTCATTAGTGAGGTGGGAAGAACAAGTGAATCTCTTTCCACACACAGAGCAGGTGAATAGTCTTTCCCCGGTGTGAACACGTAGATGTTTTGTGAGGTTGGATGACCGACCGAAACTCTTCTTGCTTTGAGAACAACTGAACGGCCTCTCTCCAGTGTGAACACGTAGGTGTTCAGTGAAGTTGGATGACTGCCTGAAACCCTTTGCACAGTGAGAGCAACTGAACGGCCTCTCTCCAGTGTGAACTCGCTGGCGTTGAATTAGGCCTTTGGAGCTCTTAAAGCTGTTCCCACAGTCAGAGCATTTAAAAGGTTTCTCATCAGTGTGAACTCACTTGTGTGACGCTAGATTGGATGGCTGAGTGAATCCCTTCCCACACACTGAGCAGGTGAAAGGCCTTTTCTATTGCTGGTGCCAGAACTAAATTAACATCGGGAAAGGTGACATCCACTCCACAGATGGTCAGATCTTTGTGGGCAGCTTTCTTTGAGGTCTGCATCGAGCGCTGTCACTTCGCAAAAACACAATCTAAGCTAAAAACTACTATTTTGAATATTCTTGCTTTTTATTTATTGCATTTCACCCAGATTAAGAAGTATGTTGGGTTGCTTAAAATTGTATGTCTCAGGTTCATCCTGGATCAATTTGCAAGAATTCCTGCTCTCAGCTGGGTCCCCTGGGAAAACTAGGCATTTATCCTGAATGTTTGGAAAATGTCTTACCTGTGCTCAATTCATAAGTGGGACTGACAAAGAAGAGGCCACGTGCTTAGTTTCTTGCTTGGCTAACTGTATGTGCTGAGGAGGGAACTGGGTAGGGGGAAGCAGGAGCACCGAAGCAGTGAAAAAGTGAAAAAGTAGAGCAAAAACTTAGAAAAATGAAATGCAGTAAATAAAAAGCAAGAATAATCAAAACAGAAGTCCTGTTTTAAATACAAAATAAAAACTTCTCATTTTAAAAACATATATATCCCATTTATATTATGGACTGCTTTGGAAGCATTGTTACGCAATAATGAAACAACATACCTCTCTGGAGCCCAAGGACCACTATCTCCTGAAGTGGTTTTGGTCCAGAGAAAAAATAGTCATTTTGTTATAGTTATCAATTTCTAATTCTTATCTGCAGTGTAGGTGAGGTTAATACAGCTTAATAGGTTCCAGATAAATATAAATGGGATATAATAAACTAGCATTGACTTCAAATACGCGGTCCTGGTGCAAAATCCTCAAATGCAGGAAAAATATATTGCTGAGAAACGAAAGACAACTTCACTGAAGAACAAGTGTGTAACATGGATAAAGTGAAACTCTTAATCAAACGAGGTAGAAGTGAAACTAATGAGGCTTGCATGCTTGCATTTTTGGTTGAATATGGCAAGTGAAATTAATGCACCAAATCAAAATGTAATAATTTTTAATTTCCCTTTTAGTTTGTTAGTTTACTTCCCTTCATCAGGTCTTTCTATCTATTCCCTATATCCTTGTAGAAGAGTGAGGAATGGGTCTACTCCCAAGGCTTCTGTCAGCACTGCTCTGAAAAAATGCCAAGCAGGATGTATATAAGGATGGCACACACTGACTGGCTCTCTCATCTTTACTCTTTTCTTTTGAGAGTAACTCATCTCAGTTTGGCACCGACCCTGTAACGGTCCAGAGAATTTTCAAGTGTAATGGACTGCAAAATAATTTCAGGTAAAAGCTATCATAAGTATGGAGGATGCAAATTTTTCATGTTAATTGAACACTGACCCAACCAGTAACTAGCAGCATAAAGAGCACAGAAATATGCAGATTCTGCAAACTAAAAAGCATTATACACAAAAGATAAAATTGATGCAAGTATTGTCAGCATTTATCTATGCTATTGTCACACATACACAGTATTATTCTAATCCCTATGTCCATTTCTTGAATTAAATATTATTTATGTTTCATTTATTTTAAGACACAACATTTAATACATCAAAGAACAATATCTTAAAATAATTATTCTGTATCAAGTAAATAAATATTTTAAGGTTACATACAAGGGTTTTTCCTGCATTTGGGAACACAAATTATATAAAAGGATTTTCTAAAGATTAGGTGAAAAGCTATATTAAAGTACATGTAAGCAATTGTTGGAGAAAGAAATGTCTGTTTGTTTTTCATATATTAAACAAGAATCATTTAGGTTATAATACAATTTTGTTGAAAAAAATTTGTTTAGTGCCTTCCATCCAGAGGCTGTAGGTCTTACAGTAATGATACAGGGCTATTGCTCATTCATGTCAAAAATAATTGTTTGCCTGCTGAAAGCATAACTCCCCCAAAATATGGCCTGCTGTACATTGATACTTTCATTTTTTCCCATTTTTGGTTACAAGAGGATTGTTTATTTTTTAAGAATGCTATTAGCTTAATAAATCGTGATAGGTTATGTCTTTTGCAATTACAAAGATACATTCTGGACACTTTGATATTTCAAAATTGCATTCAAAGACTTTAACAAATCGTTAATCTAAAAATGACCACAAATGTTGATTCTGGTAGGTGGTGTTCATTTGATGCATACAAAAACATTTAATTCAGTGCGATCACCCATGAACAAACACCAACATGATACTCTGGCTAGATTTTAGAATTCTTCCTCCACCTTCTGTCGATTATTGTACAATAAGAGGTATGGAAAATCTCACACCAAAACTTCATGTTATGCAATGAAATATTAATATGACTTGGCACAGAATTAAATAATGAAATAGTTCCTAGAAAATGTGCCCAATTCAGTTGTTAAATGCAATGTGCTTGTTAAAGTAATGGCTGTTCAAGCGACAGTCAATGCTTGTGTACTCTACCTTGGAATTGAAGATAGGCTGATAGATTGAATGCTGATGTGGATATGTTTGCAATCCTTTAATACATCAGCCTATCTTCAATTCCACAGTACTGTACACATGAAGGTTTACTGTTACTGTTTGATCACTTTATGAATATTGAAGAAACACACAATATCAAGATGAAAAAATTATATTACAACTAAATAGTTTCTTATTCCTGAACCACAGCAATCTGAGTAACAGGCAAGCTTTAAAATTGGACAGTTTTGGCATTTGCTATGTTTAACATATTGGCCACAGTCAATTTATTGCTTTGTTAAAATAATGCCAATATTATTATTTATTATTTTTATTTAAAATATTTTATTTTTTTCATGGAAACAATTACTGCAGTTGAGTCTGAGCAGTTGGGGAGCAAACTTATATTGTTCTGTTAGCTGTTCTAACAGCATTATTTTCAAGGACAGACTTGTTCAGATGTATCCAAAAAGGAAGATTTTAATGAATATTTTTTGGTCAATCAGAAAGGTGCCTTAACAAAGCAATCATTGAACTTGCACAATTTGTTGGAGAGAAATGCAGCCTCTATATCAACACACACACACATGTATCCTTGACAACATATAGGTGAAAAATACCTAATAATTCTGTCTAATGTACAGTACACTTTAAGTTGGAAATAGACATCCCTGAGTGGATTTGTGTTAGCAGTGCAGTACAAGAATATGAATGCCGTATTAAATTTTCCATGCCTTCTTTAGTATAATAATGATTTCCCAAGTAAGCAAACAGATCTTAGACTCTTAATCAGACCTTCATTAAATTCTCCACCACCTCCTCCTCCTGAGAAAATTCACATTTTAAACTGCTTCTGCTTTTGCTCATCCACCCCGGCCCATAAGAATATGAAATATCTACTTTAAAAAAGTACAAAAAGGACAAAACCACAAATCTGGAACTTCAATTAATTTAAAGCCCCAATCAGTAAAGAATAAATCCTTAGCAGATCTAATTACCAGAGCTCTCAGAAGACCTAGGCAGACCAGCCAATCTTCCTGCTGTTTGAACAGCTTGATGAACTAAGGGACTGATGGATATCAAATCATTTTGTTTAATTTATAAATGGATTTTCCCTTAATACTTAAATTATCATCAGTACAACACCATCAAAATGGGAACATCCTGAATGCAAAGTCTGCAAGCAGTCTGGAAAGAATCCCAATGAGCAATGTTGCTTCGCTTCATTCCCCCATGATTCAACTAATTAAACAGTGAGGAGCGGCGGGAGGGGCGGGAGAGCGGGGAGGTGTGGTATGGGGGTGGCAAGCCTGTATAAAATTATTGCACACAATGCTTTTGCTAAATCAAAGTTGTATCCCTACTGTATCCCTAGCTGGTGCACCACAAGTACTTTAAAGATCGTACTTCAAAACAAAAAACAAAAATGACAGCTACCAACAATTCAAAAAAGACTATTCTAAAAGATACAGTGCTAAACCTGAGTGTAACAAATTGCAAACAATATTTCATTACAAAAAATAGGATGCACTGCAAATAATACCTGAATTTCCTGAATTGTTACAATTACAATTTTTATATATTATTTGTAGGCCAATTTATTTCTGACATTTTCTCTAAAATTAAGGCATTCTTGCTCAATCAACTGTAATATTATATGGAATCTATCACTAGATCTATGTTTCCCTCTGGTCTTCACATCAGTAAATAGAGCTCAATCATTTCATAAAGGTCTTGCCCTCAGCCCTGCCCTTTTCTGCTTGAAATTCCCACCTGGCTCAGGGGTCTCAGACTGTGAGGACGAAGATGCTGAGCTGGCTCCATCCTCTGCGGTACCCTGTGAGAGAATGCCTCGCCCTGGGGGAAGTTTCATGCCCAGCTGCTCTGCCATCTCCACATGGTCTCCAGGGTGGACATAATCAAACACACTGCTGCCTGTCAGTTCCACCTGAGGGGGCAGAAGTTAAAGTCTAACATCAGCATTCACTTTTCAATCAAATCCACAATACTTAGAAAATAATGACTATTAGTTGCTACCTTAAAGTTGCTGATACTGGAATAGAATATGCTTTGCTTACTGCATATTAAGCCAGAACTTCTATAATCATATTCAGACTCTTTTTAAAAAATACATTTTTATTCATTTTATTAAACTAATAATATCCCAGAAACAAAGTTCAAAAGTATGGATTAATTAATGCGTTCTGCTTAGTTATCATAACTCCATGTGAATAATCCTTACAATTTATTCTCCATTCTTAAAATGATATGAACACAAACCTTATTAGTGCCTTTTATAGAGAGTAATTTAGAAGATTTAAATTAGTTTATTAAGAAGCACCATTCATCAGTGAAAATTAGTATTGAGATTTCTCATTTAAGAGCACTACATTCATTAGTTAACCAGATAAGTTATTCTCAAGTTCTAGTTGAAAAGTTTATCTTGAGTAACAACTTGTGAATTGTAACAATCAGACAATTTTCAGACCATATGTAAATATATTAATTTGGTCCTTAACTTCATTTCTAAAACAAGCATATTGCTACTTTTCAATTGGTTACTGTAACATAGTTTTTGTGTTATAAACTTCCAATTTGAGGCAAACATCAATTTGACAACATCTTTGGATACATGTTTCTTAATATGAAAATCATTTTAGTAAACGATTATATTATTTCTACAGTAAATATCCCATGAGACCAATGCCTGATAGTATTTTCATTAATCTGTTTTTCTACATCATAATGGCAGACATATTCTAAAGATGTTGTCAGTCACAAAACATTTTTACAGAAACCATAAAATTAGAGTAGGTAAAACATTCATGTCATACAATGTGACATATTTGTTATCAAGACTGAGGGATTGCACATTGACTAGCCTTAAATTAACAATTGCCTATCTGAATAAACATGAACTGAGGTTAGCACAATATATTTGTCCCTTAGAAGTTAGAAATGCTATCAATTAGTGCCAATGAAGTGACAATTTAAGTTACTGAAAATAGTGATTTAATTACATTTTTTTTAAAGCTTTGTTTAATAACCTGTCCACTCGCTCCTAAAAATGCCTACGGCCGACACAGACACAATGGGCCAAATGGCCTCTTTCTGTGCCTTAAACTTACTATGATTCTATGATTGTATGATTGTGTACTGGGTTATGGTACTATGGGTATTGGCATCCCTCTGATACTTCCCAATGTGACCATTTTGCACAGGTAAATTTGGATAGTGAGTATTAGTTGGGGCAATTTGCAGATGGCATTCTAAACATTGGAAAAAAAATTTCCTTTGTTACAACTAAACACATGGGCTGAGTTTACCAGTCCTCTGGAGACAGGTTGAAAGATAGGAGGCATCAGAAAATGGTGGTGGAAAGTGTCGGCAGGGGAGCCTGACATCACAGGATATTACCAGCGGCAGGAAACTTAGTGGCCCAGTTGCCCGCCGACCAGAGGCGGGCGGCCAATTAAATCAATTAATTGCCCAAATAAGGGCCATTTCCCCCGCCCCCGCCGGCATTTTACTGGCATTGGGACAGGCCTCTGCCATGCAGGGAGACAGTCAAATAAATCCTGGCGGCCTCCTGGCAGTTTCCTGGGGGTGGGGGGAATATCCTTTATGGCCGCTCCATGGCCCACAGAGGGGCCTCCCAGCAGCAATGACTATGATGCCGCTGCAGGAGGGTGCACCCCCCCCAATCGCTGGGTTCTGCCTGCCTGGCCCCAGCTTTATAAAAAACCTACCTTGCCTTTGAGGCACCTCTACATGGAGGCGCCCACTTCTTTTTCTTGCAGCCTTAGCCCTCTGATTGGGCCCACAGCTCTGGGAGGTGGGCTGCCACCCTCATTTTCCTCTTAATTGGCTGCCACTGGTATAGTGCCACCCAGGGTCCCGTGACCCACCCGCATGGTGTCAGTCCCGCTTTCGGTAGTGCAGCAGGACCACTTACTTTATCGGAACATTGAGTCCCCAATTCTGGGGGAATATCCACAAACTTTATGGATAAAATCCATATTTCTGTTTGTTAGCCAAAATGATCACCTCTAAGAAAACGAGTGTATGGTCTAATTTCAATGCTTAATTTTGTTCTTCAATATTTTTGAAGTACAAAGGTTCAAGACTCTGTATTTTTTAGCTGCTGTGAGGTGTTTACTTATTGCCATGTGTATCCAGCAAAAAATTGCATTGACTGTTCTCCCCTAGACTTGTACATTTTGTTACAAAACTGAAACATTGAGTATTCAAATTCCCAGTTTCAGTAACCTTTTCTATTTGTTGCATACTCATTGATGCTTTACTTTTCACTGTGCATCATTTTCTAACTGAGATTATGTAGCCTGGTCCCAGGCTTTGCCAATACCACTTAGTAACTTTATTAGATAACCACCAGTAGAACCATCCTTAGTAATCCCTTCTTCTCTCTTGCCACCTTTCCATGTTTAAGCATCTTGCCTTTCAACTGTATCTCCCTCACTTGTATTGACTGAGGCTGGAAACTTGTCATTTGGGAATCAAAGGTTTAGACCTACATCTAGCCACTGTGTGGAACTGGTATTTCTGCATCATATGCATGTTTTGGTTTGTTCATTTCTGGAGTCCTGTGAACCCCAGGAAAACGTCACACATAAATATATTTAAAAATTGTGAATTCCAGAAATGTGCAAGGGTGTGGAAAATCGTGCCTATTACTGGATTTTGAAGTAGAATCCAAGTTCTCTGATGGTTTAATTTTGTATTTGCAGCAATAGTTCACAACACAGATTCCATGAAGCTGAATTCTCATCTTCACCACCTGGGTAGTAATCTGCCAGAACATATTGCCCACCTGATTTTCATTCCATTAAAATTAGCGAAAATAAGGTGTATTCTACGATGGGCGGGCAAGCTGTTCTGCCAGATCACCCACAGAAATTAGATGATTTATAGTTGCTTAATTATATTAGTATATGCTACTAACTAACCCATTTGTGGTGATTATAGTTGTTGGGACCATGGCACAATAGTATGTTGAATTCACAGTAAATAGGCAGTGGCTGCCAGGTAACTGGAAGAGTTCTTAGCTTGGACGACAGTGAGACAGAGTTTGGTAAATGCCTGTTGCAGGTAGATAGTGGATGCCTATATCTGACAGAATTCTTTGCCAACTACAGTAACCATCAGAATTTCAAAACCATCTTAGCAAGTTTTCAATGCTAACCATTTACTGTAGCATGACTAGTTCAATGAAAAAAACCCAACAAATCTGTTGGGAGTTTTATTGATCTGCTGAGGCCAAATTAAAATCCAAATTTCCATTATATACCCATGTTTGTGTGTCTGTTATACAAGGGGTATTTGAGAAGTTATTTACAATCTTCTATTTGGTATTTGTGAAACTACAGGGTGCATTCATGCAGGTCCATACATTATAAATAATCATTGTTGCTGGTTTTAAAACTGCCATATTATCTCAGCCACAAAAATCTAACATGTATGCACATGGCAACTGCAGCATCAACAAGACATCTTTCAGCTTGATCCTTTATGGATTAGCCAATTCTTTTTCACATCTCCCCAGCTTTGCAAATTGCATTTTGCCCCAGAGACTGCAATCTGCCCGAGTTTAATAGTTTAATAGCAGAAGCAAAACTGCCATCAGTTAGCTAAAAGCACAGAAAACTGTCACTTCCACAAAACTAAGATAAGGTTTGGATTTCAGCATTGTCTAGAAAAATGCTACATTGAATGATCACAAAATTGTTTGTCTTTGACTCTTTCACTTAACAATAACACAAACAAGATAGAATAGTCTAAGAACAAAGACAAATATATTTGTGATTGTTTCTAAAGAAAACATTTACTTCCTTGCAGTTATTTGATGTCTATTTACTTTAACATAACAATAGTTTAAAAAATTGAAAACTCAGCTCCTTCAAGAAACTAGGGAAACAAACATTTGTTTAATCTTGTATTAAAATTATACATTTTTTTTCTTTTAAACTGCTTCTAATTTAATGTTAGTCAAGTGAACTTGTAGTAAATAATATGGTTTCCTTTGTCATTTAAAATCATTTTATTTTAACTGATTTATGCATATAAAAGCAAGGAGAAAGGTGAGAAATTGCTGCTTCAAGGTAACGCCCCATGCTGCTGTCTGCTCCCAGGAAATCGGCGCAAGCAGTGCTATGTGAACAAATTTCTCCTCCAAGAACTTTAAGAAACATGTTAAGAGTTTAGTTAGAGGCAGAAAAAAGAATTTGGAGATCAGATTAACTGTAGATACTTAGCAGTACTAGGAAATTCTTACAATACTAAGATATTAAGAACTCTGTTACAAAAGAACCCTAAATCAAACATGGATGAAATAACTTCTGTGAGTACAAATTGGAGAGTGTTATGCTAAAACTGTGCATTTGGTCAGTGCCCAGTTTGGTCATAAAGTACTGCATTTAGTTTCAATCAGAGAATTTTAAGGGAACAATGTGGACGGGAATGGAGGCATGGAAGGATATAAAATTGGAATGGGACACATTGGACAGGAAGTCAAACGCTGTGATGTCCCATCCCGATTTTGTCCATGGCGGCAAACATGGAGGGCGGAGATCTGACAGCGACGCAGTGGGTGGGTAATTAAACTAGGTAAATGGCCAATTGAAAACGATTTTATGTGTCAGATGCAATTTTACAAACGGTGCACGGCTTTCACAGGACTTCAGAGTCTCGCTTCCTTCAAGGAGGCAACATCGAGGTGGCAGATTATGCCTGCCTGGAACCGAAGGCTATTGAAAGGCAAACGTCGAGAGCCTGGAAGGGCCATGAATGACGAATGGAGGGCTGAGCTTAATGTGTCAGAAGTGAGGGGATGGTTGGCTGCAGGGGGTCCAATTCAAGAGGGCAACAGGCAAGCAACACCTGTGCAAGGGTCACAAGCATGGGCATCAAGAGGGAGACACTGGTAAGGGAAGACAGCCTTTAAGGAAGAGGCCATTTATCATGGGCCTCATTCACCCAAGCTTCGTGGATCTCATTGGAGATGAAGTGCACCTGAACGGGAGGGAGGGCCGGGCACCTTCAGCAGCACCGCAACGGACTATGAGCCCACAGGAGGAACCTCAGTGGCCTCTGGATGTGGCAGAAGAGTGAAGAGAAGAGAGCGAGGGAGGTGGCTGGCAGAGAATGAAGTATCCTCCAGTAAGCGGCACAGTGGGGCGGCACAGTGGCGCAGTGGTTAGCACCGCAGCTTCACAGCTCCAGGGACCCGGGTTTAATTCTGGGTATTGCCTATGTGGAGTTTGCAAGTTCTCCCTGTGACCGCGTGGGTTTTCGCCGGGTGCTCCGGTTTCCTCCCACAGCCAAAGACTTGCAGGTGATAGGTAAATTGGCCATTGTAAATTGCCCCTAGTGTAGGTAGGTGGCAGTAAATATGGGATTACTGTAGGGTTAGTAGAAATGGGTGGTTGTTGGTCGGCACAGACTCGGTGGGCCGAAGGGCCAGTTTCAGTGCTGTATCTATAAATAAAATAAATAAGAGTTTATAGGTCGAGGCTCAACTATCTGCAGATGTTCGAAAGGCAGTGCCAATGAAGACTACAGCCGTCCGGGGTGGTCGTCATTGACCTGTGTGTAATGATACATAATGAGCTGTGCCCAAGGGGACTGGGCGGCAATCCAATGCCAGTGGCCCTGAAGGTCACTGTGGAACTGAACTTCTATGCCATCGGATCATTCCAAGGATCCACAGGGGACATTTATGAAATCCCGCAGCCTGTAGCACAGCGGTGCATCAAGGAGGTCACCAATGCCCTATTTAGGAGGGCTGGAGATTATATGTGCTTCCACATGGATCCCAACTCACAAGCAGAGAGGGCTATTGGTTTCGGGACCAGGTGCAGGGGATCATTGACTGCACGCATGTGGCCATCAAGGCTCTGAAACACCAGCCAGGGGACTTCATCAACAGGAAGGGCTTCCACTCCCTCAATGTACAACTGATGTGCAACCACCATAAACAGATCCTGCAGGTCTGCGCACACCTTCCAGTAAGTTGCCATGATGTCTACATTTTGAGGCAGTCCCAGTTTCCTGAGCTTTTCCACCCTACCTCCTGCCTTCAGGGATGGAACGTTGCAGAGAAGGGCTACCCATTGAGGACACGGCCGCTAACGCCTGCGAGGAACCCACGCATGATTGCAGAAGAGAGGTACAACGCCTGTCACAGGACAATGCAAGCTACCATTGAGCAGGCCATTGGTCTGCTGAAGATGAGATTCAGAGACCTTCAGTATGCCCCAGTAATGGTGTCCTGTAGTGTCGTGGTTTGCTGTGCACTGCACAACCTTGCCCTGTAGAGGGAGGAACCAATGAGCAACGAGGAAATGAGGAGTGGACTCCCTCCTTAGACAATGAGGATGTGGAGCAGGAAGATAGGCAAGCTTGGCAAAATGAAGAATGCCAGGAGCAACATGACATTGGACATGAGAGGCATGCAAGGGAGGCTCACAATGCCCTTATACATTAGTGGTTCATTTGGTCCTTTATGACCCTTGTACCTTATCTAATAAAGACCTTCCTTTATGCAGCCATCTTTCACCATTCCTTCCTTAATGATTAGAGATACAGCACTGAAACAGGCCCTTCGGCCCACCGAGTCTGTGCCGAACATCAACCACCCATTTATACTAATCCTACACCAATCCCACACTCCTACCAAACATCCCCACCTGTCCCTACATTTCCCTACCACCTACCTATACTAGTGACAATTTATAATGGCCAATTTACCTATCAACCTGCAAGTCTTTTGGCTTGTGGGAGGAAACCGGAGCACCCGGAGAAAACCCACGCAGACACAGGGAGAACTTGCAAACTCCACACAGGCAGTACCCGGAATCGAACCCGGGTCCCTGGAGCTGTGAGGCTGCGGTGCTAACCACTGCGCCACTGTGCCGCCCACTGTATTGTCTTATTGAATATTTGTGCAGTGCTGATCTGGGGAGGCTCTAGAGTGGAGCCCTCACAGTAAAGGCCTGCTACCCGACCCGAAACCGACAGGACCCGACGACATGTGTCGTGCTTGGGTTGGGTCGGGTCGGACACACACAGTAAGTAATAAAAATAAAAAACTTACCTGAGCCGGGAGTCCAGGACAAAACAGAGTCTGCACAGTGAGCGAGTGACATCACTATGACATCATCACGCATGCACTGCAGCTTTGTGGAGCTTCCCAGTCGGAAGGTAAGTAAAGGGATGGTCGGGTCAGGCTCGGGTCGGGTCGAGTGGGGTCGGGCTCGGGTCGGGGTTGGATTTGGGGTGAAATTGAAGGGACTCGGGCCAGGTCAGGCTCGGGTCCGCTGCAGATCGGTCGGGTTCAGGTCGGGTTCTTTTTCCCAACCTGAGCAGGCCTTTGCCTCACAGCATCAGCAATCACCTCCAGCTTCTTACTAGAGGTTGGGATGCAGCAAAGGGTCAAACCATTGCTGGAGGAAAAAGAGAGGGAGTCCATGCCTAGTAGTAAAGATTGATTTATGTACAGTCAAAATGGAGGCAGACAGTATAATGAAAAACGCTCACCCGCGATAACCCAATGATTCTAAATGCACTTCTTAATTCATTTACATGAACTCTACGTGATGCTGCTCTTGCACTGTCAGCTGAGGTGGAGGGTGCTTGCTGACCTTGGTGCCCTATGGCTATGGATGACCTTGACGGCCATCCTTGGGATGCCTTGAACCTGGAGAGCTCTGGCATGCTCCCCTCCAAGTTTCCCTCCAAGCCACACACCATCCCGACTTGGAACTATATCGCCTTCACTGTTGCTGGGTCAAAATCCTGGAACTCCTTTCCTAACAGCACTACCCCATATGCACTGGAGTGGTTCATGAAGGCAGCTCAGCGCCACCTTCTCAAGGGCAATTAGGGATCGGCAATAAATGCTGTCTGGCCAACAACACCCACATCCCATGAAACAATAAAAAAGTGCTGTGGGCCTCCTGCAAAGAAGCTGTACCACCCTCTTTTGGCAGGGTTGTTGGTGGAACTGACTATACTGGCAGAGGGCCAGAGGAGCTGCTGCCCACACGGATCACCCTGAGAGGAGCCTCCAGCTACAGGAGGCTTACACTCCTCCCTACCAAGGCAGACTGCTACCTCCCTGCTGACCTGAGAGGGCAGAATCTGGTGGTGACTCGAGGTACCCTTCCCCCTCTCGTCTTGCCACAGGTGCCTTGCAGCCATGGTCAGGACAAGGGTATCGAGGTCTGCATGAATATTCCACAAACACTGAAGGTTCTGCTGTATTTGGCTCTCCATCAGATCTGCCAATCTCTCAACGGAGGATGCCACTCGAGCACCAGTCAGAGACAATGTTGAGCTCAAGGCCTGGATGGGCTCCTCCATCGACCATGTTTGGGCACACACAGCCTCTGGTATCTCTGTCAGATGTTGTTGCACCTCTTGATGCAGCTGCAGCATTTCACTTGCTACTGTCGACACTAGAGTCAGGGCTTGGGCCTGGGGCTCAGCTTGGGCCTGGCCTCCCGCAGTCCTCCTATTGTCAGAGGCCTGGGCTGTCACCACCTCCATCAGCTACCTGGGTGCATCTGTGCTGCGCTCACCAGATTCTGTGCCCAGATCTAAACTTGCAGACAAACCCACCCAGGTGCATGTATCTGCACTGGTAGAGAGTGAAGGAGTATGAAGTGCCAATGGACCCTCTGAGGCTCCTTCCTCCCGCTCAGAGGTGGCAGGATCCGTAGCATTTTCCACTGGTGTCTGATTTGGCAAAGCTTGACCTGTGTGACAGAACGACGACATGTAAGGGTCAAGGGCCTGCCATCCCTCCATTGCAGACACCCCTACAATGCAGACCCCTGTGTGGCAGCATGGCTCCATCATTGCAGATACAGCACTGAGTCCCATGTCGACCATACTTACTATCTTGGGAAGGTGCCGCTGTCTCTCCATCCGCATGATGCTTCCATCCTGCGGTCTGGTAAGCTCCATAGTGTCCCCCTCCAACAGCATAAGGACATGCAGCAATGGCAGCCCACCTCTGGTCTTCGCCACTTCGCCATGTGCAAGGCAATGTAGGGGATTTTAATCTTCATACAGACTGGGACAATGAAATTGGCAGGAGTGTCTAGAAGAATGGTTCGTAGAATGTTTTCAGGACAGTTTCTTGGAGCAATACGTTGTGGAGCCAACTAGGGATAAAGCTATTTTAGATCTAGTATTGTGTAATGAAGCAGGGTTACTTAGCATTGTCATAGTAAAAGATCCACTGGGAAACAGTAATCATAATACCATTGAATTCCATGTTAAGCTTGAAAATGACATGCTCCAATCACAAACAAGAATCGTAAACCTAAACAAAGCCAATTATGTAGGCATGAGGGGAGAACTGGCTAAGGTAAATTGGGTAAATAGACTAAAAGGTATGGCGGTAAATGAACAGTGGGAAATCTTTAAAGAAACAATAAAAATGTTCAACAAAAATATATTCCTTTGAAAAACAAAAACTCAGCCAGAAAGACCCACCCGTGGCTCACTCAGGAAGTTAAGGATAGTATTAAAATAAAAGAAAAGGCTTACAATGTTGCAAAAAAGAGTAGCAAGTCTGAGGATTGGGAGTGTTTCAGAAACCAGTAAAGGGCCATCAAAAAGTTGATAAAAAAGGAAAAAATAGAATGAGAGTAAACTAGCCAGTAATATAAAAACAGATTGTAAGAGCTTTTATAGATACATCAAAAGGAACAGAGTAGCTAAACTATGGTCACTTAGAAGCAGAGACAGCAGAAATTACCATGGGGAATGAGGAAATGGCAGAAGCATTGAACAAATATTTTCTGTCTTTCTTCACAGTAGAAGACACAAGTTCCATACCAGAAATAGACAATAACCTAAGGGCTAAAAAGAGTGAGGAAATTACGGAAATTCATATCAGCAGAGAAAAAGTATTGGGAAAACTTAAGGGATTAAAATCTGACAAATCTCCAGGACCTGATGGCCTACACCCTAGGGTTCTAAAAGAGATAGCTGCAGAGATAGTGGATGCGCTAGCTAGGATTTTACAAAATATCTTAGATGCGGGAACAGTCCCATCAGATTGGAACTTGGCAAATGTTACGCTGCTTTTCAAGAAAGGAGAGATAAAACAGGGAACTACAGATTGGTTTGCACATCAGTCATTGGAAAAATGCTGGAATCTATTATTTAGGAAGTCTTAACAATGCACTTATAAAAGCACAGTATGATTAGAACAATTTAACGTGGTTTTACTCAAGGGAAATCCTGTTTGACAAATTTATTAAAATTGTTTGAGTATGTAACTAGCAGGGTAGATAAAGGGGAACCAGTAGATTTAGTATACCTGGATTTCCAAAAAGCATTCGATAAGGTGCCACACAAAAGGTTAATTTGCAAGAAAAGGGCTCATGGAGTTGAAGGTAATATATTAGCATGGATAGATTATTGGTTAACAGACAGGAAGCAATAAGTGGGCATAAATAGGCGTTTTCAAGTTGGCAGGCAGTAAATAGTGGAGTGCCACAAGGATCAGTCCTGGGGCCTGAGTTATTTACAAACTATATTAATGTCTTAGATGAAGAGACAGAGTAATATATTTGCGTTTGTTGATGATACAAAGGTAGGTGGAAAGATAAGCTGCAGGGAGGACATGGAGAGGCTGCAAAGTGATATAGACAGGTTAAGTGAGTGGGCAACAAGATGGCAGATGGAGTATAATGTAGGGAAGTGTGAAATTATGCACTTTGGTCGTCAGAACAGAAAAGCAGAATACTTTTTAAAAGGTGTGAAACTTATAAGTGTCGATGTTCAAAGACGCTTGAGTGTGCTTGTACAAGGAACACAGAAAGTTAACATGCAGGTACAGCAAGCAATTAGGAAGGCAAATGGCATGTTAACCTTTATTGCAAGAGGATTGGAGTACAAGAATAAGGAAGTATTGCTACAAGCGTACAGGGTTTTGGTGAAACCACATCTGGAATACTGGGCTGAATTTTATGAGCCCTCCGACGTCGGGTGTCGTGGTAGGGGTGTCCGGAAAATTCTTCTGAGAGAGGTCCGCCACAACCTCCAATGCTGAGAAGGCCCTGCCATATTTTACTGGCGGCGGTGAGGCCTTGGTGCAGCGCCCCACCCCTCCACCCGCCGCCTTCATTTTAATATGCAAATGAGATTAAAATGAAAGAATAATTACCTAAGTGGTAGTGATGACCATCTCATCATGACATTCTGGCCATTGGCCGGAACTCCCATGCCTTCGGAACTCCGTTTGGAGTTCCGAGGTGTGACACTGATGAGGAGGGAGGAGGAGTGAAAATTTCAGGGTGGTGGGGGTGGGGAGAACAATTGTAATTGGCTGTGGGGGTGATGGGAAGGAGTTGAAGGGCAAAGGTAACGAGGTTCGGGGGGGAAAGTTTGGGTTGAGAATGAACTTTATTTTGGATGGGATAGGCCCAAAAACATTGGTGGGGAGTGGGAGAGGGGATTCCAGCTTTTATTTTGTTTTTCACCCAAATTTCCAATTAATGTCCCTTTAAAATTTCAATTGTTACTGCAGGGCTTGAAGCCCTTTAAAAATGGCGCCAGCACCTACGTGGTAGCGCCGGACGCCAATGCCGGGGATGGAGCAGCCGCCCCCTCTACGTTATCAGGGGCAGCTGTTCCGCCCCCTCCATTTAAATGAGCCCCCGCGCAAAATATCGCGGGGGCCTAGCGATGGTGCATCCGCGCCTGAAGACCGCTGACAGCTGAGCACACTTTTGTGATTTGCAGCGGGCTCATGAATTTCAGCCCACTGTGTGCAGTTTTGATCTCCACATTTTAAGAAGGAATATACTTACATTGGAAGTCGTGCAGCAAAGTTTCATTCAATTGATCCCTGGGATGAGGGGGCTGTCCTATGATGACAGGCTAAGTAAATTGGGCCTGTATTCTCTGGAGTTTAGAAAAATAAGAAGTGATCTCATTGAAACATGCAAGATTCTGAAGGGGATGTATAGAGTAGACACTGAGAGATTATTTCCGCTGGTCGGGAAATCTAAAACAGGGAGGCAGAGTCACAGGATAAGGGGCCGATCGTTTAGGACTGAAATAAGGAGAAATTATTTCACTCAAAGGGTTGTGAGTCTTTGGAATTCTCTACCCCAGAGGGTTGTGGATGCTCCACAATACATTTAAGGCTGGGATAGATAGATTTTTGGTCTCTCAGAGAATCAAGGGATATGGCGAGTGTGCAAGAAAGTGGAGTTGAATCCTAAGATCAGTCATGATTGTTTTGAGTGGAGGAGTAGGCTCTATGGACCATATGGTCTAGTCCTCCTATTTCTTGTTTTATTGTGTTGTGCCCGCTCCCTATTATGTGCTATCTTCTCCTGCAGATAGAGGGAAGAGAAATGTTGAACCCCTAGCAACATCAAGCCCAATACATAGGCTGCTGGCAGTGGACTTTCCACTGATGGAGGCACACAGATGCCTCCAGCATGTGTCCCCTTCCCAGGGATCTTGTGAGATTCAAAAATGACAGCAGGCCTGCTTTCATGGCCACTGTAACAGGCCGTTGACAGACATGTTATATCCCCTGTCCCTTTGCCCATATCTGGGGGGGTATATTGCTCTTGTCCCAACGTACCATCCTACTTCAACAGATGCAAGGCTCAAGAGGATGAAGGGATTAAATGATACTTATTTTTGCAGCCCGGATGAGGTCATTGAGCCGCTTGTGGCACTGTATCCAATTCCGCGGGGTTACACCATGGTTGCTGATCTCCTCAGCAATCTGGAGCCAGGCCTGCTGGGTTTGGCGTGGCAGTCTCCTCCTCCCATCCCTTTGGAACAAGATGTTGCTCTTCTCCCTGACAGCCTGTTGAAGCACCTGGAGGGAGGCATCAGGAAAGCATACGGCCACATGGGGTCTCCTGTCAACCATCTCTAATCTTCCGATGTCACCTCTTCTTCTTCCAGACCTTCCCAATGCAGACTTCAATGCAGGACTGGCAGCCCTTTAAAAATGACGTCACTCCCTGCCGAGGCATCACCTGATGCCATGCTCCCCGTCTCCGGGCCTGACTCCAACCACGCATTTGGTTGGAGTTCACGGCTCATTCGTCTTAATTGGCCGGCCGCCAGTAAATCGCATGCGTCAAGCCGCTCCATCTCCTGATGTGCCTTGCGCCCGACTCTGCACCTAGCAGTGGGACTGGTGTTCAAAACATAAAATTCAGCCCAAGGCAACAGCTAAGGGTTGAGTTACGAAAAGCATCTGGAAAAGATGGGCTGTTCAGACTTGAGAAGGGGAATAAGTTGGCAAATAGTATAAAAAAAGCTATATGTGGAATACTATTTCAGGTTAAACCATGACAGTGGGACAAGGGGACACAGTTTTAAACTACTGAAAGCCAAATTTTGGGCTGATGTCAATAAATTCTTATTTAAATGGAAGTCAACATATGGAATGTACTTCTAGGTAAAGTAGCGAAGGCAGAAACCTTGGAATCATTTAAGTTGGATACAAGAATTGGGGAAGTGATAGGTTTTACTGAATAGGAGAGATAGGATGGGTTAAATGAGCATTCTCATTTGTATTTATTTGTGACCTTAACAGATTGAGATAGTGAAATCCTGACTGTTTTTTTAAATGCGAAAATAGCTTGAGTAATGTTGTTTAAAAAAGGTGGGCAAAAAAGCCCAGATTCGCCATTAACCAGGTATACACTTATACACTTATCAGCCCATATGAGCTATTATCTTTTACATTTTATGGCGCAACTGATGGAAATAGACAACAGCACTTAACTTGGTATATAAATCACATTTGTCGGTAAGTTGTGAAGATTTCATTTCATAAATTTGATTTACTTACTGAAAAGGTAGACTCTTAAAAATATGTAAAAACCTCAGAATAACTTTAAAAATGTAAAACATATCTGTGTATTGTCATTTCTATGAATATAAAATCTAAATGTATTGTGAAATTCTAAAGATAATGCTGAAAATATCTGGTACTATCTTTGAATCAAAGTGCTTGTAAATTTAGTGGGAATGCATAAACAGCACAGATGAATATCAGAACAGAATAAAGATAACTGACAAGCACCTTGTACTGCTGAGCATTCTTTCAAACATATAATCCCATGCATTTCAAAATTCAGCTCTGTAGCACACATATGTGGCTGCCTGCACTTTCCATTGTTCAATCAATTTGAACCATGTAGTGATTTTCTATGTACCGCAAAAGACAGAACACTGCAATATTCATTGCAAGAGGTTTACACAATTTTAATTCTGGACATTAAAAAAGAGGCAGGGATTATTCTCTGCCATTGCACAAAAGCACTCAGCTTCTGCTTAGAACTTTGCATTGGAAATGAGTTTCATCAATCTGACTAGGGCAGGGTTAAAGCCCTTAGCAACATGCTTATTTTGTAGAAGGTCACTCAATAATAACTTCCTTTGCCCTCCAAGCTTATTAAGACTGACTGGCATATATTAATAAGAACACCTGATTTTCAGACCATAAAAGTCAGGCACAGACTTATTTTAATTCTAATATTAAGAAAGGAACCCTTAATTAACAGGGTTTCAAAATGTCAGCTTCTTCTATTAGCTGTTCTGGTCCATCAAAGCCATAATCCGGACTGTCAAATTTCATCACATGATAGACAGTTTTCTGGCTATCTTTTTTTTAATGCATCATGCTGACTGAAGTCATGTGATTTTGTAATCACATGCCTGAATATGTCCACACCAACAATGTCTCTTTTAACCAGCCAAATGCTGAAATTTGTATTGTTATTTTGAGAGAGCATGCCGTGGATGTTTATACTATAGATTGGTATTTAAAACACCAATTAATCAGGTGGATTTGTATGGAGATAAATTCAGCTCTGTAACTCCTGGCCAAATTTGATACAATTGTTACTGAAGATCATTATTTAAACCCAACAACATGTCTAATGATACTATTTCCTTCACCTTTAGTTTTCAACTTGAATTATAACAGTGCAAGTTTGATGAGCACACTTTGGCATCAGACTTTTCTTACTCATTTATAGCCAATACATTCTCCTGCTCCTTTGCTTTAAAGATTCCAAGCTGCTGGCTCATTTATAACAGCAGCTACGTAATAAAATGGACTGTTGATGCATTTGACTTCAGCTTCCAGATGCACTTAGTTGATGCTACACAACATGATATATCTGATTAACGGGACATATGGATCATATAATATGTAATATGTTATTTGAGCATATGCTGAATTAAAGATAATGGCAACTTCCATTAAGCATTCAATTTAAATGCATTTTTAAACATTTAAAGGTGTTTTAAGTTCAGTTACTTGAATAGTTTTTTTTAGATGTGTGAAGAAAACCTAATGGCTTGGACTCAGAAAATGGGCCATAGAGGAAGACACTCTTCCATGTGTTGCATTCAAGTCAGGTTTAATCTTGATTGCATAGAACAGAAAATGGAAAATAAAATCAGAAATCAGGTACTACAACATAATCAATTATACTTCCTTAACACTGCAGAAAGATTCAAAATATTTAAACCTCGAGCTTGAGCCAGTCTAGGCCACAAAAAGAGATTACTTTTGGACATATTTTACTTCTAAATTGCTAATTTTTCCATAATGCACTATGCTATTCTCACACTAAATTCTGTATAAGCATAAATAGATAATTTACTGGCGCATTACTCTGTTTACATTATTAATAAGTTATGAGGTCTTTCACGCAATAGAAATAAACCAAGTCAATAAAAGTATGATACATATTTTCTTGCGATTTATGTAAAACATGTTTGAAATTGTTTTTTCAACTTTTCTGAGGTGGCATATTACTTGTGTTTGTAGTTACCTTGGTGGTGAAAATGCATTATTGTTGTTATTTGGTGGTAGTGCTGTAATTGGGCACAGGGTTGCTCCACTTTGTTAAAATAATCAAGGGATCAATGTTTATTGTAGAGCAGCATACAGCAGGAACTATAAGCATCACCTTCGCACCTGTGGCTTATCAGTTTTTCTTTGGAGTTAAAGAGTGTGATTTTGAAATTACACCAACAAACTTGTATTGACTAAGTGTAGCAAGACAGGCTCAGAAATACACATTTGGCACATAGTTTTGAAATACTTTGGGGAAAAGGGCAAGTGTTTTGGTAGGGGATGGGATAAGAACACTATTACAGTCTGCAGGCCATTCACTTAAAACATTGAAAAGGAAGTGTTCAGCCAACAATATTCTCCTTTATGCAATTACATGTGAAGAATAAATTACTATTTAATTTGGTACATTTTCCTCACAATTGACTCCTTTAGAGACAAAGCACTCAAGAATATAAAGCACAAAAATGCCTAATCCTGTGTGCTCATAAATAGTGCTAATAATTTTTTGTAGTGCATTTCTAGTAAAGTTATTTTGACATTTGACTGACAAAATTTTGCATTTATTTTTCAGTTCTCCCCAAATACAGTCTCCTTGGTTCATTTTCTAGATGCAATAAAAGCAGACCGAGTTTATATGAAGCGATCAAGAATGTTTCACTTAAGGAAAGGGACACATAAAAGTCAGTGTATGCAGCAAATTATGTACACCCTGAGTATAAATAGCAACCAATTTCAAGTATAAGTAGTGATCCGATTATACCACAATTTTATTTCGAAAATGATACTCAAGGTTGCATGAGTTTAAGATAATAGTTTGCATTTAGATTGCAGGTATACTCAGGTCAACTTAATTTTGAAGCAGCATCTAAGAATATAAGCCTTATGAATGGCAAGTGATGTTGGAATCATTTTAAACTACTAATAAAAATGCTGTTGTTAAAGGAAGGAGTAATGCTACATTGCTCCATACCGCATAAAAACAAAACTGCTGCTTCACAGCTGAACTAGCAGAGAGTACAATTGCAATTTTATCAGTCACATTAAAACCAGGACATGGGACCACTGATTTTTATGGAACATTGCGGACTAAAATAACAATGATTAATTTAATTAAATACAATGTTTAAAAAAAATTGTCCATGCCTACCTGAACACATAATAGTTAGTACATTGCTGAAAGGTGGGCAGCAATTGATGCTCTAAACAAAAACTCTCAAATAAAGCCTTTATATATTTATTGCCTTTTAAGCATCTAGGGTGTCATTTCCTGATTTGTAACTTGTTTTTGTTGCTGTGGTAAAGGTTTGTGTGTTTATATATATAATATATCTCCAAGAAGGATTAGGTTGTCATATTGAGAACTCACACTACAGTTACTGAAATCCTACAAGACTGTAAGTCCTTGTCAGTGTCATCGACCCTTTAAACTGAATTCAAACCTAATCGCTAACAAAAAAGAAACAGAAATCATGCAAATCATATTAATTTCAGCATATCCCCTGTGTGCTGGCTATAAACTACTGCCTAATTAAATATTTTTTAACGATGTGAGTAATTTTTGCCAAGGGGCGGATTCAGGGGAAAATTTAATATGAGATCACAAAAGCTGTTCCCAGCGTTGATTCTGTAAATTAATGAATATCTGCCTTATGATAAAAGCTTGCTGCCAAGAATGAAAATGAAGTCCGTAAGGCTTAGTCTATTTGCCTAATAACCAAGTGTATACAGAACAAAAGGCTATGAGAGTTTGGAAATTTTCCATTATATTGTACCCTGCTCTGTTGCCTGAATAATATAACATATAACAGGTGGCACTAAATTAGAAATTATATATGATTTTGTAGATTTATAATTACTAAATGCACATTTAAGTACCTAACTCCTGGTATATTCCCTACCCTGCCAACACCAACAATTTTCTCCTCATTCCCTGAAGCCAGTGACACTTAGGGCAGAATTTCAATTTCGGAGCTGGGACCCTGACATCGTATTCATTTCCGGGTCCCGACCCTGCACCACGTCCGCAACGCACAAACATTGCTATTTGTGGGATGTGGGAAGGAGGCGGGACAAAGGAAACAGTGGGCCTGATTTAAAGGGTGAGCGGCAGCCATTACTGTGGTTGCCATTCACCTCAATATTGGAAGGGGCGATGAACAGAATGCAGTGGGTAGGGAGGGCTCTGTGCCAGGACAGCCCCTTGTTTTTCTGATGCCTCATTTGAGGTGCTGCTGGAGGGGGTGACAGCACGGACAAATATCCTCTTCCCTGCCAGCGGAAAATGAAAGCCTGCAAGGCAGACCAAGGGCATGACTGGAGGTGGCTCATGAGGTCAGCAGCAGAGCAGTGGTGAGGAGGAACTGGGTCCAGTGCAGGAAACATTTCAATGACTTGCTTGGGTGTGGACAGGCGAATCTAAAGATAGACCCAGTTGCCAAGCCTCCTAGTCAACAGTCACCAGAGTGCAAAAGAGAAGGGAATCCTGAGGGCGCATAAAGTTCTCCTGACCAGAGGAGAGATGTGTGCACAGCAGCATTTATGACCCATAAGCATAGCTCATAACTCAAGAGCCATTAGGCAGTACGCTACGGTGAAGACTGCAACATCTTATGTGAATGAAAAGCTGCAAGTTGGGAAGGGGAGAGGCATTGTCCTAATGGCATCTTTCTTTAAACCGCAGGCCTAATGGGAAAACTATGCCAGGGAGAGCGAGGGGGTACGTTTGGAAAGTGGGGCTCCCCAGCTCGTGTCACAACGCATTTTGAGGAGTTGGTCCTTGATCTGGCCAGAGTGGCAAGCCACCGGGACATTGGAGATGGAGAAATGGGAGTCCAACATGGACAGGGTAAAAACATCTCAACATCTCTAGGTTCAGGGGATGCATGGTGATTGTCCTCGTGCAATAAGCTGTCAATGCATAAACTGTCATCTCATTATTTTAAGCAGCTGAAGCATCTGTTGATTGTGCCGATTTCTCATGACCACCTTCTCTTTTGTCTCCCACAGGACCAGTTGCAGAGGAGGAGGGGTTAACACACTGCCAACATGTTCTCGAGAAGTTAGAGGAGGAAGACACTTTGGAGCCTGCACCATCACAGCTTTTTTGCGCATCTTCCACAAGCGCAGATACTCCCACCTCGGTGGGTTCTAGCGCAAAATTAGAAATGGTGGCAGAGGGTGAAGTGCATGTCACTTCAGAGCAAGAGGAGATGGGGGAGGGAGAATCAGCTGTGGCCAGTCCCCCTCAGAGGACAGAGGACAGGCACAGACCTGCTCAGCAGGGCAGAGGTGGAGAACTTAGGGAGTCACAAAACAGGTGGCTCTACCTGGAGAATCAGTGTGAAATGTGTGCCCTCATGTTAGAGTTACCTGAGGTGCTGCAGAGTCATGGGATGAGAATGAAAGAGTCCATTTGTCTCATGTGCTCCACAGTGTCTCAATGGTTATAGTGCATGACCTCCTTCATTGAGACAGTGGCCATCCTCCTGGACAGCCATATGTGGCATCACTCAGAGTGGATACAGGAACAGCGCACTGACATAGACAGAGTGCATGCTGCAGTCTGTAGCATTGACCTGTCAGTGGCGCAAATGTCGCAAAGAGTCATGGAATGGATGCCAGCTGTACCCCTGCTGGTGGTTCCTCTAGTGATTAAGGTTCCATGAAAGGGCTGAAGAGGTGACAGATGGTGATGAGGGAGCCACCCCTCATGGGTTTCCATCATCATCACCCGCCTCCATGGCCCCTCTGACAGAGTAGAGTCATGCCCTGTGACAGAGGCTGCCCTTACAGTGATGCTAGTGCAGCAGCCTTTGGAAGTGCCCCATCTATGGGCATCTTAGTCCTAGACCGACACTAATGAGCTATCTGCCTCCAACTCATCCACAGCCACAGGGGGAGCAACACGAAGGAGTGGCTCTGAGCAGAGGCCATCGATGTCACTTTTTGGGTCACTTGGGTGTTTCTGTTGTAAATGATATCAAACTGTTGTAAAGCACTGGGCATGTTGCTGCACTAAGGCAGACTCGTGCATTTCCATTTCATCATGGCAAAAGGCAAAGAATGGAAAATAAAGGTTAGAAAAGCAAAGGAGTGTGTTGGGAAAGTGTGTGCCAGGTGGAAGCTCTGGAGCCTTGCAGTGTTTGTGCCATTGGAAGGTTGCTGACTTTTGTTCTAAACAGATGCTTGCTGTCACTTAGATGAAGGAGACTCTCCTCCCCAAATATCCTGCAGACTGAGTATCACTCAGGTTAAATGTGTTTGGATCAGAGTGGCCCTAGCATTCCTGCCTTCCTGATGAGCGCTCTGCCTCCTAAGCCTACCACGGTGACATCTCTACAAAGCGTGGGGACCATTCTCCAGTTCTCCTTCAGCCTCCTTTTCTTCCTCCTCTGAGCAACTGTGCTGTTCCAGCACTTCTCCATCTTCAAGATCGACATCTCTCTGGAGGGTAATGTTGTGGAGAGTGCAGCAGAGCACCATAATATGAGACCCCCTTGAGGGAGCGTACAGGAGGGAACCACCCGACCGGTCAAGGCACCTGAACCTCATCTTCATGAGGCTGATGGCCTGCTCAATGATGACTCTTTTAGTTGTGGCATTGGTTGTGGTGTCTCTCAACCTCCATGACAGGATTATGACTGGAGTCATCAGTCACCTCTTCAAGGGATAAGCCTTATCCACCAAAAGCCATCCATGGATTTCCGATGGCTCCAAGAAGAATTGCAGCACCTGCAACTGCTGAAGGATGAAGGCAACATGACAGATTCCAGGATAGTATGCACACACCTGCATAAAGTGCTTGCTATGGTCACATACCAGCTGAACATTAAGGGAGTGGAATCCTTTCTTATTGAGGAATCTCCCTGGCTGGTCAGTCGGTGTCTTGAAGGACACATGGGTCCCTTACACCTGAGGGAATTCAGTGAAAGAGGCAAATCCCACTGTCCTTTGAGCTTGAGTACCGCTATCCATTTGGAATTCAATGTAATCCCCTGCCCTCTTGACCAGAGCAACTGTTACTTCCACAATACAATGATGTGCTGCTCCCTGCAAGATGCCACCAATGTCTGCTACCACTCCTTGGAAGGAACCAGTTGCAAAAAAGTGCAAGATCGCTGTGACTTTTACAGCCATGGGAAGGCCATTGCGACGGTTCCTGCAAACCCTCGGATGACCCTCAGCGAGGGCACACAAGTCAGCAACCCACTTCCTGGACAGGTGCAGCCTTCTGCGGCACTGATGCTCTGTCATGTCCAGGTGGCTTTTCCTTTGGCGGTCGACCCTATGCTGACGGTATCACCATCATTGTCTTCCTGCCCCTTGTCCCTCACCCCTGTGCCCCTGTTGCTGCAGATGCTGTCCTCATCACTAGTTGATCCAGTCTCGGAGTAGCTTAATCCCATTTCCTGTTGTGTCCTTCCTTACTTGCAATTGGAATATGGAGTCTTCCTGAACCCCCCTCTCATGAACCAGTGAGACCTGTAAGCAGAGGGACCCATCCACCCCAAAAGCCACCAGCCCAAATGTCCTTGTCAAGAGTGAAGGGATATTACAGATAATTGCCCTGATGCTGTACAACCAGTTGCCTGTGAATGAGGGCCTTCTTTGAGCCTTCTCTTTTCAAGGATGTCTCTTACTGCTGTCCAGCCGTTTTGACTTGCTCCGCGCTGTGTCACCGCCTCTTCCTCCTTGTCATGGTTGATACCCTGCGTGGACCCCATGCCTTATAAAGAAAATTCCATACTGGCCCTGAACAAGCTGGCGACAAGCTCATTAAGAGCCTTAACTGGTCATTTATCCATTTCGGGCAGGTTGCTTCTTCCTGCTCTCCTTTTAAAATTTGAGTGTGTCCATTGCATGTCGGGAAACGGGCATGGCAACCTAAGGGATGGGTTTAAGTGACCTCCTGCCTCTGTCCCCTCCCTCGCTTTTCAATCAAAATTCCACCGATATTGGCCACAGTTTTAATGGTGCTGGAGGCCCTGCTACATGTCACTCAAGTGTGTGTGAGCGTAAGTGTGTCTGTGAATGTGAGTATCAGCATAGTGTATGTGAGCCAGTGGGCTGCATTTTAAGAGTCCATTGCCGAAGTAGGCGCGCGGATGTAAAACAAAATGCGCCCCGCCCGCACGGGCACCACGTCACGGAGCCGCCACTATTTCAAATGCGGCGGCTCATTTGCATGGCTGCAGCGTCCACCCCCCGCAATCACGGGGGTCTTGGTTGCCAGATGGAGAGCTAACGAGAGATTCGAGTTGCCCCCTTTGGGGAAGCTCTGCCATATCAAGAGCCAATCAGGCACTTGAGAAGCTACTGGTGGGCCTTTCCTGGGATCAGGACCCTAGGGGTTGCAGGTCCTGCCTGCTGAGTGCTTCTGGCCATTAAGAAGCTGGCAGCTCTTTTCGCTCAGCATCATCGCTGGGGAGGCAGTGGCTACTGCTGGAATAGCACCTACTGGAGCCCCAGGTTTGTGGAGGTAAGTGATGGCCGGAAGGGGTTTGTGGGGTGGAGGTTGCACGTGAGGTGGGTGCAGAGGGGTTGGCAGCAAGGACAGGAGGATGGCTCTCAGTGGGCCTCCCTTCCCAATTTCAGGTCCCTTCGATCAGGCACTGAGTGCCTTTGAACGAGGGACCCCTCCCCCCGTGAGACCACAAGCAACCCTACACGGGTTTGCGTGTTGTGCTTCCTGCATGGCAACAGGCCCGCCTGCTGGCATGGACGTAATCACAGAGGTTCCCACCTGTCACCATCCTGCCCGATTAAATGCCCTCCCTGCCTCCAAACTTGCCACAGAGATGGCGTAAAATACCGCCCATTGTGATTTTCACAGGGGCGCCCCCACCTGGAAACAGGTTCACCATCCAATTAGAGACAGCAGACGGGTTTTCGAAGCTGGAGGGCCAATCAGCAGGCAGTGATCGAAGGTAAATACGCGAGAGAGTCTGCTTCAAGATGGAGGAGCCCTCTCTCCAACTTTTTCAAATTTAAATTAGAAATGGCTTTTGCAGCTAGACCACCACTGTTGGGGTGGGTGGGGGGAGCACCTCTACAGGGCGTTCGATGGCTGCTCCTGCAACCAGACAGGCAGCAAGGGCCTCAGGGCTTGCTGGCCCGCAGACCTGTCATCTGGAGACTACCTCCAAGCAGTAAACTGGCCCCCAGCGCCTGCGGGAACCTGGAGCCAACTAGAAAATTCCAGTGGGCCTCCTTTAATTGGCATTAAGTAACTCTTAATGAGTCTGATCAGCTACTCGCCCCAATTCCGCATCAGCAAAAATGGCTGGAAAGGTGCTGGGGAACAGGCATGTCAGCCAGCGAGTCTGTCTTTAGCTCACACCCACCTTTGATCCCAGTTCTGACGAGGGCTGAAAATCCAGCTCTGAGTGTTGGAAGGTTGTTTCAATTGTGGGAAATCAAAGCTAAGCTACATCCCACACATAAACTTTCCTGCAGGGAGATGGCAAATGTGTGCAGGAATCCTGGAATAAATTTTGTTCCTAGCCCAGTGACACTGTACCAATACTTGCCCTCTTGCCCTGGTGGAGACCAGGTAACTCGGCAATGACCTCCTATATTGCTCTGTATCCTACCACCCTGTCAATAACAGGTACAAATTTTTGATCCAGTTCTGTACTTTTCAAGCTGTGTTACATAGTGTAACAATCAAACTTAAACGTTCAAATACAACTTAAAATCAAGTAGAATGTAACAGCAGGACTCCATTATAATTTTTTCTTCAGTTTCCTGCCTGGCAGCCGGCCAAATTTAGAGCTTGGCTGGCTAGCGGGTGGGAAAACCAATGGTAGAAGGCTGCAGCTAGGGGGATGGCCCACGGCAATTGGGAACGGGAGGGAGGAGGAGTGAGTGACCAGGGCTTTGGGGGGAGAGAGACCATTGGGAATGGGTGTTTGCAAGAGTTTGGAGCTGCAAAGGGCAGGGGGGAGTCAGCCATCATGGAAGGGAGGGAATGAAGGACTGGGGCTGGGGGAGTTCTGCGATTGTGGTGGGGGAAGGGAAAAGGCTTCCATGAAGGGAAGGGGTTAAACTCCCGCTCCTACTGGCCCACAAGAAATTCTGTAAAATTCTTCAGTCAGCAGCTCCTCCTCTCTTTCACTGCTAGGTTTCCTGAGCTCAGGCAAACCAGCATGGCAACTTTGAATCAGGCTCCCAATTGCACTGTGGGAGGCTGATTTAAAAATGCTAATGTAAACATTAGTGATGGGCACATACATAGAGGGTTGGAGTTGCGTTCCTTGTTTAAAATGTTTTAACTTCCCCCATCCCTCCAACCTTATTGCACCCATCATGGCGGGGGTGGGGGAGGGGGGAATTAACATCAACGCATTTATCTCTGACTGCAACAAACACAATATTCTGATGCAGATTATAATAAATATTCTCACAGTTTTATTTACTGATGGTAAATGCACAGCCCAGTTTGGAGATGAACCAGAAAGGGGTCAGGTTCAATCACGGATCTGTACCTTGCCAACTGTTTTCCATTGGGGCAGCAATGTAGGATGTAAGGGCTGGGGTGGGGGGGGGGTGGTGGTGGTGGAGGGGGTGGGTGATGCTGTTGCTGGTCTTTGCTGCTAGATTCTTTTTTTCTTTTTCTTCTTTTGGGCCTCCTTATCTCGAGAGACAATGGATACGCGCCTGGAGGTGGTCAGTGGTTTGTGAAGCAGCGCCTGGAGTGGCTATAAAGGCCAATTCTAGAGCGACAGGCTCTTCCACAGGTGCTGCAGAGAAATTTGTTTGTCGGGGCTGTTGCACAGTTGGCTCTCCCTTGTCTGTACTCTTAGGTATGACTACTAGAAAATGCACTAAAAATGTGCATGTCAGGTGGGGGCAGAACTGGGTTTAGCTGCGATTCCCCGCATTGCTGAACAGCACACCAACAGTTAACAACCTAGGCTCATCACACATGAGGAATTCTCATTGAGGTGAAGCATCAGAGGGTGGTAAACGCCCAAGGATCTGTACCCGTGCATGATTCAACAACCTCAGAAAAGACAGGAGAAAATGAGGCAGGGAAATAAACAAAAGGTAAAATAAAATCACTCGATTGAACAGCTGTCACAGAACACTAAAAACTAACCATTGCCACTATATCATGGACAAAAGTTGAAGGAATAGTTTTGAAACTGTGATCGTAATTTTTAGTTATCACCACAAATTTTGCAAAGAGCTGGTGCAGTACCTTTAATTGCCAGTAGATAGCTTCAGAACCCTTTGATAGTATTTAATTAGTGATATCTAGTTGTAGAACAGTTCAGCACAAAATGATCCTTCAATGCAAACTCGATGCAATTCAACATGGATAAATGTAAAATAAATGGTATGGGACCAAGGAAGAAAAAAAAAGCTTTGTTTAACAGTGGTAAGTGCAGTTCATAAAAATGATCTAGAGATTATATTGCATAAATCAATAAACCCATCGGCAAACTATTTAGCTGCATTAAAAATGATAAATAGGGTGCAGGATTGTATTAGTATAAAGTGGTTGTATCGTTACCGTACAAGACATTGGTCATATGCCATCTGAGGACTGTGTGTAGTTCTGATCATCTAATTATAGACAGATGAGTGGATACAGAGGCATGAAATGATTCAAAGTTGTGAGGAGAAGTTAAGGAAATTGGGATTGTAGTCTTTGGAAAAAGAGAAACTTTGAGGTGACCTAAAACAAAGTTTTCAAAACTTGTAAAGGAAATTCACAAAATTGATTCAGGTGAATTATTCTGTTGGTGACGCTTCCCCAGTGGGCACAAAATTAAAAAAAAATAAGGTGGCTGTGAGAAAGGAATTCAGGTAAAACCTTTTTTTACTCTCAAGTGTTATGAAATAATTAAATGGGGAAGACCATGCAAGGAAGCACTGGAAATAGGTTCAAGAGACAATTGTAGGAGTTTCTGGGAAGAGAAGGGATTGAAGGATTATGGTGAGAAACTGTGTGTGGGAAGTTGATCAATGAAAAAGAGCTTGGTTCCTAAAGATTCTTATGTTCTTAAATGCCACAACTTCAACAGAGCTTTCAGAAATCTATTGAGATGTTTAGGAACGCATTTTGATAAAATAAATAAAATAGGGATGTGTGTGTGTATGTATGTGTGTATGCATATTAGGAATGATTTAACATAGAAGGATTGCTCCTTTCCATTTGATGTATAGTGACCCAACACCACTTCATAATAAAAATGCAGATTAATCTTGGAAATGTTTATTTCCTTTTTAACAAAGGTGTACTTTTTTATCCACTGTAGCAAATATATTAGATATTACAATATCTTAACAGTTTACTGGGGTCAGACTTGACATAACCAATCACATGCAACAGTGATCACATGACATGTAGTCTTTAACCTACAGCTTTTTCATCCAATTTACATTTATAAAAAGATTTTACATAAATTATTCAAAAACAATGAAATACATCTACAAAAACTCTACTGAGAGCTGAGAAAAGAAACTAGAACAATTAGCTTGGAAGGGCAAAAGTGTAGAATTTCTCCCCGCAGCCTCTGTCTATTTTATCAAGCTCACAAAGCCCCCTTAGATCATTTTAATCCACTGTGGCTAAATAGTTGAATATGTGATTCAGATTGCCTCTGAAAATTCTGCACTACCAATCAGCTTTCTGACACCACTCTTCTCTTCAACCTTCAGATACAGTGACAGCAAAGACCAAAAGCCAACTCACAAAGGAGCAACAAAATGGCAAACTCAGAGCTCTCTGTATTTAAACCTCAGAAGAATGATTTTCCCGACATTTCCTGAGAAACCCATCTTTAAACTCCAAAATATCAGCTCCACTCTCCTTATCATGGTTATATGTTTCTGAAACACTATCAAACACAAGTATTCCCTCCCTTTGGAACAAACATGGTTATTTAAGTCTCTAACAAAATATTTCCATCATTTCTTTCATCCACAGACATAAAACACTACATACTGTAGCAAAAACAAACATGAATGCCACAGAACAGAATGGAACAAAGAAGACTGAAGATACCCAAACAGATTTCAATTTATGAAGACAGAGGAAAATGGAATGTTTTGTCTCTAAATAAAACTAAAATTAATACTGTATTATTGTGGAGGATTCAATTAAATGAATTAGAGGGACTGAGGAGCACAATGGGCTATAGCAATACATTTTCACCTCTAAGACCTGGGTCTGAATCCAGCCTAGACCGATGGGATATAAATCTCATCTCTTTGACAGCTATTAAGGGTCCTAAGTGAAATGAGTTTATGCAGTCTCAACTCAGTTCCTAGTGGATGAATCTACAACAAAGTACTACCTATAAATCAGCAGTAATTTGGCAATCTCACTCAGCGTGGCTTCACAGATAGCTACCGTGAGAAATAGCAAGGTCACATTGGTGCATGTAGGGATCATCTGCAATGAGTATGGTGATGGGGCAAAGTGGAAGTGCTTTACCCTGCATTTAAATCTGAACTTCTACCTAACCTGGAAGTATTTAGTGCTGAAACTAGATTTTAAAACAAAATATGGTTCCTTCTTCACTTTAACAAATACATAAATCCACCAACATTAAATGAGATATTTAATTAAGGAATAATTCAGTTACTTTTAAATCTGTGTTCCAAGTGCTTAAATCTGGCTAGACCTAATATTTCAACAAGCTTAATTTATGCAGTTCAACAAAACAGTATTTTGCTGGTTTCCCAAGAACAGAAAGTTACAATTTTTTATTTCAAATTTCAATTACACAATGTCAATTGAAGCAAGCTGATACCAAAACTTTAAATGTGCATGGTATTTCTGCCTCTTTACTGTAGAATTTGTGGTGATATTATAAGAATATAATCTCACCCTCATTCCATAAGCATCAAGAAAACCCTGGTCATGGGACAAGGTATTGCACCTCCGCCCCTGAACACACAGAGTAACACCCCATTGGAAGTGGTTAGCAAATTCTACCTTGGGTCAACAGTGACAGATAATCTGTACCTAGATACAGACATGCAGAAAGTAGCTACCACCTTTGACCAACTCGTGAAACACGCATGGGATAACATTGAGCTGACCCTCAGGACTAAGCTGATGTTTTATAAGGCCTGTGTTCTCAGCACCTTGCTGTATGGCTGTGAAACATGAGTGACTTACAGCTACCAGGAAAAGAAGCTCAATAAGTGCATTATGGGCATACTCTGGCAGGACAAAATCATAAATGTGGCAGTCTTCTCAAAGGCACAGCTCCCAAGTGTGTTGGCACTAATCAAACAGAGGCAGCTTTGGTGGATCGGAGATGTCTGCAGGATGGAAGATGGTCGCATACCCAAGGACGTTCTGTATGGTGAGGTAGTCGGGGCCAGACGACCAGTGGGGTACCCAAAGCTCCACTTCAAGGATGCTTGCATGAAGGCCCTAAATGTTGACTATCACACCTGGGAGTCACTAGCTGGCGGAAGAGGGAAATGGTGACACATCCTGTGGACTGGTGCGCACTACCACGGTGACCAGTTGCTGCAGCAGCTTGGCAACATGCTCCAATGTCAAAAACAACAACTCACAGTGTCACTTGGCAGCTTCATGTATGGCACTTGTGGCAGAACCTGCCTCTCAAAGATTGGTCTGCACAGCCATCAGCAAAGGTGCACCAAGAGAAGATACCCCACCTAAATGATTGCTTGCTGTGTATCCATCATCTTTTGTAGATGGAAGGATGTCAACCAACTCATTCCACTCAATAAACCAAGCAATGCTCTGCTATCATACATTTAAACAATAAAATTGCATTGTTAGCTTGCTTGTCAATGGTTTCATTCGTCCCCAACCCGAAGGAAATGTGAGAAGTCATTTTCTGTGAACTCTTGCACAAAGACCATTGTCCCTGAAGACCAGAAGGTTATTTGAAAAGGGTTAAAAGATCTGTTACATGACATGAAAGTGAGTGGATCATAGGGTACGATGCTATTTGAAGATGTATGCCTGAAATAGAATTGTCTGGGATGTACCTGTTGCCTTCAAGCAGGAAATTTACACAAGGATTTACTAGAATAAAAGATACTCTAAAGGTACTTTAGTCAGAGGGTAATGGTCGAGGGTTGTTTTTGCGAGTGGAAGCCTATGACTAGCGGTGCACCGCAGGGATTGGTGCTGGGACTCTTGCTGTTTGTAGTGTACAGTAATGATTTAGACGTGAATATAGGAGGTATGATAAGTAAGTTTGTAGATGACACAAAAATTGGTGGTGTCGTAAATTGTGAGGAGGAAAGCCTTAGATTACAGGACGATATAGATGGTCTGGTAAGATGGGCAGAGCAGTGGCAAATGGAATTTAACCCTGAGAAGTGTGAGGTGATGCATTTTGGGAGGACTAACAAGGCAAGGGAATACACAATGGATGGTAGGACCCTAGGAAGTACAGAAGGTCAGAGGAATCTTGGTGCATTTGTCCATAGATCACTGAAGGTAGCAGCACAGGTAGATAAGGTGGTTAGGAAGGCATATAGGATACTTGCCTTTATCAGCCAAGGCATAGAATATAAGAGCAGGGAGGTTATGATGGAGCTGTATAAAACACTAGTTAGGCCACAGCTGGAGTACTGTGTACAGTTCTGGGCACCACACTATAGGAAGGATGTGATTGCACAGGAGAGGGTGCAGAGGAGATTCACCAGGATGTTGCCTGGGCTGGAGCATTTTGGCTATGAAGAGAGACTGAAAAGGCTAGGGTTGTTTTCCTTAGAGCAGAGAAGGCTGAGGGGGGACATGATTGAGGTATACAAAATTATGAGGGGCATTGATAGGTTAGATAGGAAGAAACTTTTTCCCTTGGCGGAGGGGTCAATAACCAGGGGACATAGATTTAAGGTAAGGGGCTGGAGGTTCAGAGCGGATTTGAGGAAAATAAATTTCACTCAGAGGGTGGTTGGAATCTGGAACGCACTGCCTGAAGAGGTGGTAGAGGCAGGAACCCTCACAACATTTAAGAAGTATTTAGATGAGCACTTGAAACACCATAGCATACAAGGCTACGGGCCAAGTGTTGGAAAATGGGATTAGAATAGTTAGGTGCTTGATGGCCGGCACAGACACGATGGGCCGAAGGGCCTGTTTTCATGCTGTATAACTCTATGACTCTACTTCACATTGTTTGAAATTTTTAAAAACTACAATGGCATCTTAATTTTCTTTAAGATCACAGTTACAGTACAAAATAGAGCATGTAGTATATAGCCTTTAATTGCTTTGTTCACCTACAGTTAATTTTGTACCAGACATGAGGGCAAGAGTGCCTTGTCTGTGTACACCATGTGCTGTCACTGAAACTGAGTGAGCCTGCGGCTTGACAGGTTGTGAAACTGCAGTACCTCAACCTAACACAAAACAAAAACAGCAGAGTAGCACATTGGCAGCATGTCAAAGTATCAAACTGTAAGGTCACTGATTGCTTTGATGTGGGTTTTAGTTCCTCATACCATTTAATTCAAGATCTCAGCAAGGCTGGATAGCAATTAAATGTAGAAACACTAAACTGATTTTTCCCAACTAGGGATGTTGAGGCCAATTGCAGCACCCCTACGATCATACAGGCTGAAATAACCTAACCCAGCACTGGCCCGAGATCAAACCTGCACACAACTAATCCCAATGGCTCAACAGCAACTTGAATAGTACAAGTACCTACTTAGCCATTGGAAGAGTTCCACCTTTTTTTTAAAAAAGCAGTGAATCTCCTGTGGTGTTGTTCGTAGTTAATTAGAGGAAATGGTTTCTTGCTGGCAACAATTTGAGAGAGGTACAGAAAAAGTAAAATTGTACCTGTTAGCTTTACTATCACAGAATTACTGATTGTTTGAAGTAGGTTGGAGGTATTGAAGTGCTGCAACCTGTTTATTTCAATGTACTGGGCAAGGTGGGGGGTGGTGGTATTTCAATGTACTAGGCTGGAGGGAATGGGGGGTTGTGGGAAGAAAGGTGTTGATAGCATTGCCAACTCAAAATATTTTATATAATTTTTAAAAAATAGTTCCTAGGATGTGGGCAACACCGACAAGCCCACATTTATAATCCATAGTTGACCTCAGAAGGTGGTATTGGACTTTTCCTCAAAATGCTCTAGCCCTTGTGGTGATGCTCCCGTGATGGTGATAGGTAGGAAATTCCAGTGACAATGAAGGAACAAAGATATATGTTCAACTCAGGATGCTGTATGACTTGGAGAGGAAATTGAAGGTGATGCTGTTCTTATGACACTGATACTCTTATTTTTTCCTCAGTCGTCGTGGCTAGGAAAGCAACTTTGGTGACTTGCTGCATTGCATCCTATAAATAATACCATAGTGCACTGGTGGTGGAAGGGGGTTGATGCTGAGTCCAATGGTTGGGTATTAATCAGGCAAACTGCTCTGCCCTGCATGGTGTAGTGGTATTAGGATTACATCCATTCAGGTGACAAGTGAGCTTTCCATCATACTCTTGACTTAAGATGGAGAGCCTCTGAGGGATCAGGAGTTGAGTTATTTTTTGCAGAGCACATCATCTCTGCACTGTTTGTATCCACAGCATTGATATAGTTGGCCTAATTAACTTCTGGTTAATAGTGACCCCAAATATATTGATGCTGCCAGGACTGGGTGATAGTGATATAATTGAAGGTCATAAAAAGGTGATTGGTTGTTTTTTGTTGGAGACAGTCAATGCCTAGCATTTATGTGATGCGAACGTTACCTGTAATTCACTGTTCCAAGCATGAATGTGGTCCAAGTTCTGTGGTAGGTTTGCATGCACTGCTGTATTTATTTTAACATTGAAAGCCTAAAGTTTAACATGATTATTAAAACATTAGAGCGGGGCATAGTTCAGAATAGGAGGCAAATGATTTAATTATTTTAGACTTGTGGGAATGTGTAAACATAGAAAAAATATTATTTAGCAATGAGATAGCTTGGTTAGGAGTTAAACATCTACCTTCAAGAGTAATTGTGAAATCTTCTATTTATGGTGATATGTTGACTGCTGGAAACTAAAGGGATATGATGCTAAAGGTTGAATTAATTTTTGTATCCATGAGAATAAGAGTGTAATATTTATTTCTAGATTAGAGGACAATGCAGAGCCATGATTTATTTATTTATTTTAGAAGGGGGTAATTGTAAAATCAAATAGAGCATTTTCAAGAGCATGCAGTTGTGATTTGAGGCTTATTTTCACTCCAAGCAGGAGGATCTGGGCAATTTACTTCCACTTTGGAAGATAGAGCAGCCTCAATTTACTTACTTGTTCATTTCTGTATGCTAGGGACCAGAGAGCTGAAGCTCACCAATTATTAATTCATTTCCCAACCTTTCCACAGAAGCATAGGGAAAACAAAGTGTGTTTTTTAAGTAACAGAATACAAGAGCTGAAGTCAGGGAGTCTCTGGAGTAGACATCAGGGTCACAGAGAAAAGCAGCTGAGGAAGGAGTATGGATCTTCAGGCCAGCCAGAGTTTCAGAGAGATCAGGGCAGTCAGATTTGGGATCATAACTGAAAGAACTGGCCTCTGTGGTGTTGGGTCAATGAATGTGTAGCTCAAGTCAATGGGAAATATGGAAGCGGGAAAATATGTATATCTGAAAAGCAATGTAAATCTTTACTTTAAAAGGTAAGTAATGATTTTAGAATAATTCATAGACATATATGTACAGCAGGAGACAGAACTACAAACAAAAAGGTGATGGCCCAGGTTAGAAAAAATGTTACTTTAAGAGATTCAAATTTTATGAGGTATTGTGGCAATGGGGAGGGGCAGCAGGTAGGCCTGAAGGTTAGCTAAAATTAATTTAACATTTAAAAATAATTAGTAACTGTTATACATGTACCCACACCACATGGACTGCAGCAGTTCAAGAAGGCCACTCACTGTCGCCTTCTCGACGGCAATTAGGGATGAACAATAAATGCTGGCCTTGCCAGCAATGTGTACATCCCATGAATGAATAAGACAAAAATTTGGGTGGCCATAAATGGCTGAATGACAAAAAGCAACACCAGGCCCATGAGGTCCAGAAAGGTTTTTTTGTTGGAGACTGGTAAACTATGGAGGCATGCTGGGCATCCCCAAGCTGCAAGCCAGCAAATCAAATCAGAACTGAACTTCAAACGTCTGCGGCACTGGCAACAACCCTCAGGTAGGTCTTGGGATGGGGGAGGGAGCCAATCAGGATGAAGGGGGGGTGATTGCCAGGTAGGGTGATTGAGAGGGTGGGAGAAACTGATTAGGATGTGGGGAGATGCAGAACGTTATCAGGAGGGTGCCGTGTTGGCAACAGTCTTCTGCGTTGAGGTACAGCTGGGGGGTGCAATCTGTTCCTTGTGATTCCACATTCGTGCAAGTATTTTTTAACGAACTTATCTTTTTAGTGGTGGCCTCCAGCAGTCCTGTTGAGGATGGCTGGTTAGATGCATGTAGACCACATTTCCCTGAATGCAGCTGGCCTGTGCAAGCGACTTTTAGGGCAGACCAATTTTGCAGAGCGGGGTTTCAAACAAGTGTTGGGTCCGGTATTTGCCTATGCAAACGGACCAATGGAAGATGGCCTATGGCAGTTTCAGGTGAAGGTCGTGGACATCTATTTATCTGTCTTTATAAATATGGTGGCAGGAATACCATATTGGTCACTTTGGTGCCTGTTTAATGCCTGTGGAATGGGCCTGGTGTCTTCTAACTATTCTATTCAATGTATTAGAGTTTGTATACTGGAATTAGAATCCCACATACAATAGAGCAGAATCTCCTTGAATTTCAAACTGAGTTACTTTACCTCGGGTGTGAACCTTTAAACTGTAATATTCCCAAATGATGGAAATCACATCCAAACTTAAATAAGCAATTTAAAATCCTCAATATTTCACTGACATTCAACTGATGCAGCATAGCAGCGACATTCTGGTTGGGTTTTAGGTGACACTGATGTGACTATGGGGAAAAAGTAGTGAATATTTAATGCTCCATAGTTTGGGGAAGTAGGGACTGAAATTTGACTCCAGACTAATATGTGCATTGAGTCCAAACAACCTTCTGAAAGTGTCATTTTTATTTCATGGAGCAATTTCTATTAAAAATTCTAGCAATAAAATAGACTATACGCTGGAACTTCTGATTTTCCTTTCATTCTCTGCAAAATAAAAGTCCTAGTACTTCCCTGATATGAGTGCTTCTCAAAATCCCACTTAAGTAACAGCAAAATGCAGGTGTGTGTACATAGATGAAAATAATTTATATGGTAATTTCTAGATTCAGCCAATTTAGCTTTTTATTAACTATCCATAAAATGTTACTGTTGTAATACTGCAGATTGATTAAGAAACGATTAGTACTGTAAGAAAGATTAAATATGTTAGTGCTATTGTTCTCACTCTGTTCTGAACCTCCATCACATTCTTCTCTGTCTGCGTATTGAAATCACTTATCTATTGCTACTCAGTGAATCTGAATAAAGCTTGCTACAAGAACATGCCAGGCTTAAAACAATCAATAAACTCTCATTTTCCCTTAACAGTTTAATATTAATCGGGAGTATGGTGCAGAATCTTAAATGCACCATTACTGTCACGCTGGCCTTCTGTACAGCAGAGTGGACCAAACAAGGGGACAATGTGAAAAGGAAAAAAGATAGGACACAGCAGGCGATCAGAGATGATATGTTAATGAAACTTCTGTGCTGCCTTCTGTTTTGATGAGTTCCCATAGAGATCAAATAGAATTATAAATAGGTTTCTGTTGTTGTGGTCAATTTTCTATTTATTGACATGATAAAAACAGACATGACAGAATCATAAACCATGAATTTCCCTTTTCACTGCTGCTGAGAATCAATGAGTCAATACCTGCTAACTTTGAAAAACAAATAAGTGAAAAAAGAAATTTACTGAGCTAAAAACTTTCTGCCATTATGATATTTCATTAATGACTTGAAGTTCTTTCTTGAAATGGTATTGAAGATCTCATAAATATTTCAAAGAATCTTCATGAAGGTCAAAAGAAGAATGAACATACAACAATAAACTTGACAAATTGCTAAATCTATTTGCAAATACCAATAACCATTCAAAGGACAACATTATACTGACTTTTCAATCAGATGTAAAGTCCTGTCTTTACTCTTATTTTACATAGCCTATAACTGGACTGACCTTTGTCTATCTCATTATCACTTCTGTGACATTATTCCATATAGTGCAGCTAGATTTTGAAAAAAATCTATAGCGATAGTAATAGTCTTTCTCTGTTAGTATTTTGTCCAACAGATAAACTACGAGCAATAAAAAATGACACTGAACTTTCTAAATCCATCTACAGGTCCACACAAAAACCATTACCTTTTGTTTTGAAGCTATTACAAAATATAAGATTGAATGGACTTGAGTAGATGTGCCACATCCTTAGCTGATAATAGTATTTGAGTTGGACAGCTATAATTGGGCATCAAGCACAGTGCTTTAATGTCCAGCCAGGTCCAAAGTATTTGAATCTCTGTACACCAATGGACTGGAACAACCACTTCAGACCACCTCAATATGGTAACTCTACCGAAGGACAGAAAAACGGGTTACCCAGAAACTCAGAACACTGTAATAACACAGGAGCTTTCATATTTCAATTCACAATATCAGGAATACCACAGTTGAAGACAGCAACATAGATACTGTTGAATTTCTGGCATTTTGTATTCTGTAACGTTATATCCACTTAAATTAAAATTGAAATTGCTTAAACACTGCGATGTTTAATTTTCTTTTCTTTTTTTTCTTTGGCCTCCTTGTCTCGAGAGACAATGGGTAAGCGCCTGGAGGTGGTCAGTGGTTTGTGAAGCAGCGCCTGGAGTGGCTATAAAGGCCAATTCTAGAGTGACAGACTCTTCCACAGGTGCTGCAGATAAAATAGGTTGTCGGGGCTGTTACACAGTTGGCTCTCCCCTTGCGCTTCTGTCTTTTTTCTTGCCAACTGCTAAGTCTCTTTGACTCGCCACACTTTAGCCCCGCCTTTACGGCTGCCCGCCAGCTCTGGCGATCGCTGGCAACTGACTCCCACGACTTGTGATCAATGTCATAGGACTTCATGTCGCATTTGCAGACGTCTTTAAAGCGAAGACATGGACGGCCGGTGGGTCTGATACCAGTGACAAGCTCGCTGTACAATGTGTCCTTGGGGATCCTGCCATCTTCCATGCGGCTCACATGGCCAAGCCATCTCAAGCGCCGCTGGCTCAGTAGGGTGTATAAGCTGGGGATGTTGGCCGCCTCAAGGACTTCGGTGTTGGAGATATAGTCCTGCCACCTGATGCCAAAGATTCTCCGGAGGTAGCGAAGATGGAATGAATTGAGATGTCGCTCTTGGCTGACATACGTTGTCCAGGCCTCGCTGCCGTAGAGCAAGGTACTGAGGACACAGGCTTGATACACTCAGACTTTTGTGTTCCGTGTCAGTGCGCCATTTTCCCACACTCTCTTGGCCAGTCTGGACATAGCAGTGGAAGCCTTTCCCATGCGCTTGTTGATTTCTGCATCGAGACACAGGTTACTGGTGATAGTTGAGCCTAGGTAGGTGAACTCTTGAACCACTTCCAGAGCGTGGTCGCCGATATTGATGGATGGAGCATTTCTGACGTCCTGTTCCATGATGTTCATTTTCTTGAGGCTGATGGTTAGGCCAAATTCGTTGCAGGCAGCCGCAATCCTGTCGATGAGTCTCTGCAGACACTCTTCAGTGTGAGAAGTTAATGCAGCATCGTCAGCAAAGAGGAGTTCCCTGATGAGGACTTTCCGTACTTTGGTCTTCGCTCTTCGACGGGCAAGGTTGAACAACCTGCCAACAGATCTTGTGTGAAGGAAAATTCCTTCTTCTGAAGACTTGAACGCATGTGAGAGCAGCAGGGAGAAGAAGATCCCAAACAGTGTAGGTGCGAGAACACAGCCCTGTTTCACGCCACTCAGGATAGGAAAGGGGTCTGATGAGGCACCGCTATGCTGAATTGTGCCTTTCATATTGTCATGGAATGAGGTGATGATACTTAGTAGCTTTGGTGGACATCCGATCTTTTCTAGCAGTCTGAAGAGATCACGTCTGCTGACAAGGCCAAAGGCTTTGGTGAAATCAATGAAAGCAACGTAGAGGGGCATCTGTTGTTCACGGCATTTCTCCTGCAGCTGGCGAAGGGAGAACAGCATGTCAATGGTGGATCTCTCTGCTTGAAAGCTACACTGTGCCTCAGGGTAGATGCGCTCAGCCAGCTTCTGGAGCCTGTTTAAAGCGACTCAAGCGAAGACTTTCCCCACTATGCTGAGCAGGGAGATTCCACCGTAGTTGTTGCAGTCACCACGGTCACCCTTGTTCTTATCGAGGGTGATGATATTGGCATCGCGCATGTCCTGTGGTACTGCTCCCACGTCCCAGCACAGGCAAAGCAGTTCGTACAGTGCTGTAAGTATAGCAGGCTTGGCACTCTTGATTATTTCAGGGGTAATGCCGTCCTTCCCAGGGACTTTTCCGCTGGCTAGAGAATCAATGGCATCACTGAGTTCCGATTTTGTTGGCTGCACGTCCAGCTCGTCCATGACTGGCAGAGACTGGGCTGCATTGAGGGCGATCTCAATGACAACATTTTCCCTGGAGTATAGTTCTAGGTAGTGCTCCACCCAGCAGTCCATTTGCTTGCGTTGGTCAGTGATTGTGTCCCCTGATTTAGAGTTGAGGGGGGGTGATCTTCTTGATGGTTGGCCCAAAAGCTCTCTTAATGCCATCATACATTCCTCTGATGTTTCTGGTGTCAGAGGCCAGCTGAATATGACTGTATAGGTGTTGTCAGTAGTCATTTGCGCAGCGCCTGGCTGTTCTTTGTGCAGCACTTCTGGCTGCTTTAAGTGCGACAGATGTTAACTCGCTGGGGGCTTTCTTGTAGTCCAGCAGTGCAATGCGCTTAGCGGCTATGACAGGTTCCAGCTCTTCAAAGTGAGATTGAAACCAGTCTACATTCCGCTTCACACGTTTGCCATAGGTGGTCATTGCTGAGTCATAAATGGCGTCTCTGATGTGGGCCCACTTGGTCTCTGCATCCCCTGTAGGAGTGTTCTGAAGGGCTTTTTCAAGTGAATTTAGAAACCTATCTAACAGCTGTGGATGAGAGATTCTGCTAGTGTTGATGCGCGGGCGGCCCTTCTGCTTGGAGTGATGCAGCTTCTTTGGTTTGAGTCTAACCTTGCTGCACACCAGGGAGTGGTTGGAAGCTGCGTGTGATTTGAACGCTGTTTAAAGAGGCTCGCCTTGTGACGATGAGATCCAGCTGGTGCCAACGACGTGATCTTGGGTGCCTCCAAGAAACCTGGTGACAGGGTTTAGTGTGAAAGAATGAGTTGGTGATGCAGAGGTTATGATAGGTACACAACTCAAGCAGTCTCTGCCCATTCTTATTCATCCTTCCAATGCCATAGTGCCCAAGGCAGGAGGGCCACGAGTCATGGTCGGCCCCAACCCTGGCATTAAAATCCCCCAGCAGGAACAGTGTTCGGTTTTGGGGATGCTACTAATGATATTATGGAGTTCCTCGTAGAACTGGTCTTCAGCTTCATGTGGGGAGCAGAGTGTTGGAGCATAGATGCTGAGTAGGTGTACTGGACCAGAGGCGGTGAACAGCCGGATGGACTGTATGCGTTCCGAGCCATTTGAGGGTGGCTCTATCATGCTGAGCAAAGAGTTTCTGATGGCGAAGCCCACTCCATGCTGTCTTGGTTCTTCAGGATCCCTACCCTGCCAGAAGAAGGTGTAGTCTTGCTCTCTTAGCGATCCGCTCGCAGGGAGGCGTGTCTCCTGAAGTGCTGCAATGTCCACATTGAGTCTGCTGAGCTCGTTGTTAATGATGGCGGTCTTCCGAGAATCGTTGATTTGTGTAAGGTCTTCCGACGGGTCAGGACACATACTTCTGACGTTCCAGCTTGCAAAACGAAGGGCTGGTACCTTCCTTCCTTTTTTTGTCGTGCTGTTTGTGTCGTGGTGTTACAGTCCATTTGTCAGACAATGACCCTGAGCTCCAAGCACCCATTGAAGCAGGTGGACTGTGGCGGCACAGTGGCGCAGTGGTTAGCACCGCAGCCTCACAGCTCCAGCGACCCGGGTTCAATTCTGGGTACTGCCTGTGTGGAGTTTGCAAGTTTTCCCTGTGTCTGCGTGGGTTTCCGCCGGGTGCTCCGGTTTCCTTCCACATGCCAAAGACTTGCAAGTTGATAGGCTAACTGGCCATTATAAATTGCCCCTAGTATAGGTAGGTGGTCGGGAAATATAGGGACAGGTGGGGATGTGGTAGGAATATGGGATTAGTGGAGGATTAGTATAAATGGCTGGTTGATGGTCGGCACAGACCCGGTGGGCCGAAGGGCCTGTTTCAGTGCTGTATCTCTAAAACTAAAACTAAAAGAACCTTACTGACCGGGGGCTGCCCGGTTTGAGGAGGCCAGTAGCTGTCCAGTGAGATGCGATGACCTCTCCCACCGACAAAGGCAACCCGTGGCGCCCAATCTCTACGCCAAATGAGCTGGACTAATAACCCATAACTGCTGCCTTCCGAGTTGTTTTGGTCGCTGTGAGGCGACTATGGAGTGACCTCTCCATGGCGCATGCCTGGGTTGATGTATGGAGGTTGTGAGTTGCCCAAGCGTCAAAACCCCCCTCTCGGCCTTTCTGGTGGGGTCCAAAGGAGTGCAGAGCACGACGTTTGGCACCGGTATGGCTGCAGGAACTGCCGGAAACATGCCAAAGGTGACACATGACCGCCTTCGGGGTTCCGCTCCGGATTTTCTGTTCGGGTTTACTCCCTTAGCCTTGGTCTCTCCCGCGACGCCCACAAGGCAGTGGGGTTGTTAGGGCCCCTGCTCAGGGGTAGGTGGATGCCGGTGGGAGGAGGTGGGGGAAAGGGGGTGCGAAGGGGAGGGGTGCGGTGGGAAGGGGTGGAAAGAAGGGGGTGCGAGGGGGAGCTGGGAAGGGGGCTGCAGAGGGGTAGGGGAGGGGGTGCAGGGGAAGGGGGTGTGAGGGGAAGATGGTGCGAGGGGGGGAGCTGGGAAGGGAGTGCTGGGGGGTGGGGGGATTCCCAGAACAGCAACTCAATTGGATTTCATGGGTACTGAAAATGGGAGGTCAATACCTGTTTTTAATGGTTTGTAAACTTGTAAACGCCTAACTCAGTTGTCCATCCAGAGTGTCGAGCGTGAAGGGCAGCGTGGCCATGCCAGGCTCCAGGGAGGAGGCCGCTCCTCGGCGTCCCAAAAGCACGAGGAAAGCTACGAGTGTGGCGCAGCTGCAGTTTCCCCGTCACCGACGCCGGAGAAGCCGCAGCGCGTTTCAGGCGTTCACCAATAAATCCGGCATCGGTATCGTCGAAGGACAGGAAGACCACATGGCTGTGTTTGGGGTTCTCACTCTAGTTAAGCATAATCATAGTATGCAATATTCTCTGCCTCATTGTGCCTATGCAAAAAAAAAATATGTGGCATTGCTCCTGAATAAACTCCTCCTGCCTATCAGAAACTGGACAGGGAGCAGTTGAAATGAGGGCAGCGACTTATCCCTTCGGATCCTGCTGCATAAACCTTACTACTTGATTTGAGGTTATTTTAGCAGTAGTAAGATTTAAGCTGTTTTTACACTTCCCCAATGGATGTTTAATAGTCCTCAATGAAAACTACATTAAGCTGGACCAGTTGTGGACAGTGCAGATTTTAAACTCTGGTCTTCAAATATGAAAGGCAGAACACAGAAACATTTATGATGATCAATATAATTCATCAACGTTAAGTGAAACATTTGTTAGTGAGGCTCCCTAGCTATGCTGCAGAACTTTCTAACAGGTGCAGATTGCAGAAACCTGTCAAACTGAAGCTACATTACTCGTCTAGTTGAAACCCAAGTAGTCATACACAAAACAGTGACATGACAAGTGAAGAAAAATGGTGATGAAACAATGCAAAGATAAAAGAAATTCTACTGAGCGCCATTAAGCCTTTTGTCAAAATTAGCTGCATAAGCCTAGTGGACAAAATCATTTTCAATTTATAAAATTCCTAAACAATTTCAATGTCCTATGAGGTGAAAATAAACATATCCAAAATGCGTTTCTTTAATATGAATAAGTAATAGATTTGCAATTTGAAGGAGTAACACCTCAAATCTTTAACTGTACCAGTTAATGAAATGAACAGGAACATTTTTTTAATTTTTTTTTATTTCCAAAATATACTTTATTCATAAAAATCTGTAAAAATTACATTCCCAAACAGTTTAAAACAGCATCAAGTCAAAAAATACAAACAGTGCAAAGGTGATCAGTTTCCTTCGATACAATCATGAGTTGCCTCACAACCCTTCCATTTCATTGTCATGCCATATACATTGTTACATTTACAGCACACAAAATTTTCCCGATACAGTTCGAGGGGTTTCCCATGGATCCAGCCCCTCAGTTCAGCTTGGTGGGGGGACCTCACCCTGTGGTCTTTCCCCATTGAGCCTTTGCTGCGGCTGCCCCAAGCTTCAGTGCGTCCCTCAGCACGTAGTCCTGGACCTTGGAATGTGCCAGTCTGCAACATTCGATCGTGGACAACTCTTTGCGCTGGAAGACCAGCAAGTTTCGGGCAGACCAAAGGGCGTCTTTCACCGAATTGATAGTCCTCCAGCAGCAGTTGATGTTTGTCTCGGTGTGCGTCCCTGGGAACAGCCCGTAGAGCACAGACTCCTGTGTTACAGAGCTGCTTGGGATGAACCTCAACAAAAACCACTGCATCTCTTTCCCCACCTGCTTTGCGAAGACACATTGCAGGAGTAGGTGGGCAACCGTCTCTTCCCCACCACAGCCACCACGGGGGCATTGCGTGGAGGGGGTGAGACTTCAGGCGTGCATGAAGGATCTGACGGGGAGGGCCCTTCTCACCACCAGCCAAGCTACATCTTGGTGCTTGTTTGAAGGTTCTGGTGATGAGGCATTCCGCCAAATGACTTTGACGGTCTGCTCGGGGAACCATTCGACAGGATCTCCCGTCTCCTTGTCCCATAGGGCCTTGAGGACGTTCCGTGCAGACCACTGCCTGATGGATCGGTGGTCGAAGGTGTTTTCCCGCAGAAACTGCTCCACGAAGGATAGGTGGTACGGCACGGTCCAACTGCATGGAGCGTTCCGCGGCAATGTGACCAGGCCCATCCTTTGCAACACCGGGGACAGATAGAACCTCAGCACGTAGTGACACTTGGAGTTTGCATACTGGAGGTCTACACACAGCTTGATGCAGCCGCACACGAAGGTGGTCATCAGGATGAGGGCCACGTTGGGTACATTTTTCCCGCCCTTATCCAGAGATTTGAACATCATGTCCCTCCGGACCCGGTCCATTTTAGATCCCCAGATGAAGCGGAAAATGGCTCGGGTGACCGCCACAGCGCAGGAGTGCGGTATGGGCCAGACCTGCGCCACGTACAGCAACAATGTGAGCGCCTCGCACCTGATGACCAGGTTCTTACCCACAATGGAGAGAGATCGCTGCCCCCACATGCTCAACCTTTGTCGTACCTTGGCTACTCGCTCCTCCCAGGTTTTGGTGCACGCCCTGGCCCTTCCGAACCATATCCCCAGCACCTTCAGGTAGTCTGACCTGACGGTGAAGGGGACAAAGGATCGGTCAGCCCAGTTCCCAAACAACATGGCCTCGCTCTTGCCGTGGTTAACTTTGGCTCCCGAGGCCAGTTCGAACTGGTCGCAGATGCTCATCAGTCTGCGCACAGACAGCGGATCCGAACAGAAGACGGCGACGTCATCCATGTACAGGGAGGTTTTCACCTGAGTGCCTCCGCTGCCTGGGATTGTCACCCCTCTTATGCTCGCATCCTTCCTAATAGACTCAGCAAAGGGTTCAATACAGCAAACAAACAAGACCGGGGAGAGAGGACAGCCCTGTCTGACTCCAGGTTGGATCGGGAAACTTTCCGATTCCCATCCATTGATTGAGACTGCGCTACTGATGTTTGTGTAGAGCAGTTTGATCCAATTGCAGATTCCCTCCCCAAACCCCATTTTGGAAAGCACGTCCATCATGTAGGTGTGCCTTCTCCTGGTCCAGGCTGATGAGGCAGGTGTCCACCCTCCTGTCCCGCACGTAGGCGATCGTATCCCTGAGTAGCGCGAGACTATCAGAGATCTTCCTGCCGGGTACAGTACAGGTCTGATCGGGGTGGATCACCAACTCCAGAGCAGACTTGACTCGACTGGCTATGACTTTGGACAGAATCTTGCAGTCAACATTAAGCAGTGAGATGGGCCGCCAATTTCTGATTTCTGCCCTCTCCCCCTTCCGCTAGTAAATGAGGGTGATGATGCCTTTCCTCATGGATTCTGACATGTTGCCGGCCAGGAGCGTACTCTCGTATACTTCCAGCAGGTCCGGGCCAACCCAGTCCCACAGGGCCGAGTACAACTCGACCGGTAAGCCGTCGCTTCTGGGAGTTTTACTCGTCTCGAAGGACTCGACGGCCTTTGTCAGCTCGTCCAGAGTTAGCGGCTTGTCCAGTCTCTCCCTCCTGCTGTCATCCAAGACCTCTGTGATAGATGACAGGAAGGACTGGGAGGCTCTGCTGTCTGTAGGCTTCGCGTCATACAGCCCAGCATAAAAGGATTTGCTGATCCTTAGTATGTCGGACAGCGAAGACGTTACCGAGCCATCTTCTTCCTTCAGGCTGCTGATAACAGAGCTCTCTCTGTGTACCTTTTGGAAGAAGTAACGCGAGCACGTCTCATCCTGCTCGATGGAGCGGACTCTGGACCGGAAGATGATCTTGGAGGCCTCCTTGGCAAAAAGCGAGGCCTGCTGGCTCTTCACCTCTTGGAGGTCCTCCTTGACCTCGACCCCCATTGACTGCAACCGGAGCAGATTTTGCATACTTTTCTGGAGTCGGGACATTTCCCTCTGTCTCTCTCTCGCCCTCTGAACACCTTTGTGGATGAAGAACCTCTTGATGTTCTCCTTAATCGCTTCCCACCAGTGAACGGGAGACTCAAATAGGGGTTTCACGGTCCTCCAACCTTTGTAATCCCTTTTGAGTTCCTCAACGTTCTCTGGGGTCAGCAGTGCAGCATTGAGCTTCCACGTCCCTTCTTCAGAGTTCTGACCTGAAACTCTGGTCACTGACCTGAAACGTTAACTCTGCTTCTCTCTCCACAGATGCTGCCAGACCTGCTGAGTATTTCCAGCATTTCTTGTTTTTATTTCTAGAAGCTGACAGCAGTTTTGGGATATCTGGCAGACTCCACCATCTAACTTAATAGCAACTCAGACTTCAGCTCTCAAGGCTTTGGGATATAGATTGGAAGGCATGATTGGTCATGGCTTTCAGACATTTGCTGAGGCCTTGCAAGGGCTCATGGCTGCTGCTATTCCATGCATCAGACTACATTGGTAGAGGTCCAAATGGCTGCTGCTTCCACTTCTGTGGGCAGCAGCACCACATTGGGCTCCAGCCTTACAGTTGCAGGTACTTTGCCAGTTGCATGTAACAGGCTGCACGAGGCAGTTCAGAATCTCAGCCTCCCTATTCCAGGAACAGATAGCTGTAAGCTTACTCTGACAGCCCCGGCCTCTTGAATGCATGCCTCCTGTGAATGTGCCATGCCCCTTTGCTCTGGGTCCCTCAGCACATGACCTTCAGGCTGCATTGGCTCCTCTTCAAGGCCCAAACCTTCAGTGGTGAAGTTGTACTAGGCCTAGCACATTACAATAATCCTCCTTACTCTCTTTGGGGAATATCGAAGTATGCCCCAGACCTGTCCAAGCACCTGAAGCAGCTACTCAGTACCCTGATGGTTTGGTAGATGACCCGCCTGGTGGACTCACCTGGTTTTACCTCATTTCCACTCCGGTTGTGGGACACAAAACCACGGTAGCAAGATATCATGCTTATTATCAATTATTCATCCTTCCGAGGGTTCTCGCCCCTCAGCAGGTGTACTATTACTGAATAGCATGCAATGAGAGCATTAAGATAGGCACCCAGGTGCTACACATTAACGTGCAGGATATGCATCCGGGTGCCATAGGCTATCTGCACATTGAAGGAGTTGAAGCCCTTTCTGTTCATGCAGCTTTGCAGGTTCTGCAGGGAAGCCTTTAGTGCCACGTATGTTCCATCAATTGGATAACTCTGGAGAAGGCAGCAATTCTATAGGAGCTTAATGCCGTCTAAACTCCACCTTAGCTATTCCAAACTTAATGAACATCTCAGACCAAGCAGCAAGATGTCAGTCACCTGTCAAATGCTGTCCCTCTCTGCCCTTGACTGATCTGGCATAGCGCCCCCTCGGATAACTGGAAGGATCCAGACCAGTAAATGTTGAGAGCTGTGGTCACCTTCATTTCAACTGTGAGGGCTCTGCAACATGTGGACCGAGGCTTCAAGTCACACAGTTGGCCAATAGCACTTTTGCAAAGCACAATCAATGCCAAGCTAGCTCCTTCAACATTTCCTAGAATGGCAGATGAGGCCTGTATACTCTCTGGCGGCATATTTGGGAATGGGATTCAGTCTCTTCCTGTGGTGCTTCACTCTTTTGGCCTCCTGTCTCAGGTCTTTCCCTCCTTCTTGAACAAAAATTGGTGTTGAGCCATAAAATGAGCCACCTTTCTTAATTTTTTTCAAGGAGAGCCTGTATAATGGCTTCCTGCAGCATTCTCTCCTGGTCAGTTGATCTGTGCTCACTTCAGATGACCATGAGTGCCTGAGTGCCTGAAAATAAAACAATATTAAGAGATCCCCCAACCCGAACAAGCACCATTGAGGATACTTGCGTTGGAGAGCTGGGGTTGTAGCCAGTCTTCTGGGCAGAGATTTGTTTGGACACAGGGTTTAATGGAGAATGTAAAACATCGATGACCCTTGAGTGAATTAAATATTTGCACAAAACTCATATTTGCACAAATTTCCATGATCTTTTAAGCCATGTAATTTGTTTGTACCCAGATTGCATGTCTCTCTAGGCACAATTGCAGTGGAAACTCGAGGCTAGTATTGGTAAATTTTCAGCTCAGTATTGTGGAGGTGAAAACAAATTACATAGTACAAAAGCACAGTATTCCTCACATGGCATTTTAGTAAATTCAACGGCCCATTAGTCAATGAATGTAATTACAGTAACTTGCATTTGTCTAGCATTCCTCACACTGGAAAAATATGCCCCAGAGAAGTCTGACAACACAGGCAATTGGTCCCAGGGCAGGTGGCGTGGTGGGGGGAGACTGGGGGTAGTGGTGTGCTGCTTTATCTTCCTCAGTTTCTTTTTGAGTGCAGAAAGCCCTACATTTTGCACTGTCTGTTTTTTAAAGCTATAGCTTTACATTGCAATACCTAATGTGTCAAGCTGGTTGCTTCCTGCTACAGAGAAGTAGTTTGACTTTAAATCTGCAACTGGTGGAACTTTCTTTCCCATGTTGTTTCCCTGAGCATGGAGAAGTTTCTATCCACTAAAGCTGCCAGTCATAATGTGCTGTAGGTTCTACAACTGGCTATAACAAAATGGACAGTAAAAGATTCAATCTACTGAATCCATGAGTGGAATTTTACCGGCCCCCGGGTGGCAGGCTAGGAGGTGGGGGGACGCCGGTGAAATGCCAGGGAGCCACATCGTGATGGCTCCCTGATGCGGTCCCGCCACCGGGCCATTTTACCAGCGAAAATGCGAAATGGGACTAGAAGCATAGTGGCTGCCTGCTGACCGGAGGAGAGCAGCTAATTTAAATAATTAAAGGTCCGTTAAAGGGCCATTTTGAGGGCTGACAGTATTATGCTGGTGGTGGAGTGTCCCCACAAGAGGCTCTACAACCAAAGGAGGGGGGGCCCCTGGCCCCTGCAGAGAAAAAAATTTCTTACTCCCCTGCGAGGGCGCCACAAACTGGAAGGGCCCTCTCATTCACCTTGCCACCTCAGCAGCGGCCATCTTTCTTGGTGGCATTGCTGAGTCTGCAGAACTGCCGGCCCACTGACTGTGCCGGCAGCATGGATAGCCAGCCCACTGTCCTTAATTGGACAACAGGCTTGGCGGCGGCCAATAAAAAGGCTGCCTCCAGGAAGAGTGCCCGTGCGGTCTCGACACCTGCATATCATCCTGACGTCGGGGCTTACACCCTTCCAAGAAAATCCCAGCCCATATCTTTCAAGTCCTTATTAATTGCATTCGGTAACCACAGGTTGGACAAACAATTAGTGTAGGCTGGTAATACCGATTGCAGAATTTCACCTTCTGGCAAAGTGGATTTGGGGCTGGGCAAAAAATGTAAAATATGTTTCCATAGGTGAGTGGATCACCTCAGAATGAATTACAAAACACAGTGATGATACATGCATCACATCATATTCAATGCATTCTGAGCAGCATGATCCTGAACCAGAACCATGTTGTGCCCCATTCAAACTCCAGTTCTGTCTAATGAGATGGTTTCATCATCTTCCTCAAGAGTCAAAGCACTGCCAGTATGCCAGTTACAAATAACTGCCAACAATGCAACAATGTTATTGCAGTTGGAGAAATGCTGAGCTGTTAGCATGTCTGTACAGGTCAGCAATATGATTTTTAAATTGCTGATTTAAAGAGATAGATATCTCCTGTGATATTGGGGCAGATCTGTGACCAGGATGGTAAGCTCTTCAACACGAATATGAGCAATTACACGTACAAATATTGCATGCATACAAATGTTACATTAATGTTGTTCTTCTAACACTGCTATTGGACTCTGAATCTAACACACAGTATAATTGGTCCTAATTGTCAACAGTGGCAACCAAGTCATATTGCAGAAAAGTTGAAGAATAAAAGCAGACAGACCACCTGGCTTCGACCTAGGCAGCGGAAACAACAAAGGCACACTCTGCCCAGTCAGTCATCTAAAGTCATCCTCATTGACATCTGGAGATTTCTGCCAAAATTGGGAGAGCTATCCCACAAACTAGTCAAGCAACATCCTGACATAGTCATACTCACCGAGTCATGCCTTGCATCTAATATCCCAGACTCCTTCATCAGCATTCCTGGGTATGTCCTGTCCCACCAGCAGGACAGACCCACCAGGGGTGGCGGCCCACTGGAATACTGTCAGAAGGGAGTGGCCTAGAGAGTCTACAACATTGACCCCAGACCCTATGAGGTCTCATGACATCAGGTCAAGCATGGGCAAGGAAACCTCCTGCTGATTACCACCTACCGCAATCCCTCAACTGATGAATCAGTACCTATCCACGTTGAACAGCACTTGGAAGAAGCACTGAGGGTAGCAAGGCCACAAAACATACTCTGGATGGGGAGTTCAATGTCCATCGGAAAGAATGGCTCAGCAGCACCACTACTGACCCAGCCTACCGAGTCCTGGAGGACATATCTGGGCCTGCAGCAGGTGATGATTGAAGCAACAAGAGGAAAAATGTACTTGAACATGCCCTCACCAACCTATCGGTTGCAGCTGCATCTGTCCCTGATAGAATTGGTAGGAGTGACCAATGTAAAATCCTTGTGAAGACAAAATCCCATCTTCACACTGACGACACCCTCCATCTTGTTGTGTGGCACTACCGCCATGCTAAATGGGATAGATTGGAACAAATATAGCAACTCAAAACTGGGCATCCATGAGACGCTCTGGCCCATCAGCAGGAGCAGAATTGTATTCAACCACAATCTGTAACCTCATGTCCCTCACTCTACCATTACCATCAAGTAAGGGAACCACACCTGGTTCAATGAGGATTGTAGGAAAGCATGTCAGGAGCAACACCAGACATACCTAAAAATGATATGCCAACCTGGTGAAACTACAATACAGCACTACATGCATCCTAGACAGCGGAAGCAGCATGTTATAGACAGAGCTAAGGATCAGATCAAAGTTCTGCAGTCCTGCCACCTCCAGTCATGAATGGTGGTGGACAATTAAAAAACTAACTGGAGAAGGAGGCTCCACAAACATCTCCATCCTCAATGATGGGGGAGCCCAGGATGTCAGTGCAAAAGACAAGGCTGATGCATTTGCAACCATCTTCAGGCAGAAGTGCCGAGCGGATGATCCATCTCGGCCTCCTCCTGAGGTTCCCAGCATTACAGATGCCAGTCTTCAAAAAATTCAATTATCATATATCAAGAAACGGCTAATGCAGTGGATACAGCAAAGGCTATGGGCTCTGACAACTTCCAGTCTTCCTGTGTACTGAAGACTTGTGCTCCAGAATTAGCTGCCCCGAGCCAAGCTGTTCCAGTACAGCTCGTACACTGGCATCCACCCAATAATGTAGAAAAACAGGTATGTCCTGTTCACAACAGCTGAACAAATTCAATCCAGCCAATTACTGCCCCATCAGTCTACTCTTAATCATCAGCAAAGGGATGAATGATGTCACCAATAGTGTTATCAAGTGGCATTTACTCACCAATAACCTGCTCACCGCTCAGTTTGGGTTCCCGCCAGGCCTTTTTGCAACCTTGGTCCAAACAAGGTGAGGTGAGAGTGATGGCACGTGACATTAACATAGAAACATAGAAAATAGGAGCAGGAGTAGGCCATTCGGCCCTTCGAGCCTGCTCGGCCGTTCATTATGGTCATGGCTGATCATCCAACTCAGTAGACTGTTCCCGCTTTCTCCCCATACCCTTTGATCCCTTTAGACCCAAGAGCTATATCTAACTGCTTCTTGAAAACATACAATGTTTTGGCCTCAACTGTGGAATTCCACAGGCTCACCACTCTCTGGGTGAAGAAATCTCCCCTCATCTCAGTCCTGAAAGATTTATTCCGTATCCTTAGACTATGACCCCTGGTTCTGAAATGCCCCACCATCGGGAACGTCCTTCCTGCATCTACCCTGTCAAGTCCTGTTGAATTTTATAGGTTTCTATGAGATCCCTCCTCACTCTTCTGAACGCCAGCAAATATAATCCTAACCGACTCAATCTCACTTCATACGTCAGTCCCACCATCCCAGGAATCAGTCTGGTAAACCTTCACTGCACTCCCTCTATAGCAAGAACATCCTTCCTCAGATAAGGAGACCAAAAGTGCACACAATATTCCAGGTGTGGCCTCACAAAGGCCCTGTATAATTGCAGCAAGACATCCCTGCTCCTGTACTCAAATCCTCTCGCTATGAAGGCAACATACCATTTGCCTTTTTTACCGCCTGTTGCACCTGCATGCCTACCTTCAGCGACTGGTGTACGAGAACACCCAGGTCTCGTTGCATATTCTCCTCTCTCAGTTTATAGCCGTTCAGATAATAATCTGCCTTCCTGTTTTTGCGACCAAAGTGGATAACCTCACATTTATCCACATTATACTGCATCTGCCATGCATTAGCCCACTCACTCAACTTGTCCAAATCACCCTTAAGATTCTCTGCATCCTCCTCACAACTCAACCTCCCACCAAGTTTTGTGTCATCTGCAAATTTGGAGATATTACATTTAGTTCCCTCATCTAAATCATTAATGTATATTGTGAATAGCTGGGGTCCTAGCACCAATCCCTGCGGTACCCCAATAGTCACTGCCTGCCATTCGGAAAAACACTCATTTATCCCTACTCTTTGTTTCCTGCCCGCCAACCAATTTTCTATCCATCGCAATACACTACCCCCAATCCCATGCGCTTTAATTTTACATGCTAATCTCTTATGTGGGACCTTGTCGAAAGCCTTCTGAAAGTCCAAATAAACCACATCCACTGGCTCCCCGTCATCAACTCTACTAGTTACATCCTCGAAAAATTCTAGTAGATTTGTCAAGCACGATTTCCATTTCATAAATCCATGCTGACTCTGCCCGATTCTACCACTGTTCTCTAAGTGCTCTGCTATAAAATCTTTGATAATGGACTCTAGAATTTTCCCCACTACCGATGTCAGGCTGACTGGTCTATAATTCCCTGCTTTCTCTCTGCCTACCTTTTTAAATAGTGGGATTACATTAGCTACCCTCCAATCTGTAGGTTCTGTTCGAGTCTGTAGAATCCTGGAAGATGACCACCAATGCATCCACTATTTCTAGGGCCACTTCCTTAAGTACTCTGGGATGCACACCATCAGGCCCTGGGGATTTATCGGCCTTCAATCCCATCAATTTCCCCAACACCACTTCTCTACTAAGGCAACATTTGATTGAGTGTAGCATCAAGGAGCCCTAGCAAAATTGAAGTCAATGGGAATTAAGGGGGAACTCTCCACTGTTTGGAGTCATACATAGCACCAAAGAAAATGGCTTTGGTTTTTGGAGGCCAATCATCTCGGCCCCAGGACACACTGCAGGAGTTCCTCAGGGAGGTGTCCTAGACCCAACTACCTTCAGCTGCTTCATCAAATGATCTTCCCTTCATCAAAAGGTCAGAAGTGGGGATGAATGCTGATGGTAGTGAATGGTATTCTGTACCATTCATAACTCCTCAGATACTGAAGCAGCTTGCGCCTGCATGCAGCAAGACCTGTAGAATATTCGGGCTTAGGCTGAGAAGTGGCAAATAACATTCGCGCCACATAAATGCCAGGCAATGACCATCTCCCCTTGACATTCAATGGCATTACCATCAACACCAATCATCAACATCCTGGGGGTTACTATTTATCAGAAACCTTTCATTGTCCAGCCATATAAATGGGTGTAAGAGCAGCTTAGAGGCTGGGAATTCTGTGGTGAGTAACTCATCGCCTGACTCCTGAAACCTTATCCACCATCTACAAATCATAAGTCAGGCCTGTGCTGAAATATTCTCCACTTGCCTGGATGAGTGCAAGTTCAACAACACTCAAGAAGCTCAACATCATCCAAGACAAAGCAGGCTCCTTGACCGGCACCACCTTAATATTCACTCCCTCCACCACTGGTGCACAGTGGCAGCAGTGTGTGTACCAGCTATATTATGCAGTGCAGCAACTTGCCAAGGCTCCTTCGACAACACCTTCCAAACCCACAACTTCTACCACCTAGAAGAACAAGGATAGCAGGTGCATGAGAACACCACCACCTGCAAGTTCCCCTCCAAGACACACACCTTCCTGACCTGGAAATATATCGCTGTTCCTTCACTGTCACTGGGTCAAAATCCTGGAACTCCCTTCCTTACAGCACTATGGATATAGTTACACCACATGGACTGCATCAGTTCCAGAAGGCAGCTCACCACCACCTTCTCCAGGGCAATTAGGGTTCGACAATAAATGCTGGCCTTGCCAGCAATGCTCACATCTCATGAACGAATAAAATGAGGAATGGAATATTGAAGTTAGACTGCAGCTGGACAACTACCGGATTGCCTGGGCACAGCATATAATGTCAACTTGGATGGGAATGCTTGTTAAATGACCCACCCAATTTTCTGTCTATTTACAAGCGTGAGCTGCAACCCAACCAATTTTGTGATAATCACTGTGTCCAGGCGATATAGTGTATCTGGGCACAAATCCCAAGAACATCTCTCCTCGTGTTCTCAATATTCCTCTTTTGCTGGCTGCAAACAAGTCTATACTGGTTACGGTTACACATTATGGCTTAGATTTCAGCCAATTTCAAAGCCTTCTAGTTTATGAAGTGCAATCCATCTGAGGTATTAATACACAGTCAACTGTTATCTGCTTCTGGGATTTCCCAGGGATTAACACTAGGAAAGCTGTTAATGGGATGGGTGACAGTAATGGTGTTAAAGCAGAGTAAGTGGTGTAACAACAGATCAATTCAGAAATGTATCAGTATGAAAGGAGAAAGGTTCTCAGGAAATAACTGCTCTATCTAAGGCAGAAGGGTAGAAATTCCCTGTATGGTGCACATAATAAAGCGATGGAAATGTTCAGGCATAATTTCCGTGTTCACTATTTTAACAGTCATCATCCAGTTCAGAACAACTTGGACCAATGAGTTCATTAAAATAATACAATGTTTAAAATAGTAAAATAGTAAAAAAATATATTTGTTACAAATAGCACACAGAGAACTTCTACATTAGAGTTACACGTAGCTTCCACTTTGTTGAAATGCTGCATTTCCTCATATTTTATTAGGATTAATATTACTCAACAAGTCAAATAGCTACTGTAAAACTAATGATTTAAATCGGTTTTGTTTTAAAGGAACTAATACCGAAAAATTAGAGAATTGATTTAAATATGTTTTTTTTAAGCTGCTCTTAGTGTAGCTTGCCAATCATAACATGACTGGGCAAAAAATGCAAAATGTTGTAAATCCTCTATGGGAATCATAGCCATCAAAGAGAAAGACCAAAAAGCAGAATTCGATGGCAAAATATAAATGGCAGGTTGGTGTTCATACAGAGTGTTCTTGATAGGCTCAGTGGTTGAGATAATAACAACTGTTACTTTATCTGGACAAATGTAAAGTAATACAAATAAATGTGAATAGAAAGGAAGAACTTACATTTACATTACACCTTTTATATCCTCAAAATGCCCCAAAGTACAGCACAGCCATTGAATTACTTCAAAGTGAAGTCACTGTTACATCAAAAAAAGTGACAGGAATTTGTGAATACCAAGGTCGTACAAACAGCAATAAGATAAATCAACAGTTAATTTGTTTTGGTGGTGTTGGCCGCGACACTGGGTTGAACTGTCAAATGTGATCTTTCATGGTTACCTGAATAGATAGACAAGGTTTTGGTTTAACAACTTATCTGAAAGACGGTACCTCTGACAATGCAGCACTCCCTCAGTACTACACTGATGTGTTAGTCTAGAACTTACGCTCTAGTGGATGGGCCGTGAACCTACAACCTTCTGACTTAGAGGCGAGAGTATCATCGTTGAGGATGAATAGTTATAGTATGATTGGGTTGAAGCAGGAAAAATGTCTTTACAAAGTCATATGGTGATTAGTAAGTTTCTAGGCACTGCCAGACATGTGTGCTATTATCACTGGATAATACATTAGTGGGTCTGCTCTTATAGTATTGAATTAAGTTTTGTTCACTAAACCTCCAAAGAGATATTGATTTACTAGCATGGCTACAGTGGAGTGCAGACAGACAGGATTCCCAGTCGTAGAGCAATACGTTATGAAGACAGATGAACACATTATATATAGTGGCAAACAGAAGCCATATCACTGGGAAAAAATCCAGTCATTTGATTTCCTTTTCCACTACAAACATAACAAATGTGGACAATTCAGAATCGAGAGATCATTATTTCGGTGGATTTCATCTATTTTGAATCCCTTAATTCTGGAATACCTGCCAGTATAGACGCAGGCAGTTTCTATAATTGAATGGCAAAATTAAAAAGGCACTGCTACTCTTCCCATGGTACAAAAGGAAGCTGAAAAAGTGGGGCAAAATGAACTTTAAAAAATTAAATTTTCAATGTCAGCAACTATCTACTATTAAGAATTATGCGTAGAGGTGTTCCATAAAACATAGACCTGTTGAAATGGCGTGAAATGTTGTGAAAGACACTGCAAGAATATTGAAAAGAGCCATATTTGTTGTCTGTCCCATGTTAATGCTCCTGATTCCAAATCTGGTTCTGAGCATAAACAAGGTATCACCCAATGAAGTTCACTGGTAGAACTCAAGTAATAATGGAACATTAGAAAAGTGTAAGAAATGGCATCTTTAAGAATATTATAGAATTACGACAGAATTAGTAGACATTGTATTGAGATTGCCTGGCAGAAAGCTGTTTCTTTTCTCTCTCTCAGGAAGGGACAGAGAAACAGTTCCTAGCAGTCAGGGACATGATTGGTCTAAACAAAGATAAGGGCCAAGGAGTATGACGTTCCTGCGGAGGCCAAATAGACATTCCTAAGCTGATAGGAGGGAGTCTGGTGGAGTTAACAAATGACCTCCAGCATGACATAAGCTGTGAAATGACCTCGAGCCAAAGTGATGGACAGGGGGAGTTTACACCTTGGGTACCTGTCCTCTGGTCATAGGCCAAATGGGATCAAACAAGTGATTGACATAGGATAAACATCCAGTGCCTAGAAATAAAGTATGCTTGGGAGGGAAGTAGCCAGTCTTCTTCAGAAGAAGGAGAACTTCCCGAAGCTTGGCTTTGGCTGGGTGTTAGGCTTCGGCCTAACACTTCGGTTTGCTCAAGAAGATTGGGGACCCCCGAGGAATGAGAAACCACCAACATCTCACCTGCCTCATCCGTTGGGGAGACTGCCAACACCGCTCTGTCCCACTGTATGATCTGGGATTGGTAATCCGCTCAGTTACGGGTTCTATGTCTTCTGTCTATTTAGCTTATGCATCATCACATTTAAATTGCTACATTATATTTAAATTGTTGTTTCTTAATAAACTACTTTGAACCACCTATATGACTTCAAGCCCCTTTTTGGGTAATCTGTGACTCCCGGACCTAAATCTTACAAAAGAGAATTACTGCCAATCTCCTCCAGGCTGATAGGCAGAGGCAGCACAGAATACATTCAGGAGGAATCACTTGTTTTTCACCCCTTGCTGGCAGCAAGCTGGATATTCACCAATCAGGAACTCAAAGCCAGGAGACAATTTTATTCATACACAACTGAATTTGTACCTCACTGAGAGCACTTGGTTCAGTTTATAGATGCAAGGACAGTTCTGCCGATGAATATATATTTTGTAAGAGATGATCAGTTCTGTTTTGAAATGACCTGATATAGATGCCTGTGAAATTGCATAGCATCCATTTTTCAGGCACTAACTACTAAGTCCCCAATATGGCAGGGAGGCAATGTGCCCCATCTAGGGAAAAGAAAACGATCTTTCTGCAGTGCTCAAGCCTAAAACAAACATTGTAACTTTTGCATATACAAGGGGCTCAATGTTTGTTTGAGGCCCCACTACAAGCTTGGCTTACCCTGAGGCAGCCAGCACCAGTTCTTCCCAATCCCACATTTAAAGAATACGGGCATCATGACTTCACGACTCCTCCCCACAGACTTCTGATTCCCCCGATCCACCCCTACTTCCGAACTCTTTCCACCGCCTTCATTCACTTCCAATCTCCCTCCCATGCCTACATTTGCCTCCCATCCCCAAGCCTCCATTTCCTCTTCCACTCCTCTCCCCACCATCCATGAATACCTGTTTCTAGCCTGATCTTAGTTGATCTTCGCCAGCAGGTTGTTTATACCACTGAAATGAGGCCTGAGATCCAATATTGGAGGTGCCTTGATACTCACCATTCAGGTGCAGGGATCATACCTGTCCAAATTGCTACACCAGCAGATCTACAGAAGGGTTTTGGCAAGATAAAAAAACGTAATTTTTTTCTAAAAAAACAGGGAAAAATACTTAATGGGTTTTTCCTTTAACTATACAAAAGCACTATTTCACATTGAAAGCAATTTTACTTCACATGCAATTTTATCCTTCAAATGACGTTTCAGGATGAGCTCCTGCACTGACCTTACCGTCTAATATTTGTCTGAATAACATACCCCCATCAAAAAAATGACTTATAACTACTATTTTCTTTTGAGACATAGTTGGTATCTTAAGTATAGAAATTCTGGTGATGCTGTTGGAACACCCACCTGCCGGTGAAGCACCAGAGTCTCAGAGCTGCACCCTATTGTTATAAGACTGGGGGCCTCAATCCACACAGGCCGAAGACCTTAAGGGCCGTCAAATCAAGTACTCCTCGGCAAATGGCTTACCTCAAAGCCATCAACAAGGATCAAGTCAGTAGGCTCATGAAATATCCACCACTGACCTGGATGAGTGCAGCCGCAACAGCACAAGCTCGGCACCATCCAGACCAAAGCAGTCTGCTGCTAGACTCAATATTTACCTCCTCCACCACTGGTGCACTGTGGCTACAGTAAGTACTATCTACAGAAAACACTGCAGCGACTTGCCAAGCTTGTTTCTGCAGCACCTCCCGGGCCCCCCAGCTTTTCAAGAAGGATAAGAGCAGGAGCGTCATGGAAACACTTTTACCTGTGACTTTGCCTTCAAATCATGCGCCATCTTGAATTGGATGTCTACTATTGATACATTGTCATTACGGGGTCAAACTCCTGTAATTCCCGACCTAACATCATTGTGGGAGGACCATTAGTACAAGGACTCTGGCTGTTAAACGAGAAGAAACAGTACCAACTTCTCAATGCAAGTAGGGATGGGAAATAAATGCAGGCTTCTCATCTTTGCCCACATCTTGAGAACAAAAGAAAAAAAATCACAAACAGCACACTTAAACCTCGGTGGAGTTAATTCCTTCAATGCGTTGGTTAAAGCATTCATTTAAATTCCTGTTTGCATTATTTTACTATGGTTTTTTAACCTGTTTATCTTAAAGAATTTAACAACTGCTCTAACCAATGCTCTAAAAATAGCACACAGAAAGAATTTGCATGGATGGTTTATACAGGTTGTAAAGGATGTAAAATGGGCTGCCGATTCACAAAGTCAAAATTATTCCCACAGTCTCTTAAGCTTCAAACAGGAATGGGAGTGACCATCATTGCTGCTCCATAGTCAGCTTACACTCCTGTGTAACAGGGCTGACTCTATCCTGAGACTGAGCTCTCTGTTTGTATGTGTAACATGCCTCGGAATCCGGGGAAAGAACAAGTGAAAATTACCCATTGAGGGCATTCAAGCTAGAATGACAGCTCAAGATGGGATTTAAATTCACAATCACCTCCTTCCAAACAGGGTCATAAGTCTGGTGCTCTCCCTTTGAGATACTATACTGCCCATATTTATTATTTTTATGAATATAAATAATGCTGACTTCAATTCATGAAAGTAAGTCCATGTTAGAAGGTTTTGATACTATTTTAGAATTTAGATACTATTCAGATCTCCCTGTCACTGACTGCATGTTATAAGATTGTAATGTAAGCAAATGTAAGATTATCAGTTTTATCATTGATACAAAGGTAATTTCTCTAGTCAGATATATTTATTTCCTATACTGTACTGCCATTTCAATGTATACATTTATTAAAAATTATTACACTAAATGAAATATGAAACCCTGAAATATTCAAGTGAAAATAAAGAACATGATAATCATAGTGATTTATAGATTTATATTCCATGGTGCATTTCAAAGTAAGGACACCTCATCCAATGTCTGCAAAAGCAAAATGCTGTGGATGCTGGAAATCTGAAACAAAAACAGAAAATGCTCAGGAACTACTTAGCAGGTCAGGCAGCATCTGTGGAGAGAGAAACAGAATTAACTTTTCATCAGATGAAAGGTTATGAACTGAGATGTTAACTCTGTTTCTCTCTCCACAGATGCTGCTTAACCTGCTGTGTATTTCCAATACTTTCATTTTTTGCTTCATTCCATGCATAAATGGGTTGGGGGAAGAAATAAATATTACTGACAATTGTGTTTGACACTGCCAATATTTTAATCTGAAATTGTGACAGCTGCAGTCTGCCACCATGAACTGAATTTAGTGAGTCTGCTGCGGGTCCCAGCTGCGGACCTGGAAGTGTGTGCCATTCCCGCTAGTAATGTGGGCGACTGGTCCACTGCAATCACACGGCAGGCAGAATTGGTGGGGACCCAGGACAGCCGCTCCATTGCTGATGGAGAGGCTGGAGTTGCTGCGCAAGAGAGTGAGGATTGTCTTCTATCGACATACACATCACCTCTGGAGACCCACATCACGTATGGTTGGCACAATGAGATCTGCACAGCCTAACCCACACGTTTGTGTTCTCTCATGCAGATCGGCGTCCACAGGAGACTCAAGCTGAAGGGGGACTGCCATCAACCTCTGAGGAGGAAGCACAGTCTCAGAGGTAGCACCGTCCCATGACTCGCCTACTCCTTCCACCAATGCAAATACTTTCACCTCCATGGGTTTCCACTGAGCTGTAGAATCAGGGTCACCAGCTGGTTAGAGCACCGCGCATGCACCTGAGCAGCTGGTTGAACCTGAGACAGCCGAGGCCTCCGACAGTCAGAGGACTGTGGGTGACCAGGCCATGCTGATCCTCAGGCTGATAACAAGCCTCTGGTGTCGACAGCACAGGACATGCTGGAGTTGCAGAGAGATGGTGGAGATGCCAGAGGCAATGCGCAGCCATGAGCGGGCGATAGAGGAGTCGAGTCATACCACGACTGCTGCCACGTCTCAGGCATGAGTGTATGATTTCGTCCATCGAGAAGTTGGCGACTCTCATGGAGAGCCAGATCTCACAAATGCCCACAGACCTGCACACCATCATCTTGGCCATGAGCTCGACACAGCAGTGGTAAAGCTAGAGAAGGACATGGTGCCTGGAGTCTTCTCCAGCTCCCCATCTTTTTCTGGTGAGCAGGGAGGTTCAAGTCAGCCTTGGAGAGGCTGACCTCCACAGCTGGGGGCTTTCCTCAGGGCACTCCGTGTGTGAACAGCAACTCCTCAGCCACTCTACCAGTGAGCCCAGCCCCAGCAGCCGTGATGCCTGAGGACAGTCCTCCACCAGTGCAGGAAACTCTCAGGTAGCCGGGCCCTCCAGGCCTCAGGCAGCCAGAGGACGGCCACCGAAGTCATCACAGGCTAAGGGGCAACCTGATCAGTTGCTAGCAATAGATTCACCCCTCATTGAAGCGCACACAAACATATAAAGAAAACCCCTAGGGACACTTGGGGGTTCACGGGTGTTCGAAATGTGACATGCGCTGTATCATAAAAAGTTCTTTTGTTTTTGAAATGAATCTCCATTATGCAAAAGTGATTATTTTACCATGCATTAATTGTGAGCTGCTGACTTCGTCCTTCCCCCTTAGTAGATGCCAATGTAGGCACAGATCTCATTTGAATAGGATCTCTCATAGGCCATAGCACGTGGTTCAGCTGGGCATGAAGCACGGAACACAAATAGAAAGGAAGCAACAGACTGAATACATTGAGATGAGTCTTTATTGTTTTTACTCTCAGTGGCCATCAGGGTGGCTGAAAGAGGGTAATTATGAAATTGTCTCTTGCCTGCTTGGCCCAGCGCTCAATCTGCCTGGCATCCGGTGCATGGGCTTCAACATCCATTGCTGCTTGCTCATCTCCCTCCTCCACGTCCTCCTCGTCGGTGGAGGAGTGTTGTTCAGTCATGTCATCGTGATGCATGACCTCCCCTCTCTGCAGTGCTAGATTGTGCAGAGCATAGCAGACCACAACAATACGCAAGACCCTCGACTGGGGTATACAGCAGGGCTCTGCCGAATTGATCCAGGCACTGGAATCTCATCTTCAGCAGCCCAATGGCTGGCTCAATGGTTGCTCAGGTGCAGCTATGGTATCAGCAGCACCACTAGCCAAGATCACTCACAGGCATCAGTAGCCAAGTCTTCAATGAGTAGCCCTTGGTCCCCGAGAATTCAGCCCTGAAAGCGAGTGGGATGCCTGAAAAGCTGTGGCACCTGGGACAGTCGAAGTATGTGTGCGTCGTGGCTGCTTCCCGGGAAGTGGGTACACACCTGCAGGAAGCGCTTTCAGTGGTCGCAGACCAGTTGAATGTTGATGGAATGGAAGCCTTTCTTGTGGCTGAAGGCGGCTGGCTGGTACATTGGAGCCTTGATTCCCCAATGCGTGCAATCTATCACACCTTGCACCCGGGGAAATCCATTGAATCGGAATCCAATGGCCCACTCGGCCAGACCATCAGGGTCCATCCAGTAGTGCACATAGTCACCGACCCTCTTGAACACAGCATTGGTCGTCTCCTTAATGCAGTGGTGGGCTGCTGCCTGTGAGACCCCACACATGTCCCTGGTGGATCCTTGGAATGATCCGGACACGTAAAAGTTTAGTGCCACTGTGATCTTCAGGGCATGGGGTGACCCCCAAATCCCAAAGGTCACAACTCGTCCTGCAGCAGGGTGCATAAGTCAGTGATGGCCTCTCTGGACAGGCGTAGTCTTTGCTGACAATGCTGCTTGGACATTTGGAGGAAGCTGATTTGAGTCCGGTACACTCCCTGGCACAGGTGCACACATCTTGGCATGGCCAGCTGCTGCTGCTCTCGTCGTGGACCTTCACAGGCAGGCATTGCATCAAGCCACAGGGGTGCAAAAAACAGGGTGTATGAGACCCATGCCAGGTGACCAGTGGGCTTACAGAGTACTTGTCAATGCAGAGATGACCCTGCCTTGGCAACTGAGCTTTTGCTACTTCTCCCGGGGTCAGTTAACTTTGATATTGCTGGGCACAACAAAGGCATGAGTCCTACCAGCAATTAGTTTGTTATACCAGGAAGTTCAAATGTGCATGGGGAGAGGAGCAGAGAAACCAACTGGAAGATTGCAGCTGATAGAAATTGTGGTGTGCTGAAATGTACAAATAGGGTGCCTCTGTAGGTTTAAATGTGGAGTGCTGCAAGTAGAACTTCAATGGTGAAAAGGGATAAGGTAATTGACCCAACTTTCATGGCTGCAATATGGTGATTTCACACTTACATGATTATGTTTGTTGGCAATGATAAAGAATTATTTAGATTTTTATGTTGATTGGAATCAGGCACTCTAAGGTCTATAAAATGATACTCAGTTCAAAGCAGCCCTTTCCATTAGCAGCACTGAAAGGTGCACTGTACTCAACTTGAAAGCTTTATTGAGGATTCCACAAAAGTTAGGCATAGCTCATTTAAAATAAATCATTATTTTTAATGCAGAACCAGTATGCAGTAAGCTAAAGATTTGGATCTAACAAAGAAGAGACTCTCAAACTGTAATACGTATACCCTTTCAACAAGCCAGCGAGCATTCTGAAAGGGTCCAGGGACACTGGACACCAAAGTATGAATGAACCAAAGCAGCTCCTTGCATACTGAACAGCATCAAGCAGCACCTAAGCCTGAATTCAAAGGCTAACTGAGCATTAAGGGAGTGAAACTCCTTTCAATTGACAGTGCTGCAGATTGACAGTGGGGGCTTGTATGACCATATAAGTGCTATAGCTCTGAGTTCTTGTGAAAACATAAGAATGTAATGGAAATGGATGCTCTGCCCATTTAATTGTTTTGCTACAGTGTCTTGGCATTTCTTGGTAATTAGGACAGTAATGACTTGCCTTATGTCAGAATGGATAGCAAATTTCATCTGGCTGCAGTTGCCTGTTGAAATGACCAGTACCCAAGGGCTGGATTTTCATTATGGGATCGGGAACCCACGCCCGAAATATTTCCAGGAACCGAACCCGTGCCGCATCAGTTTTTAAATGGAAATAAGTTAATTGGCCTGGGGGCGAGTCTACTGCCCAATTGTAGGTGCTGGAAGCGTCTTGGAGGCGGGAACTCGTCACTGAGGGCAATCTTAAAGGCAAACAGCAGCCATGACAGGGCTTGCTGTTGCCTTCACTGATGCAGCACCAGGGAGATCAGAGGGCCTCTGCGGGCATGGGCATTCGTTCCCAGGCAGCAGCCCATTTCTCTGATGCCTCCCTGGAGGCACTAATTGATGCAGTATCAGAGAGGAAAGAGCTGCTCTTCCTGGCCTCAAGGAGAAATCTGCCTGATAAGACCAAGAGGGCTTGGATGGAGGTGGCCACGGAGGTCAGCAGCCAGGGACCCATGAGAAGGACCTGGGTCCAGTGCAGAAAAAGGTTCAATGACCTCTTGCGATCTGGTAAGGTGAGTGGCCAGCGGTACCCAGTTCATAGGACACCAACTCTTAAAACACCAGAATGCAAGCTAACTGACCTCACAAAATGGTCATAGTTCTCCCTCACATTGCCAGAGTAGGTCGCTACATTGAAACACAGCCACCCTCACATATGGGGTGACATTTAGTTGGGGCCATCGCTGAGGGGAACATCAGCTAACTTGCATGTCATGCTGGAAGAGATGAGGGAAGGCAGCCTACTCATAAATCTCTCTCCTCTCATCCTGCAGGAGAAGAGAACCCAAAATACGTGGGAGACGGCCAGAACAGGAGGAAGAGTGGTCCAGATTCACATGCTGACAGCAGTGGAGGAGGCAGCGCTGGAGATCGCTAGGGTGCCATCGAGGCATTCAGTGGGAGATGGCGAGATGGCACCATGAGGAACAAGGTCACTGGATAGTTCTTTTTGTGGTGAAGGGCATGGAGGAGACTCCCGCCCAATGTGAGCTATGGATGTTAGACTGCTGTCATCTGAAGGGTTGGTTGTGCTGGGGCACTTGTTGAGGAGGATCAATTCTCACCACCATTTTCTTGTGTCTCCCACAGGGCCAGTTGTAGAACGGGATAAAAGTGTACCAGCTGTATCGGCGCCGACATCCTCAGCCTGGTGTGGGGGTGGGGGAGGTGGGGGGAGTGTCCATGTCATATCCGCGGCACCTTCCAGCAGCGCAGAGTCACTGACCTCGGTTGGACCACATATTAGCATGGGTGAATCTCATAGCACATGTAAGCAGCGGGAGGAGGGGAAGGCAGAGTCTGAGTCTCCCTCGGAGGAGAGAGGACAGACACAGTGACGCTTCACTGATCGGAGATGCTGGGCTTTGGGTGTCAGAAAGGAGGCCCTTCCTTGAGAACCAGAGGCAGATAAGTTCCTGTTTGTTGGAGTTCCCTGAGGCCTTGAGGGGTCATGAGCATGCAATGGAGGATTCCATGCAGTGCATATGGTTTGCATTGACAGGGATTTGATCACATGAACTCCTCCATTGAGAGATTGGGCAACCTCCTGGAGTAGAGGCCTGCTTTAGGTCAGGAGAAAGAAACCGATCCGATCCCGACTGAACCATAGCAGGCCCGAGCCCGACCCAGCCCAAGTCCCTCCGATTTTGCCCCGAGCCCGACCCAACCCGAACCCGCCATTAGTCAGCCCGACCCGAGCCCGACCTGACCATCCCTTTACTTACGTTCCGGACATCGAACCTGTAAGAAGCTGCAGCGCATGCGCGAGACGTCATAGTGACGTCACTTGCTCACTGCGCAGACTCAGTTTCGTCCTGGACTCCCAGCTCAGGTAACTTTTTTTATTTTTAATACTTACCAGCAGAGCACTTACCGTGTATGTCCGGCCCGACCCGACCCGACTCGATCAGGACTCAGCCCGGCCCGAGCCCGAAAGCCGGCCCTGGAAGTTGGGCCCGACCCGTCCCGAACCCGACACATGTCGTGGGGTCCCTTCGGGTTCATGTCGGGTAGCAGGCCTCTATCTTGGAGAGCCATATGCAGCACCACTCTGAGTGGGTGCAGGAGCAGTGTACTGATATGCACAGAAGCTATGAAACTCTTTGTAGCACTGACCATTCAGTGTCGCTGATAGCACAAAGATGCTCAGAGTGGATGCCATCTGCATCCCAGTCGGTGGCCGCTTACAGCCTCCACGGACGCCAGGAAAGGGCTGAGAAAGTCCTTGCAGGAGACAAAGGGGTCACCCCTCAGGGGGCACCAGCATCACCCTCCAGTCCCTCGCCTCCCTCCGACTCAGGAGCCCGACGGGCACCTCGAAGATGAGAACGGAAGCCACAGGCATCTTAGCCAAAGGTAGTGATTAGGGAGCAGGCTGCCTCCACCTCATCCTCTGTCACAGGGGGAGCACTCCGTAGAAGTGTTAGGAGTGGAAGGTGCCAAGGTGTTGAATTCACATAATGGGTCACCTGAGTGTTATTGTCTACATGTGTCTGCTATGTTCTTTGCCTCACAATGTAACTTGTTTATTTCGCCACTCTGACAGGTGTGTTGTCTCATCTCAAAAGTGGGAAGTCTAATTGTGGGGTGGATGGTGGGAATGTAGGGCCCTGTGAATGTTATGTGCCCATGCCCTGTGATGTTGGACAATGGTGGATGGAAGAATCCTCCATCTGCATGGTCATGGCTGAAAAATAGCTCTGTATGCTGGAAGGTGAGTTGTGGGGTCATCAGCCGCGAGGGCTCAGGGGAGATTAGGTGAAGCACTGCTGAATCAGTGTAGCCCTTGCTGCCATGCCAGCCTGCATTTCACCCTGAGCTCTGGAATGGCATGGCCAGGTGCCCTATGCTGATGGGGTGCCGGTCACCTCTGGAGCTATCCTTTCTTCTTCCTCCTCCCAGTCATCCTTCGGGGTGGAGTAATGTTCCAGCTCCTCCTCTTCATCCATTTCCAGGCCTCTTTCCAGTGTCATGCTGTGCAGGGCACAGCAGACAACCACGATATGGGACATTCTGGCTGGCTCGAACTGGAGGGCACCACCCGACCGGTTAAGGTAACGGAAGCGTATCTTCAAGAGGCCAATGATCTGTTCAAAGCAGGTCCTTGTTAGGAGATGGCTCTGGTTGTAGCACTTCTCCCCATCCGTGTCTGGGTTTCAAACTGGCGTCAACAGCCACCTCCTTAGGAGATAACCCGTATCCCCAGGAGCCACACACAGAGTTTGGATGTGGGCCTGAAGCGCTGCAGCACCTGGGACTCTCGCAAGATGAAGGAGTCATGACAGCTGCCCCGGAGCTGGGCGCAGATCTGGAAGATTCACTTCCTGTGATCACAGACCAGCTGGACATTCAATGAATGGTAGCCCTTGTTAATCTGTTAATTGTGTATCAATTGTTTAATTATATGCAGGTGGAGGGTGCTAATTGGTGTCTTACTTGAGCACTTAGAAGCAGACACTTACTGAGACTGGTGGAGGTTTTTGAGTGAGGAACTACATGTTTGTAATCCTTTTACTCTGTACAATAAATGTGAAACTGCGTAAAAATAGACTCCAACATCATTCTCCCACAAAAAGCTTCCTGGAATTTGACAGCCCTTCCTGTTGAGGAATCTGACTGGCTCATCTGCCGATGCCTTGATGACTACGTGGGTGCAATGCATGACCTCTGGACCTGAGGGAATCTATCAATGATGGCAAACCCAAAGCGCTCTGTGCCTGTGCTGGCCCATCTGTGTCAAAGTGGATATGGTCCCCCGCCCTCCGGAATATGTCATCTGTGACCTGCCAGATGGGATGATGAGCTGCTGATTGCGAGATTGTCACCTAGGTCCACAGCAGATTCCTGGAACGAGCTGTTTGCATGGAAGTTTAGGGCAATGGTGACCTTTATGCTGCAGGTAAGGGACTGCAGGGGGGCCACGAGGCCTCAGGTCATTGTGGACCAGACCACAAATGCCCGAGACCATCTATCTGGATAGACATAGCCTCCTATGGCACTGGCGCTCTGTTATTTGCAGGTAGCTGACTCTTGGGCAGTAGATCCGATGTCTTTGGTAGCACCTTCCTTCCCCTGCAGCCCCCTGCTGTGCTCCTCTGGCCTCCTGCTGTTCAGGAGGTTGCATGTGCTGCAGCTCATCCTGGCTGCTCTGTCCAATTTCAGAGTAGCCTGTTTCCATCTGGCCTCCCTCAGCTGGACTTTCTGCATATACCAGGCCTTCCCCTGCCGACCCCACATGCTCTAGTGATGCCAGCGGGTTAATGCCCTCTCCAGATTCCTGCTACTTACCACTGAGAAAAGCAAGTCTTCCAGCTGCAGCAATATTTTGTGGTACTTTTGGAGCAGCTGTGCTTTATTTTGTACCTCTGCACTATTTTTTATCAGCCCTTTCCATAGCCCTCATGGCCCTCCACATTGTTCAGTCTTGTACACCTTACCGTGTTCCAGACATGGCATTCTCCCCATTCCCTTCCTTTAAAATTAAAACTGCTGCTGACACGCCTGTTAATGAGCTCCGCAATGAGCTCAATGGGCACTTAATTAGAGGTGTGCGTGGTTGCCACTCCCTCCCTCCCGGCGAACCTTTAAAAATTACATCACGTTCCGACGGCGGCGGTCCACAGTTCTGACTACGTGATCTTTAAATTGTGCTTGCGCCCAGACCCACACCCAGCGAGCTTTAAAAATCCTACCCCAAGTAATTAAATACAGTCATGACTTTTGCAGCTTCAGTAAGTGGTTTCAGTAAAAAAAAACTGATTTGAAAAATGCAGTGGAAAAGTCAATCCTGGGGCAAATATATGTCTGCTGCAATATGAACTTGATGCCAACATGGCAGAATTTTCTGATCAGGTTATTCCCACAGGCAGTCCATTCAAAAACTCCCAAGGGAGGAGTTACGATTGCTTTCAAACAGGGTGTCTAAAGACAAAGGTCAGAAAACAGAGGAGAAATAACTGGGAACGAATAACAGAGACATTTTCACGACAGTGTGATGTTACTTCCTGCAGAGAAACAGTCAATACAAAACATTCTGTATTAAATGTCTGTAAAGTAAGTTAGTCACAGCCACTGGAATCCGATAGAGATTGCAACTGTATTGGCCATTTAAAGACACCATGAAATACTTATTTTTGACTAGACTGACTAGAGAACAGACCTGTGACAAAGCATCTGCATGCAGTCAGTGTTTGTGCAAAAACTGAAGAAGAGGAAATAACAAAACTGACTTTATCAGATATAAAACGAATGGGAGAGTACTAAGAGGAACTGTGATTTCAAAACATGGCAATAAAAGAGATGACAATAAGTAGAATCCAGCCCATTTGCAGAAGGCAAACATTAAAAGAGTCGTTTGCTACTGGATGTACAGCCAGGGTTATTCAGTGTGAGGCTGCACAGTGAATCCTAATACCAGGTTCAGAGATAGAGATCAATGTGTCTCTAAAGAGTGTTTCGCTCAATCTCAGTACATTCATTAGTTCCCACCCAGCGCTTGTTTGTGGCTAGTTAACCCTTTAATGTAGGAGAAATTGTCAGTGGAAGGACCACTGGGACAGCCCATCTTCCCTATTACACTTGAGCTGTCAATAATTTCTGCAACACAGTGTTCAAACAGGTTCAATTAATGGATAAACAGAGGTACCGAAGTGGAGAGTGGCTTGTCTGAATGCCAAAGTGTGAAATCTATTGGAAGTAATATCTGTAACCTGGAGAACAGCAACCTGTCTTGGTTGAAATAATGTTTCAAAGTCAGCTTATTACATTTTGATGGAACTGTTTGCATGAATACAATACTTTTATTGGTTTAACATGAATTTTAATTCCTTAATAATAAAAGCAAAAGTTTTTATTCCATTAACGCCCTATTTGTACTAATGCTTTGTCTTTCACCACACCATTAACATATTGTTTGTCTTTGCTACAAGACCTTCTGGTCAGTTATTCTGTGCCCTTGTCCTGTCAACACCTTCTCTTTTGTTATCTCTTGCCCCACCCCTGCTTTACTTGCTTAAAATGTTTTACATTTTTTATATCTGCCAGTTCTGAAGAAGGGTCACTGACCTGAAACGTTAACTCTGCTTCTCTCTCCACAGATGCTGCCAGACCTGCTGAGTTTTTCCAGCATTTCTTGTTTTTATTTTAATTCCTTAAATTTGGCAGACATAAACACATTTAATTTTTCTTTCATTGTTTATCAAAATGTTGTTTATCACCTTTCCTCCAGTTTTTTCTCATGGCCATCATTATTTCCTAGCCAAGTGAATTCTCCAGCAGGCCACTCAGGCTGCTGAACTGGTTACTGAGAAGTAAAAAAAGGTGCCAAGCTTTCCCTCTATCCCTCCAGTTTTTTCTCTCTCCCTACAGTACCTGGCCTGCACTTGAAACTCCAATGACATAGTTGCCATCTGTGACACACCACATGGGAAACAATGGAGAAGTAACTATGTACAAACACAGCAGTCAGTCAGCACAACTGTATAGCTCAAGTGGAGTATTAAGGGAAGATTTTCAGTTCGGGACCAAAACAAGCACATTAGCTGCAGTGTGCCAATGATGCCCAGACAAGGCAGGTGGTGGGATGTCAAAACTAGTTTCAGGTCAGAGTCTTACTTAAATGTTTCCTTTAAGCTGCAGGTCCCAAAGGGTACTCCGCTGCAGTTGGGTGGTTTTGGAACTCGAAAAATGAGCCAGATTCTGCATGGAGTTGGCCGGCAGGTAGGGTGCAAGTGCTCCTCCTGGCCTCACAAAAATTGTAGCTAAATTTTTAGAGCGAACTTCAGTGGTCCCTTTAAGAACCTCTCAATAGGGCTTTCAACAACTGGAGGATGTAGGACTATCATATACCACATATTCTCCATAAAAATTGCGAATGGGGTACTACAACCAGTGTATATTGCATATTTAAACAGCCTGATGCCTGGACATCTATTTAATATCCTGCCAAAAATGGAATCAGACTAGCAAATGAGTGTCCAAAGTTTCCACCAGATTTTCCTCTGCTGGCCACCTGAAATCAGACGAGAACTGGGAAACAACTGTGCTTTTTATGAATCAAGTGGATCAAGGCTTCACAAAGCATTGCCACTAAGATGAAAGAAAAACCACAATCCTGTAGCGTAGTATACTTCTAGGGTAAGTGTCTTAGTGTGATAAAAATTGGCAAACATAGTGGGTAACTGGAGCAGAAATGGTAAAATTCCATAGGGGTACAATAATTTTTCTTCCAGGTGAGGGTGAATTCCAGTCAACTTCTCATCTCACTGCCACTTTAAATTAAAAAATAGTGTTTCAAGTACGGGATGGGGGAGTGACTTTCCCCTAGGTTCTCCTACAGAAGTGCTCGAACTTTGGCAAGGAACCCCGGAAAAATGGCATAAGTAATGGTTATGTCTTTTTCCGGCTTAACCGTGGCTCTGCCACCACAGATTTGGCAGCAAACATGAGAATCAACAAAGGGGAAAGCTCTCCACGGGTTGGAGTCATAGGTAGCACAAAGAAAGATGGTTGTGGTTGTTGGAAGCCAATCATCTCAGCCCCAGCACATTACTGCAGGAGTTCCTCAGGGTAGTGTCCTAGGCCCAACCATCTTCAGCTGCTTCATCAATGACCTTCCCTCCATCATAAGGCCAGAAGTGATGTGTGTTGATGATTGTACGATGTTCAGTATCATTCGCAACTCCTCAGATACTGAAGCAGTCTGAGTCCATATGCAGCAAGACTAGGACAACATTTAGGCTTGGGCTGATAAGTGGCAAGTAACATTCGTGCCACACAAGTGCCAGGCACTGACGATCTCCGAATAAGAGAGAACCTAACCATCTCCCCTTGACATTCAACGACATTACCATCGCTAAATCCCCCACTATCAACATCTTGGGGATTACCACTGACCAGAAACTGAACAGGACCAGCACATAAATACAGTGGCTACAAGAGCAGGTCAGAGGCTGGGAATTCTGCCATGGGTATTTCACGTCCTGACTTCTCAAAGCCTGTCCACCATCTAAAAGGCACAAGTCAGGAGTGTGATGAAATACTCTCCACTGGCCTGGATAAGTGCAGTTCCAACAACACTCAAGGAGCTCGACACCATCCAGGACAAAGCAGCCTGCTTGATCAGCACCCCATCCACCACTGCCAACATTCACTCCCTTCACCGCTGACGCACAGTGGCAGCAGTGTGTACCATCTACAAGATTCACTGCAGCAACACACTGCGCCTCCTTCGACAGCACCCTCCAAACCCGCGACCTCTTCCACCTAGAAGAACAAGGTCGGCAGAGGCATGGGAACACCACCACCTGCAAGTTACCCTCCAAGTCACACACCATCCTGACCTGGAAATATATTGCTGTTCCTTCACTGTCGCTGGATCAAACTCCTGGAACTCACCCCCCCCTCCCTCCCCCAACAGCACTGTGGGTGTACCCACACCAGATGGACTCTAGTGATTCAAGAAGGCAGCTCATCACCACTTTCTCAAGGGCAATTCGAGATGGGCAACAAATGCTGACCTTGCCAGTGATGCCCACATCCCATGAAAGAAAAACATCTCTACATACATTCAGCCTCTTGGTCCTCCTCTCTCCACAAGCCCGTGTTGAAGGATGTTTCAATCTGATTGTTCTTATAGCCAGCAAGCACTGTTGTTTAAAATTGGAGTTTGAATGTAAGTACTAGATAGTGAAACTCAGCAAAAATGAACATGTTATGAATATATAAGACAGGCTCTTACATTAACAAGCTGGCAAGTGCTCAACTGCACTCATTGACACTTTCATTCAGACTATGATTTTACACACTGCACTTAACAACTATAACAGCTGTTGTTATATGAAATATGATGTAGTGGCAATTATGGAAACATGCCTTAAAATGGTGAAGACTGGCTGTTTAAAATTCAAGGATATAAAGTGTTCAGAAAAGATAGAGAAGGAATAAAGGGAGGTGAGGTGGTAGTACTGATTAGGGAAGACCGTACAGTGTTGGAAAGGGAGGATGACCTTGAGGGGGCAAAGACAGAATCCATTTGATTAGATAAAAGCAAAATACTGCAGATGATGGAAATCTGAAAAACAGAAAGTGCTGGAAATACTCAGCAGGTCTGGCAGCATCAAATGTTTTGATGAAAGGTCACAGACCTGAAACATTAACTCTTCACAGATTCTGCCAGACCTGTTGACTATTTCCATCACTTTGTTTTTATTCCATTTGGTTAGAGTTGAGAAGCAAAAAGCGTATGATCACGCTATTGGGGATATTCTATTGGCCTCTAAATAGTGAGTAGAGCTGTGAAAGAATCATAGAGTGAGGATATTGGGAACTTTAATTACCCAAATATCGATTGGAATAATGCTAGAGTCAAAGATGAGGAGGGGGGAGAAATTTCTGAAATGTGTTCAGGAGAACTTCTTTAACCAGTATCTTCTTGGCCCAACTAGGAAGTAGCCATTGCTAGATCCAGTGCTGGGGAATGAGATGGGCTAAGTGGACCAAGTGCCTATGGGGGAACACTTGGTTCAGAGTGATCATTGTATCGTAAGGTATAGATTAGTAATGGAGAGGAGCAAGGTACAATCTAAAGTAGAACTTCTAAATTGGAAGAGGGCTAACTTCAATGGCACGAGAGGGGATCTAGCCTGGGTAAAATGGAACCAAAGATTGACAGGAAAAATTGTAATGGAATAATGGATGATCTTTAAGGAGGAGATATTTCAGGCTATGTGTTGAACTCCAGAAAGCTTCTTATGGAAGGATAATGCTGGAGCCTATCTTTACTCAGTTTCACATTTATTGTACAGAGTAAAAGGATAAAAAAAACATGTAGTTCCTCACTCACAATCCTCCACCAGTATCTGTAAATGTCTGCTTATAAGTGCTCAAGTAAGACCCCAATTAACACTCTCCACCTACATATAATCAAACAATTGACACACAATTAACAGATTAACACTAGCTACATTCAAACAAAGGTTAAAGGTAAGGGAACCAAAGCCAAGGCTCCGTGGATGATGAGAGTGATAGAGATTATGAAGAAACAAAAAAAGTGGATGTATGTTGTATGTTAGGTGAATTCTTCAAGTAAGGACCAGGCCAAATGCAATAAGTTGAGAGGGGAAGTGAAGAAGAAAATAAGACTGGCAAAGAGAGAATATGAGAATAGAATGACAGTTAACATAAAAGGGAACCCAAAAATCTTCTGCCAACAAGTAAATAGTAAGTGGGTAGTAAGAGGTGGAGTGGGGCCTATTAAGGTCAAAGGGGTTGATATATGCCTAGAGATGCAGGGCAGGGCTAGAATACTTAATGAGTACTTTGTATCAGTGTTTTCTGAGGAAGAGGATGCTGACATGTTGGCAGGAGCAGAAATGGTAGAGGTAATGATGAGGTGAAAATTGATAGGAAGGATGCAATGGAAAGGCCGACGATGCTTAGAGTGGATAAGTCGCCTGGTCCGGCTGGCTAAAGAAAGTAGGAGTGGAGCCATAATTTTCCAATTTTCCCTAGATATGGGGGAGGTGCCTGAGGATTGGAGACTGGCAAATCTGACAGCCTTAAGAAAGTGTGTAAGGACATTCCTAGGAACTATAGGCCGGTCAGTTTAACATCAGGTTTTGGAAACAATAATCAGGCAAAAATCAACAAGCACTTGGAGAGGTCTGAGTTAATTAAGGAGACCCAGCAAGGATTTGTAAATGGCAGATCATGCTTGACTAATCTAATTTAATTTTTGATGAAGTAACAGAGAAGATTGATGAAGAGAAAGCAATGGATGTTATCTATATGGATTTTAAGAAAGCATTTGACAAAGTACCACATTAAAGGCTGTTTAAAAAAATTGAGGTTCAAGGTGTAGTGTTTTGAGAATTACATCGTACATACTGTTCACTTGAGGCTACCATGCACACATGAGCCAGCAGAGGGAGCTGTAAGAGAAAGTACAAGTAAAACAGAATAAAGAAGACTTCATTATGTGCAACATCATGCTGTCTCAGTCTCTGCCTCATGTTTCTTACTAAACTCAGCAAAAGCTCACTCCAGTCCCGAGAACATCACAAGGTCAACGAGATAAAAAGAAAGAGGATGGTGAAAAACCAGAAACATTGCTTTTAGGCATGAAATTTTTGGTTTTTGTCTGCTTTTCTGAAGACAATATTTCAAGTTGGAGATTGTGTTAGAGTGGCACACTGAAAGCTTGTACATTGTACACTACTCACACACTGATCTCTCCAAAACAACCATCCTATCAAAAAAAAGTATATAATCCCGGATCATCGCAGAGACGTTTCCTCTGAAAAGGAAAGCAATCCTGGATCCCTGATCACGCACTATCACTGCCTTGCTGATCGATATGGCATTGTCTATATCCAACCTTTTGATGTATATTCAGAGCCATCATCTGTAACCCCACGTTGGCAAAAGTGGCTGCGACGTTTTGAAGGCATGATGGCAGGTTTTGCAATCACAGATTACACAAGCAAAAAGGCCTTGCTTCTACACTATGGAGTTGAAGAATTAAGAGATGGCTGCATTTGCTGACAATGCAACCACTAGGTGGCGCTGCAATGGCACATGCGCAAATGCAGCCTGTGCCAGTAAAATGTCGCAGTCTGCGACGTCAGGCAGCTGCCAGGATTAAAGATGGCGCTGCGCAAATAATCACAAGATGGCAACCTAAACACATGGCAGCACACAATCGTTGGAGAGCGGAGGGAGCGAGCGGACCGGGGAGGGGAGGGAGTGGGCAGGCCGGGGAGGGAGCAGGTGGGTGGGTGAGCCAGCGGTCAGGGGTGTGGCGGACAGGCAGGTGGGCCAGCGTTCGGGGGTGTGGCGAGCGGGCGGGGGGCGGTGAGTGAGTGAGCGGTCGGGGCTGTGAGCGAGCAGGCGGGCAGCGGGGGTCGGGAGCGCACCCGCCACCAGCAAGGTCTTCGACAGCGCTCTCCCCGCTCCCCCCATCCCTGCTCTCTCCGGCCCGGATCCCCCACCATCTGCCCGCGTTACGCGATGATGTCCTCTGCACGTGCGCCAACCCCATCTGCCCGCGTTACGTGATGACGTCATCTGCGCACACGCCAACCAGTCCTGGCACTGCGGAACGCAGCACAAGAGTAGAGGGTAGGAACCAATTTGCGCATGTGCACATATTGGCGCAGTTGGATGATGTCAGCTGCCGGCTGTGTTGTCAATAATCACTGTGTTAAGAGATACCTTTTAAATACGTATGCCTGAGCAATATGATTGACTCAGCAAAAAATGTACTCATGGCCTTCTTTACATCCAAGAAAGACACCATATATGAAACCATTGTCTTCCAACACACTAAGCAAGAAGTAAATGAGATAAATGTCCAATATTGCACGTGATTGAGGCAACTACCAACCAAATGTGACTTTGGTAACATTGAACATGTCAAACAGGAAATCAAAACACAAATAATCAAAGGCTGTCTCTCCAATCAACTACACCGAAAAACACTCAAGAAAGACAGAAAGCTGTCAGAGCTGTTGGAGTTAGCAAAATCACTATTGCTGTCACAGTCCAGAGCTACTGAAGTTGAGGCTGCTAACAGTAATTAACACTGTTCAAAGTCCAACTCCCATGAACACTATTTATTGCTCATGTGCCAGGAAACCATCTGCAAAGCAACAACAGCCATCTCACAAACACAGTTGTGACCTATCCAAAGAATGTTTCCACTGTGGCAGTGCTTAACCACACCCAACAGAATATCCTGCTACTGGTAAACAGTGTAAACAGTGTAAAGCCTGTGAAAAACCTAACCACTTTTCTCATGTTTGTTGCTCATAATAAAATCAGCTACTAAAACCACTACAAGCGAAAGGATGTCACATATGCGTACCACAGCAAAAAGGTGAGAGAATGTAGCCAATGTAGAGGCAGATGGACCTGAACATACTTTTGAGCTCTCTCTCAGACACAGCAAACAGCCACATGTGACAGTGACCATTGGTTGCTCGAATGTACATGCTCTCATAGACACAGGAACATCTATCAATGTCATGGGAGACAAAACATTCAATCACCTTCAGGATTGCCCCATTCTCTGCAAATCAAGGAATACAAAAATAGTGACAAACTGCTGAAAATTCTCAGAACCTTTGAAATGCCAGTCTCATTCAAAGACACTAGAGTGAAAGTTGTATTCTATGTCGTATTTGGGATTGAGACATACTTATCAATTTCCACACAGCAACAGGTCTGCACATGATTGCAGTCACATATGCAATTCCTATGCATAACAAAAACATTCATGAACTGTATGCTGATCTTCTTTTTCTTTTCTTTTGGGCCTCCTTATCTCGAGAGACAATTGATACGCGCCTGGAGGTGGTCAGTGGTTTGTGAAGCAGCGCCTGGAGTGGCTATAAAGGCCAATTCTGGAGTGACAGGCTCTTCCACAGGTGCTGCAGAGAAATTTGTTTGTCGGGGCTGTTGCACAGTTGGCTCTCCCCTTGCGCCTCTGTCTTTTTTCCTGCCAACTACTAAGTCTCTTCGACTCGCCACAATTTAGCCCTGTCTTTATGGCTGCCCGACAGCTCTGGCGAATGCTGGCAACTGACTCCCACGACTTGTGATCAATGTCACACGATTTCATGTCGCGTTTGCAGACGTCTTTATAGCGGAGACATGGACGGCCGGTGGGTCTGATACCAGTGGCGAGCTCGCTGTACAATGTGTCTTTGGGGATCCTGCCATCTTCCATGCGGCTCACATGGCCAAGCCATCTCAAGCGCCGCTGACTCAGTAGTGTGTATAAGCTGGGGGTGTTGGCCGCTTCAAGGACTTCTGTGTTGGAGATATAGTCCTGCCACCTGATGCCAAGTATTCTCCGAAGGCAGCGAAGATGGAATGAATTGAGACGTCGCTCTTGGCTGGCATACGTTGTCCAGGCCTCGCTGCCGTAGAGCAAGGTACTGAGGACACAGGCCTGATACACTCGGACTTTTGTGTTCCGTGTCAGTTCGCCATTTTCCCACACTCTCTTGGCCAGTCTGGACATAGCAGTGGAAGCCTTACCCATGCGCTTGTTGATTTCTGCATCTAGAGACAGGTTACTGGTGATAGTTGAGCCTAGGTAGGTGAACTCTTGAACCACCTCCAGAGCGTGGTCGCCAATATTGATGGATGGAGCATTTCTGACGTCCTGCCCCATGATGTTCGTTTTCTTGAGGCTGATGGTTAGGCCAAATTCATTGCAGGCAGCCGCAAACCTGTCGATGAGACTCTGCAGGCACTCTTCAGTGTGAGATGTTAAAGCAGCATCGTCAGCAAAGAGGAGTTCTCTGATGAGGACTTTCCGTACTTTGGACTTCGCTCTTAGACGGGCAAGGTTGAACAACCTGCCCCCTGATCTTGTGTGGAGGAAAATTCCTTCTTCAGAGGATTTGAACGCATGTGAAAGCAGCAGGGAGAAGAAAATCCCAAAAAGTGTGGGTGCGAGAACACAGCCCTGTTTCACGCCACTCAGGATAGGAAAGGGCTCTGATGAGGAGCCACCATGTTGAATTGTGCCTTTCATATTGTCATGGAATGAGGTGATGATACTTAGTAGCTTTGGTGGACATCCGATCTTTTCTAGTAGTCTGAAGAGACCACGTCTGCTGACGAGGTCAAAGGCTTTGGTGAGATCAATGAAAGCAATGTAGAGGGGCATCTGTTGTTCACGGCATTTCTCCTGTATCTGACGAAGGGAGAACAGCATGTCAATGGTCAATCTCTCTGCACGAAAGCCACACTGTGCCTCAGGGTAGACGCGCTCGGCCAGCTTCTGGAGCCTGTTCAGAGCGACTCGAGCAAAGACTTTCCCCACTATGCTGAGCAGGGAGATTCCACGGTAGTTGTTGCAGTCACCGCGGTCACTTTTGTTTTTATAGAGGGTGATGATATTGGCATCGCGCATGTCCTGGGGTACTGCTCCCTCGTCCCAGCACAGGCATAGCAGTTCATGTAGTGCTGAGAGTATAGCAGGCTTGGCACTCTTGATTATTTCAGGGGTAATGCAGTCCTTCCCAGGGGCTTTTCCGCTGGCTAGAGAATCAATGGCATCACTGAGTTCCGATTTGGTTGGCTGTATGTCCAGCTCATCCATGACTGGTAGAGGCTGGGCTGCATTGAGGGCAGTCTCAGTGACAGCATTCTCCCTGGAGTACAGTTCTAGGTAGTGCTCAACCCAGCGGTCCATCTGTTTGCATTGGTCAGTGATTATGTCCCCCGATTTAGATTTGAGGGGGGCGATCTTCTTGATGGTTGGCCCAAGAGCTCTCTTCATGCCATCATACATTCCTCTGATGTTTCCGGTGTCTGAGGCCAGCTGAATATGACTGCATAGGTGTTGCCAGTAGTCGTTTGTGCAACGCCTAGCTGTTCTTTGTGCAGTACTTCTGGCTGCTTTAAGTGCTGCGGATGTTAAATCTGATGCTGATCACTTCACTGGTATCAGCAAGATGAAAAGTGTTACATGCAAGCTGCATGTAAATCCTAATGTGCCCCCAGTCGCACATCAATGGTGACAAATACTGTTTCATGTGAGGAAATAGACAGAGAAGGAACTTCAATGCCTACTTGACCTTGACATTATTGACAAAGTAAGGGATGAACCTACCCCTTGGGTCTCACCCATGCAAGTCGTCAAGAAACACAAGAATGAGAACCAGATTAGAATCTGCATTAATAAGCAATCACCAAACCAAACCATACAACGATACAGACACTTGACACCGACAATCGATAATATCATAGAGAAAGTGAATGTTGCTAAATACTTCGCTAAACTTGACCTTAACGCAGGATACCATCAATTCGAGCTTGCAGAAGAATTGAAATACCTTGCTGCATTCTCCACTCACATTGGACTTTTCTGATACAAGAGGCTTAAAGTTCAAGTCAACTCAGCAGCTGAGGTATTTCAGCACTTGATTCAATCTGCACTTCAAGACTTTGAAGGCACGCTGAACATCAGTGATGATATTCCCATTTATGGCTGCACAGAAATGGAACTTTTTTTTTTATTTGTTCATGGGATGTGGGCATCGCTGGCTAGGCCAGCATTTATTGCCCATTGTTACGAAAGTGCCTCTGTGTTTTGTTAAATATATTTTTTGAAGACTCATTTTTGAAAGATTGAAGAAATATTAAATTTTGGGGTTTTCAAAAGGGTCATGTAAAGGCCACTTCACTGAAAGGGACACAGAGATCTTGTGAGGAAGATAAGCCTTTCTGGGAAACCACCTGACCTCCAGCTCAATAAACAACAGAGAATTTTGGACCAAAACAAGAAATGCTGGAATCACTCAGCAGGTCTGGCAGCATCTGTGGAAAGAGAAGCAGAGTTAACGTTTCGGGTCAGTGACCCTTCTTCGGAACGGGCCCGAAGGGGGGTCACTGACCCGAAACGTTAACTCTGCTTCTCTTTCCACAGATGCTGCCAGACCTGCTGAGTGATTCCAGCATTTCTTGTTTTTGTTTCAGATTTCCAGCATCCGCAGTATTTTGCTTTTATTTTAGAGAATTTTGGACACCTGGAGAAGTTGTTTACAAAGAAGAGACAGGTCAAGATTGATGAAGGTCAAAAAGGTTGACCTCCTATTGCCGGTTTTGCGTTTGAATTGTTTTGAGTTGGGGTTGAACCGTATAAAAAGGGAGAGAACTTCCAAGACAGAAGAGAATTCCCAAGGAAGGAGAGAAGACCACAATCCAGCTCAGTTTTCTAGCACCTCTCGAAAAGACCCTGAGAAGTCTGCTGTGACATCTCATCTAGTCTCCTGTCTTTGAAGAAAAGCCTGCTAAATTAACTCCCAACGCCACCTGAAAAGAAATGTTCTAAAAGATCCCAGTGACCCGCCTACGTGTACTCAGAGGCCAGACTGTATGCCAGTTTTGGAACAGAACATATCTCATCTGCTGTTTCTTCAAGAATGAGCAAGTATTCAATCCCTTTATTTTTCCAGTTAACCGCTGGATGAATGTGATTGTGTGAGGGGCTAATGTAAAAAGGGAACTTTACTGTTTCAATTGGTGTGTTTGTGCTTTACTTCATTACTGGTTAAGACTTGTTTTATAATAAACTGATAATTTTGTTGTTTATTAAAGAAACCTGGTTGGTGTGTTTTATTCTGGCATAAAAATAGAGTCCATGATTGACCATATCAGGAAGTGGTAAAAAGTTTAAATATATGTTGTGACCCGTGGAGAAGTGGAACTAGAATAAATAGTGCACTCCTCCTGCCTCGGTTGTAACACATACATAATTGCCCTTCAGAAGATGGTAGTGAGCAGCGTTCTTGAACCGCTGCAGTCCTTGGGGGTGTAGGTACACCCACAGTGCTGTTAGGAAGGGAGTTCCAGGATTTTGACCAAGCAACAGTGAGGGAATGGCGATATTGTTCCAAGTCAGGATGGTGTGTGGTCTGGAGGGGAACTTGCAGGTAGTGGTGTTCTCGTGCATCTGCTGCCCTTGTCCTTATAGGTAGTAGAGGTCGCAGATTTGGAAGGTGCTGTTGAAGGTGTCTTGGTGAGTTGCTACAGTGCATCTTGTAGATGATACACACTGCTGCCACTGTGCATCAGTGGTGGAGGGAGTGAATGTTGAAGGTGGCGGATGGGGTGCCAATCACGTGGGCTGCTTTGTCCTGGATGGTGTCAAACATCTTGAGTGGTGTTAGAGCTGCACTCATCCAGGCAAGGGGCGAGTATTCCATCACACTCCTGACTTGTGCCTTGTAGATGGTGGACAGACATTGGGGAGTCAGGTGGCGAGTTACTCACCGCAGAATTCCCAGCCTCTGACCTACTCTTGTAGCCACAGTATTTATGTGGCTGGTCCAGTTCAGTATCTGGTCAATGGCAACCCCAGGTTGTTGATAGTGGGGGATTCAGCAACAGTAATGCCATTGAACATCAAGGGGAGATGGTTAGATTCTCTCTTGTTTGAAATGGTCATTGCCTGGCATTTGTGTGGCATGAATGTTACTTGCTACTTATCAACCCAAGCCTGGATATTGTCCAGGTCTTGCTGTATCTGGACATGGGCTCCTTCATTATCTGAGGAGTTGCGAACGGTGCTGGACATTGTGCAATCATCAGCAAACATCTCCACTCTGACCTTATGATGGAGGGAAGATCATTGATGAAGCAGCTGAAGATGGCTGGGTCTAGGAGACTACCCTGACGAACTCCTGCAGTGATGTCCTGGGACTGAGATAATTGACCTCCAACAACCCCAACCATCTTTCTTTGTGCTAGGTATGACACCAACCTGTAGAGAGTTCTCCCCCTGATTCCCATTGACTCCAGTTTTGCTAGGGCTCCTTGATGCTATACTCAGTCAAATGCTGCCTTGACGTCAAGGGCAGTCACTCTCACCTCACCTCTGGAGTTCAACTCTTTTGTCCATGTTTGGATAAACGTTGCAATGAGGTCAGGAGCTGAGTGGTGTTGGCGGAACCCAAACTAAATGTAAGTGAGCAGGTTATTGCTGAACAAGTGTCACTTGATAGCACTGCTGTCAACCTCTTCCAATACTTTGCTGATGATCGAGAGTAGACTGATAGGGTGGGAATTGGCTGGGTTGGATTTGTCCTGCTTTTTGTGTACAGGACATACTTGGGCAATTTTCCACATTGCCGGGTAGATGCCAGTATTGTAGCTGTTGTCAGGGCGCAGAGCCTCTGCAGTATCAAGTGCCTTCAGCCATTTTTTGATATCATGCAGAATTAATCGGATTGGCTGAAGACTGGCATCTGTGATGCTGGGGACCTCAGGAGGCGGCCAAGATGAATCATCCACTTGGCACTTCTGGCTGAAGATGGATGCAAATGCTTCCGCCTTGTCTTTTGCACTTATGTCTAGGGCTCCCCCATTGTTGAGGATGGGGATATTTGTGAAGCCTCCTCCACCTGTTAGTTGCTTAATTGTCCACCACCATTCATGACTGGGTGTGCAGGACTGCAGAGCTTAGATCTGATCCATTGGTTGTGGGATCGCTTAGCCCTGTCTATCATATGCTGCTTCCGCTATCTGGCATGCAAGTAGTTCCGTGTTGTAGCTTCACCAGGCTGACACCTCAGTTTTTGGTATGCTTGGTGCTGCTCCAGGCATGCCCTCCTGCATGCTTCATTGAACGAGGGTTGGCCCCCTGGCATGATGGTAATGGTAGAGTGGGGGATATGCCAGGCCATGAGATTACAGGTTGTGGTTGAATACAATTGTGCTGCTGTTGATGGCCCACAGCACCTTGTGGATGCCCAGTTTTGAGTTACCACACAACACAATGGTGGGTATCCTCAATATGAAGATGGGACTTCGTCTCCACAAGTACTGTGCGATGGTCACTCCTACTAATTCTGTCATGGACAGATAGATCTGTGACAGGTAGACTGGTGAGGACGAGGGCAAGTAGGATTTTCCCTATTGTTGGTTCCTGCACCATCTGCCGCAGACCCAGTCTAGCAGCTATGACCTTTAGGACTCAGCCAACTCGGTCAGTAGTGGTGCTACTGAGCCACTCTTGGTGATGGACATTGAAGTTCCCCACCCAGAGTAGATTCTGTGCCCTTGCTACTTTTAGTCCTTCTTCCAATTGGTGTAAAACATGGAGAAGCACTGACTCATCAGCCGGAGGGGGGTGGGGGGTGGGGGGCGGCGGTAAGTGGTAATCAGCAGGAGATTTCCTTGCCCATGTTTGACCTGATGCCATGAGACTTCATGGGGTCCACAGTCAATGTTGAAGACTGCCAGGGCAACTCCCTCCTGACTGTATACCACTGTGCCGCCACCTTTGGTGGGTCTGTCCAGCTGGTGGGACAGGACATACCCAGGGATGGTGATGGTGTTGTCAGGGACTTTTTGTGTAAGGTATAACTCAGTGAGTATGACTATTTCAGGCTGTTGCTCGACTCGTCTGTGGGACAGCTCTCCCAATTTTGGCACAAGCCCCCAGAAGACTTTGTAAGGTCAACAGGGCTGGGTTTGCCATTGTCGTTTCCAGTGCCTAGGTCGATGCCAGGTGGTCCGTCCGGTTTCATTCCTTTCCTTACACTTTGTAGCAGTTTAATACAACTGAGGGGCTTGCTAGGCCATTTCAGAGGGCATGTAAGAGTCAACCACATTGCTGTGGGTCTGGAGTCACAGGTAGGCCAGACCAGGTAAGTGCATTTTAACAACAATCGACACCATGAGACTACCTTTTTTAAAATTCCAGATTGATTAATTGAATTTAAATTTCACCATTTGCTGTGGTGAGATTTGAAACCATGTCCCCAGAGTACAAGCCGAGGCATCTGGACTACTAGTCCAATGATATTACCACTACACCACAACCTCCCCCTCAATTTGAGACATGCCTACATGCATGCCTACAACGTCTCAGAGATTGCAACCTCACTTTAAACAAATACACGTGCTTGCTCAATGAAAGCAGAGTTGAATTCTTTGGTTATGTGTTCGGTGGTGAAGGAGAATCACCAGATCCAAATCATCAAAGTTGAAGCCATTGCAAATGCTGCAGGTCCTACAGATGTGCAAGAAGTCTGGAGTCTGCTAGGACTCATCACATATTATCGTCGCTTTATACCTGACCTTGCTACTCTATCTGCTCCCATACATGATCTGACAAAAGAGACCAGCAATTGGGAATTGACAAAATCACGCAAACAGGCGGTACACCAAATCAAATGACGTTTGTCAGAAAGTTACACAAATGCTTATTTCAACTCTGAGAAAACTCCCCAGCTCGTCATGGATGCAGGCCCAGTTGGCTTAAGTGCAGTTCTCATGTAGAAAAACAAGACAGGTAACCCATCAATCATTGTGATGGGAAGCAGATCCTTAATGCTTGTGGAGCAACATTATTAGCGAACAGAGAGAGAAGCGCTCTCAATAACATGGGGCATCTTACACTTTCATCTCTACCTACATGTAAGCAAGTTTAAAGTAATAATCGATCTTGGACCACTAGTAAGCTTATTCAACAATCCACATAACAAAGCATCCACTTGAATAAAACATTGGATACTCAAACTACAAGAGTATGAGTTCCATGTTGCGTATCAGCTAGGCAAGCCCAACACAGCAGACTATCTTTTCTGACATCCGCTGCCAACCGACAGTCCTACTAGTCATGAGGAAAAGATTGTTGAACACCATAAATGTGGTGCCAAAGTCACTAAAACTAGCTCACATTAAAGCAGCAACAAAACAAGATGAGGCTTTGCAATTATGTATGTAGGCTCGAGAATCACGAAACTGGAAAGACATGATCGAGAAAGCATCTACAACAAAATTGCTGACACACTACAGGGTCTTCACAATGTTCAAAATGAACTCACCATTACAACCACATCTGATCTCCTATTATGTAACAACTGTATTATCATTCCACACTCATTAAGGGTATGTTGATATAGCACATGAAGGACACCAAGGAATTGTCAAGACCAAGCTACTCCTTAGAGAAAAGGTATGTTTCCCAGGAATTGACCGTATGGTAGAGCATAAAATCAATCATCGTTTGCCATGTCAAGCAACCACAATGTCAAATCCTTGTAATCCTCTCAAGATGTTCGATCTACCTCCAGGACCATGGATAGAAGTCAGCATTGACTTCACCGATTTTCCCACACAACCTGTTTGTTGTCACTGTCGACTACAGAAGATTCCCAATTCTGGAATTAGGAATTAGCTATGTAAACTTCAGTGAAAGCAGTCATCCCAAAGCTTGACCAGCTCTTCGCCTTGTTTGAAATCCCTCAAACGATAAGAAGTGGCAATGGACCCCCATTCAACAGCGATGAATTCAGCAAATTCGCAAACTACCTAGGGTTCACCCTTCAGAAAATCACACCCATTGACCAAGAGCTAATAGAGAAGTCGAGAGATTTATGTGAACCTTGACAAGATTGACACCTACACCTACAGCTACAGCTGACAGCAAGTCATGGAACCAACAGCTATATCACTTTCTTCGTATGTACAGAGCAACTCCTCACTTGACTACTGGAAAACCTCCAGTTATACTTACCTTTGCATATGGCTACCCTGCAGAGCGAATGATCAACATGTATGCGAATGCAATCAAGAACAGAAGGATCGAATGAAAGTAAATGCAGAGTGAAAAATGAAATTTAGAGCTACGCCACTTAAGCCAGGAGATAAAGTACTTGTGAAACACAATGGTCATGTTGGAAAGCAAACAACATTAGACATCCAACACAAAAGGATCAATGATCACTGCTAAGCACAATTCACAAATCATCACAAGAAACACGTCATTTTTCAAAGCACTGAAAACACCATGCGCAAGCATTGAATCCGATTCCAATATCGACATCTCAGATGAAGAACTGAATCAAATGAGATTACAACTGAGGTCAGACAATATCCTATTCATGAGAGAAAACACTCACTATACTTAAGACAATGTTACGAAGTGAACTATTTATGTTTACGTTTATTGTTACACTTTTGGAAATAAACCATTGGAACATGCTATGTCTCATTTACTAAGAAGGAGAGGGAAGTCGTGCTTTGAGAATTGCATTGTACACGTTGTTCACTTGCACTATCATGCACACGAGCTAGCAGAGGGAGCTGAAAGAGAAAGTGAAAGTAAAACAGAATAAAGAAGACTCCATTATGTTCAGCATCATACCGTCTCAGTCTCTGTCTCATATTTCTTACTAAATTTGTCTAAACCTCACTCCAGTCCCAAGAACATCAGTATCAGCTTGGATAAAAAATTGGCTTAAGATCATAAAACAGTGAGTTGTGGTAAATGGTTGTTTTTCAGACTGGAGGATGGTAGACAGTGGTGTTCCCCAAGGTTCAGTGTTAGGACCACTGCTTTTTTTGATATATATGACTTGGATATTGGAATACAGTGTAAGATTTCAAAATTTGCCAACGATACCAAACTTGGAGGTATGGCAGGAGTGAGGATGATACCAATCGACTGCAATAGGACACAGATAAGTTAGCAGAATAGGCAGACAAGTGGCAGATGAAATTTAATACAGAGAAGTCTGGCAGAAGGTCGAGGGAGAGGCAACATAGACTAAATGGTGCAGTTCCAAAGAGTGTACAGGGACAGAGGGACCAAGGGGTTATCGTGCATAGATCTTTCAAGGTGGCAGTACATATTGAGAGAGTAGTTAGCAAAGCATATGGGATCTTGGGCTTAATAAACAGAGGCATTGGATACAAAGGCAGGGAGAATATGCTGAACCTTTAGAAAGCTCTGGTTAGGACACAACTAGAGTATGGTGTTCAGTTCTGGTCACCACACTTTAGGAAAGATGTGAGGCTCCTTGAGAGGGTGCAAAGAAGATTTACCAGGATAGTTCCTGGGATGAGGGATTTTAGCTACATGATTAGTTTGGAGAAGTTGGCATTGTTCACCTTGAAGCAAAGGAGATTATGAGGAGATTTGATAGCGGTGTACAAGAATATGACAGGTTAAGATAAGGTATACAAAGGAAAGCTGTTCCCATTATCTGATTGTACAAGGACCAGGGGACACAGATTTAAGGTTTTGGGAAAAATATGCAGGGGGATGGAAGGAAGAACTTTTTTTACACAGCGAGTGGTAATGACCTGGAACTTGCTACCTCTGAGGGTGGAGGAAGCAGAGACAATGAATGATTTTAAAAGGAAATTGGATGGACACTTGAGGGAAATAAACTTGCAGAGCAACAGGGATAGAGCAAGGAAATGGGACTAATTGGATTGCTCTACAACGAGCTGGCATGGACTCGATGGTCTAAATTTTTTTTTATTCATTCATGGGATGTGGGCGTCGCTGACCAGGCCAGCATTTATTGCCCATCCCTAATTGCCCTTGAGAAGGTGGTGGTGAGCTGCCTTCTTGAACCGCTGCAGTCCATGTGGGGTAGGTACACCCACAGTGTTGTTAGGAAGGGAGTTCCAGGATTTTGACCCAGTGACAGTGAAGGAACGGCGATATAGTTCCAAGTCAGGATGGTGTGAGACTTGGAGGGGAACTTGCAGGTGGTGGTGTTCCCATGTATTTGCTGCCCTTGTCCTTCTAGTTGTTAAAGGTCGCGGGTTTGGAAGGTGCTGTCTAAGGAGCCTTGGTGCATTGCTGCCGTGCATCTTGTAGATGGTACACACTGCTGCCACTGTGCGTCAGTGGTGGAGGGAATGAATGTGAGTGGATGGGGTGCCAATCAAACGGGCTGCTTTGGCCTGGATGGTGTCGAGCTTCTTGAGTGTTGTTGGAGCTGCACTCATCCAGGCAAGTGGAGAGTATTCCATCACACTCCTGACTTGTGCCTTGTCGATGGAGGACAGGCTTTGGGAAGTCAGGAGGTGAGTTACTCGCCTCAGGATTCCTAGCCTCTGACCTCCTCTTGTAGCCAAGGTATTTATATGGCTACTCCAGTTCAGTTTCTGGTCAATGGTAGCCCCTAGGATGTTGGTAGTGGGGGATTCAGTGATTGTAATGCCATTGAATGTCAAGGGGAGATGGTTGGATTCTCTCGTGTTGGAGATGGTCGTTGCCTGGCACTTGTGTGGCGCGAATGTTACTTGCCACTTATCAGTCCAAGCCTGGATATTGCCCAGGTCTTGCTGCATTTCTACATGGGCTGCTTCAGTGTCTGAGGCATCACGAATGGTGCTGGACATTGTGCAATCATCAGCGAACACCCCCACTTCTGACCTTATGATTGAAGGAAGGTCATTGATGAAGCAGCTGAAGATGGTTGGGCCTAGGACACTACCCTGAGGAACTCCTGCAGTGATGTCCTGGAGCTCAGATGATTGACCGCCAACAACCACAACCATCTTCCTTTGTGTTAGGTATGACTCCAGTCAGCGGAGGGTTTCCCCCCTGATTCCCATTGACCTCAGTTTTGCGAGGGCTCCTTGATGCCATACTCAGTCAAATGCTGCCTTGATGTCAAGGGCAGTCACTCTCACCTCACCTCTTGAGTTCAGCTCTTTTGTCCATGTTTGAACCAAGGCTGTAATGAGGTGAGGAGCTGAATGGCCCTGGCGTAACCCAAACTGAGCGTCACTGAGCAGGTTATTGCTAAGCAAGTGCCGCTTGATGGCACTGTTGATGACACCTTCCATCACTTTACTGATGATTGAGAGTTGGCTGATGGGGCAGTAGTTGGCCGGGTTGGACTTGTCCTGCTTTTTGTGTACAGGACATACCTGGGCAATTTTCCACATTGCCGGGTAGATGCCAGTGTTGTAGCTGTACTGGAACAGCTTGGCTAGGGGCGCAGCAAGTTCTGGAGCACAGGTCTTCAGTACTATTGCCAGAATATTGTCAGGACCCATAGCTTTTGCAGTATCCAGTGCCTTCAGTCGTTTCTTGATATCTCGTGGAGTGAATCGAATTGGCTGAAGTCTGGCATCTGTGATGCTGGGGACTTCAGGAGGAGGCCGAGATGGATCATCAACTCGGCACTTCTGGCTGAAGATTGTTGCAAATGCTTCAGCCTTATCTTTCGCACTGATGTGCTGGGCTCCCTCATCATTGAGGATGGGGATACTTGTGGAGCCACCTCCTCCAGTTAGTTGTTTAATTGTCCACCACCATTCACGGCTGGATATGGCAGGACTGCAGAGCTTAGATCTGATCCGTTGGTTATAAGACCGCTTAGCTCTGTCCATTGCATGCTGCTTACGCAGTTTTGCATGCAAGTAGTCCTGTGTTGTAGCTTCACCAGGTTGACACCTTATTTTGAGGTTTGCTGCTCCTGGCATGCCCTCCTGCACTCTTCATTGAACCAGGGTTGGTCTCCTGGCTTGATCGTAATGGTAGAGTGGGGGATATGCCGGGCCATGAGGTTATAGATTGTGGTTGAGTACAATTCTGCTGCTGCTGATGGCCCACAGCGCCTCATGGATGCCCAGTTTTGCATTGCTAGGTCTGTTCAAAATCTATCCCATTTAACATGGTGATAGTGCCACACAACATGATGGATGGTATCCTCAATGTGAAGGCGGGTCTTCGTCTCCACAAGGACTGTGCGTTGGTCACTCCTACCAATACTATCATGGACAGAAGCATCTGCGGCAGGCAGACTGGTGAGGACGAGGTCAAGTATGTTCTTCCCTCGTGTTGGTTCCCCCACCACCTGCCGCAGACCCAGTCTAGCAGATATGTCCTTTAGGACTCGGCCAGCTCGGTCAGTAGTGGTGCTACCGAGCCGCTCTTGGTGATGGACATTGAAGTCCCCCACCCAGAGTACATTTTGTGCCCTTGCCACCCTCAGTGCTTCCTCCAAGTGGTGTTCAACATGGAGGAGTACTGATTCATCAGCTGAGGGAGGGCGGTAGGTGGTAATCAGTAGGAGGTTACCTTGCCCATGTTTGACCTGATGCCATGAGACTTCATGGGGTCCGCAGTCGATGGTGAGGACTCCCAGGGCAACTCCCTCCCTACTGTATACCACTGTGCCATCACCTCTGCTGGGTCTGTCCTGCCAGTGGGACAGGACATACCCGGGGATGATGATGGCAGTGTCTGGGACATTGTCTGTAAGGAATGATTCCATGAGTCTGACTATGTCAGGCTGTTGCTTGACTCGTCTGTGGGACAGCTCTTCCAACTTTGGCACAAGCCCTCAGATGTTAGTAAGGAGGACTTTGCAGTGTCGACAGGGCTGGGTTTGCCGTTGTCGTTTCCGGTGCCTAGGTCGATGCCGGGTGGTCGGTCCGGTTTCATTCCTTTTTATTGACTTTGTAGCGGTTAGGTACAACTGAGTGGCTTGCTAGGCCATTTCAGAGGGTATGTAAGAGTTAACCACATTGCAGTGGGTCTGGAGTCACATGTAGGCCAGACCAGGTAAGGACAGCAGATTTCCTTCCCTAAAGGACATTAGTGAACCAGATGGGTTTTTACAACAATCGACAATTGTTTCATGGCCATCATTCGACTAGATTTTTTAATTCCAGATTTATTAATTCAATTCACATTCCACCTTCTACTGTGGTGGGATTCGAACCCATGTCCCCAGAGAAATACCCTGGGTTTCTGGATTACTAGTCCAGTGATAATACCACTACACCACCGCCTACCCCAATGTCCTCCTTCTGTGCCACTATGACTCTTTGACTGTTGCAATGACCAACTAGAAAGTTCTTCCATTGCTAGAAAGATAGAGCAAGGCAGAAAAACAGCATTTAAAAACATACCACTGATTTAAATTAAAGTGCTGATGGCAGGAGTACCTGACTGCGGAAACTGTGCTAGTACGTGAAGATTGCAGGGTTTGTTGTGCGATGCTGTATGGTGACAAATCGTTTTGAGTGCCTATCTCTCACTTATTCACTGGCATGTTTTCCGAATGTAGCAAAGAAGCCAAATTGTGACCCTGGATAGCAAGAGATTGTCAAGACCATTTTCTGCTTGCACAAAGACTCAGGTCAGAAATTAACTTCTTTTGTACTTGAAAAGATAAAATGTTTGTTCTCCCATTGTGTCCTTGTCAAAAAATACTAGCTGATCACACACAAATCAAGCACCACTTTCAGAGTTGTGAATGAAATTGCATTTTAATAACTTATGCACCATCACAATGGAAATCAGAAAGCAGGTAGATTTCTTTCTTTCCATTGTTACGATCAGGTGAGGCAGGGGTCTAGGGCTCCCCTCTCAGGCTTTGCCTGGTTTGGCCGTAAGAAGGTTTAATTTTTAAAACACAGTTTTTAGCTTCCCTCAGTGAATCCTTGTTCACTGGCCTCTAATTGTGATGGCTGAGAAATCAACCAGATAGGTTTTCTTAGATTTAAACAAGAAAGGTGCAACTTTATTAACCTTAAAACTCTAATTTGGTTAAAACTACTAGAAATATGCGACGCGACCACGGTAGCAAGACAGAGGAGGAGAAAGAAGGGGAAATGTTTAAAGTAATAGTTGGAGTTCAGCTACTGGCTTTTGTGTTTGATGTAAAGACTTTGATTGCAGTTGTCTTGCAGTTCTTGTTGGGGCCCAGTGCACACTTTCAGACTTGTTTAGCTGCAGGAGTCTTCGCTCTTGAGGTTTGAGTGGCGTCCGTGGATCCCTGGAACTTCGTGAGAAACAGAGAGAGGGAGAGACCTTCCTTCTCTGTTGTCTTCAAATTGCAGTCTCTTCTCCAACTGTTCTGTGAACACAATTCAAACAACTCCAAGTTGGTCCGCAGGCAAGTCATCTGACTAGCTCCTTATTTGTAACAACCCCTCCTGTGGTTTGTGGATTTCAAAGCTCTCGGTGGCAGGTAGTAGTGCTGTCTCTTACACAGGCAAGATGTGGATCAACACAGTTGCCCAGACCAACCTTTGCTCATTGAATCAGTGAGTAGTTCCATTGTCTCTTTCAACTGTCTTTTAGAATGCAAATGAGCAGTCATGTTTTCAGCCACTGCTGTGGTCTCTTTAAACAAGATATTTTTCAGTCCAGTAACAGTTTAAAATTAGTGTTCCATATGATGAAATTAGTATGTCTTTTTTTGGCAGGTGTGGTTTTCATGACACCATCCTCCAAGCACTGCAAGAAATTTCTAGCTGGTTTACAGCTTTACGAAGTTTTGAGTCTTGTTACGTTGAGCAAGAATATCTAAAGTAACACCAAGAGTGAAGGTCAGGGAGGAGATGATGTCAATAGAATTTAGCCAGGCATTATTTCCATTCTTGCTTTGATTAGTGGTGACATGATATGCTGCCACCACTGAACAGTGCCAATTTTAGTTTAGTTTAGAGATACAGCACTGAAACAGGCCCTTCGGCCCACCGAGTCTGTGCCGACCATCAACCACCCATTTATACTAATCCTACACTAATCCCATATTCCTACGACATCCCCACCTGCCCCTATATTTCCCTACCACCTACCTAAACTAGGGGCAATTGCTAATGGCCAATTTACCTATCAACCTGCAAGTCTTTTGGCTTGTGGGAGGAAACCGGAGCACCCGGAGAAAACCCACGCAGACACAGGGAGAACTTGCAAACTCCACACAGGCAGTACCCAGAATTGAACCCGGGTCACTGGAGCTGTGAGGCTGCGGTGCTAACCACTGCGCCACTGTGCCACAATTGACACCAGTGTGTCAGCCAGTGAGTTGGAGGTGAAGCTGGACCTGTGGCAGAACTTACAGCAAATTGTCCATTTTACAGCAAACAAATTCTACTTACTCAGAAAATAGCAAAACAAACAGAGTCTATTTAAAAACAGAAAACATGACAGAAACCACAGCAACTTCTCCCAATAAAAGCATGGGTGATTTCTCCAGCAAAATGCAGTGAGTGAGCGAAGGATAGTTACATACAAATTAACTGTGTAAAATAAATTACAGTTACTTACAGCAATGTGGTCTCCAGACATGATTGGTTGGGGAATTACCCCCAATCATCTCCATTCTGGCTGGTACTAGTGGTGTCACTATATGTAGCCGAACTTAAAAGCAAAACTATTGTAATGCAGTTGGGGAAGACAATAGCGAAGGAAGAGATCTTGGAGATTGAGCTCAACTGGCTATAAAGGTGCATTCTTCTATGGCTGTATCATACGTAGTCTTGGTGCACAGCTGAGAGTATGTGGATTCATTTAACATAAGAACATAAGAGATAGGAGCAGCAGTAAACTGTGTGGCCCCTCAAGTCTGCTCCGCCATTCAATAAGATCATGGCGAATGCTCAACCTCAACTCCACTTTCCTGCTCAATCCCCATATCCTTTGATTGCTTTAGAGTCCAAAAATCTATCAATCTCAGCCTTGAATACACTCAATGACTGAGACCACAGCCCTCTGGAGGAGAAAGTTCCAAAGATTCACACCCTTTGAGTGAAGAAATTCCTCATCTCAGTCCAAGATGACTAACTACTGATTCTGAGACTATGGCCAGAATTTTACACGCCACCACTCCCCCCCACCCCCAGGGAGGCGGGGGCATAAAATCTAGTGGGAGGCAGGGGTGCCGTTCCCATCGCCTACCTGCCCCCACTGCCATTTTACAAGCAGTGCGGGAGGTTAAAAAAGGCCCATCTGTCCCAGGCCAATTGAGGCCCTTAAGTGGCAAATTAATATTACTAGCAGCAGCCGGGCACTTCACCAGTAGACAAGGCTGCCCAATAAAACCTGGTGGCTTCCTTGCGGGCTCGGGGCGGGCCCTCCCGATCGGGCTCTCCATGCTCCAGGGAGGTCATCCCCACAGCACAAGCCACCCCCGATGGAACACTTCTCCCCACTCTCCTAATCGACCGCCATCCCCACTCGCCAGGGCCCAGCTGAATTTCCCTGACGAGGCCCGAAACTCCACTCACCTTTTGGTACTGACATCCCTCTTGCTCTTCTGGCTGTGTGCAGTCCCAGCAGTGACCACCATTCCTGGTGGCGCCACTGGCCCTCTGATTGGCTGGCAGCTCCTGGGGGCAGGACTCAGAGGGTCGAAAGCTCTGTTGGGCCGCACAAAATCGCTGTCTGGCTTCCAGGCCCGGTGGAGGTGGGCTCGTCCCCAACTTTTCAGCTAGTGGGCGGGGCCTTGGCCACAATGTTAAATTCTGGTCAATGACTCCTAGTTCTAGACTTTCCAGCCAGGGGAAACAGCCTCTCAGCATCTGCCCTGCCAAGACTTCTCAAATCTTATATTTTGAAACAGATTACATATCATTCTTCTGAACTCCAGTAAGTATAGACCCATTCTACTCAACCTCTCCTCATATGACAACCCTCTCCTCCCTGGAATCAATCTAGTGAACCTTCATTGTACCCCATCCAAGGCAAGTATTTCCCTTCTTATGTAGAGAACAAATATTACAAAGTACTCCAGGTGTGGTCTCACAAGTGCCTTGTACAATTGCAGCAAGACCTCCTTACTCTTACTTCCTTGCAATAAAGGCCAATGTACCATTTGTCTTCCTAATTGCTTGCTCTATCTACATGTTAATATTTTGTGTTTTATGTACAAGGTCACCCCAAATCCCTCTGCATACCAACATTTAATAGTTTCTCACCATTTATAAAATATTCTGTTTTCCTATTCTACCTACCAAAGTGAATAACTTTGCCATCTTTTTGCCACTCACTTAATCTGTCAATATCCCTTTGCAGACTGTTTGGCTGGAATTTTGCTGAACCTTCAGAGACAGGGTGGGAGGTGGGAGGGCTGGAAAAATTGTGGTGCAAGGTGTCAGGAGGGAAGTCTGATGTCTTCACGTTACTTCTGAATATTACGAAAGGTGGCTGGGCTGACGGGAGGAGATTGTGCTTCCACCTGGTGTAACGTAATTGAGCGTATTTAAAAAGTCAGTTGACTCTGAATTTACGAGCTGTTTCAGATTTCACAAGGGACGCATAGGAACAATGGGACTTCAGAACCTTGCCAGCTATAATGAGGCAGTAGCTCAGCAGCAGGTCAGTTGTGGCTGTAGTCGGCGGCCATTGTGAGTGGTAGCGTGGCTTGGTAAGGTAGGCTATACTGGGTGTACTGTGGCAGTAGCACTTTGGTGCCAAGACACACATGGCTGGCACAGCAGAGGTACTCTGATTTAGTATCCTCGCTGACTTGGCACTTGTATGTGCAGAGAAAAGGGGGTGAGATGGCACTGAAACATTAGTTCAGATACTTGATATGGCCATCATTCAATCAGGCTACCAGGCCTCCAGTTAGGAGGAGTATCAAAGAAGGAGAGAGCTGCAGGCATCAGGAGCAGACCTTCAACACCCAGAGGGACACCAGGAGCATTAGCCTGAAAGTGGGCACGAACGAGGAGGATGCAGAGGGGTATGCAACCAGCCTCTTGTGCGCTGAAGAGTCTACCCACCAGGAAGGGTCTACCATCAGAGGCTGAGCTTCTTGTAAACGTCGGAGCAGCAGTGTTGCCAAAGACAGCACCTATCGAGGGAGGTGGTCACAGAGCTTTGCTCCTTGATGGAGGACAAGGTGAGCCCCGTGGGAAGTGGTGGGCACCCAATGCCTGTGGCGCTGAAGGTCAATGTGGTGCTGAATTTCTACACTTCATGATCATTCCAAGGATTTTCTGGAGATATCTGTGGGATCTTTCAGTCTGCGGCACATTGCTGCTTCAAGATGGTCATCAATGTCAACTTCAAAAGGACCAGCCAATATGTCTGCTTTCACAGCGATCCGGACTGAGATAGCCATAGGGTTCGGGGCTATTGCTGGATTCCCCAGGTGCAGGGTGTCATTGACTACACGCATGTGGCCATCAAGCCTCCCACAGAGCAGACAACAGATTCAACAACAGGAAGGGCTTCCACTTGCTCAATGTGCAACGTGTCTGCGAGCATCGCAAACGAATCCTTCAGGTCTGTGCAAGGTCCCTGGGAAGCTGCCGCCATGCCTACATACTTCAGCAGTTCCAGGTGCCTGACCTTTTCAGTCCCCCTGCTTGCCTTCGAGGATAGATACTGGGTGACAAGGTTTATCCAATGAAGACATGACTACTCACACCTGTGAGGAACCCTTGCACAGATGCAGAGAAGAGATACAACAGCTGCCATGGGACAACTGGAGCGACCATTGAGCAGGCCATAGGTCTTCTGAAGATGCGATTCAGTTGGCTGGATAGATCTGGTGGAGCCCTTCAACGTGCCACAATAAGGGTCTCGCCTATTATTGTGGTGGCGTGCTGTGGTCTGCACAACCTGGTGCTACAGAGGGGAGAAGCTTTGAACAATGAGGACATCCTGGAGCGTGATGCCTCCTCTGAGGATGAGGATTTGGAGGGGGATGCTGACCAGGTGCTACATGATGAAGAGCCCGAGGGACTGCAGGCAATGTGCCATGAGATATGCACAACGGAGGCTTGTGATGCACTAATACAGGTACATTTCAGATGAGCCTTACCAATAGATTCATTCAATCTAATGAAGCTAGAACCTTCTGCAGCCCTATTGCCATTTCCTTGATTGCCCTTACCATTTCCCTGCATCTGCAAATACACTGAACAACAGCATGGGAAATGCATTGACCTCATTCGGTATGGTCCTTCCTATCAAACCCTTTGCGGAAGCCCATGAACTGTTAAAGGCCTAGTAGAGTCTAAAGAGGTAAAGGATTCTTTTTGTGTTGCACCATTTCAGATTTCATTGAAAACTCATATAGAGCAAGGTGGCATCCATTAACAAAACATGACCCCATGATTCCCAAGTGCAACAAGGTGGACTTTTTAAAAGTGCTCATGGGTGCTCCTACATTGTACTCCCCCTGCGTTGTCAGCTGAGGTGGAGGCAGGCTGCTGACCTTTCTGCTCCATGGGTTTCGATGACCTTGATGGTCGTCCTCTTGTTGCCTGAGGTCCAGAGGGCACTGGCATAGTGAGGGCCTCCTGCACAGGTGCAGAAGCCACCTTTATCATTGCAGCCTCATGAGGGGCTGGTGTCAGAGGTTGAGGATCCAACACCATGGCAGCAGCACCCTGACAGAAGTCCCCAGATTCTGCAGGCAGCTGCTCCTCTATTTTTTCAGGGCACACTTGGCCTTCCCTGCTTACTTGAGGAGGTTGAGGACCTGGTGGTGACTCCAGGTGTCTTGCCCCCACCCTCTCATCCAGCCATTGCTCCATAAAGCTCATGGAGGTGGCGAATGTCATGCAGGTCCGCGTGCAACTCCGGCAATCCATTGGTTGGAATGCTGGATGTGGCTGTCCAAAAGGGTCGTCACTCTAACCATGGAAGAAACCATGCATTCACACGCCAGAGACATGGCTGCACTCATGGCCTGGATGGACTCCTTCAACTTTCAAGCATGGGTGCACATAGCCTCAGGAAACTCCGCCTGATGTTGAAGCAGCTCACACTGCAGGTCCAGCATCTGTCACCTTGTTGATGACTCTGGAGGCATGTCATCAGCCTGAAGCTCAGCATCGCCTTGCCCTCCCAAAGTCCTCCGAGTGTGAGTGGCCTCAGCTGCCACTGCCTCTGTCAATTGCATGAGCGCGTCTGTGCAGTGCTCATTAGATTATACCCTGTGGCTAATCATGAGCCACTACCCACTGATGTGGGAATATCTGTGCTGGTGGAGGGTGTGGGGGATTGATGTGATGGTGCACTCTCTGAGCTCCCTGCCTCTGCCTCAGAGGTGGATGGCTGTCTCCAGGTGACATCAGCTGGATGTTCTTGGCGTTGACCTGAGAGAGAGAGAGAAGAGTGATTAGACAGTAATTCCATCGCATCCTTTTGACTGCTCCTAGTCTGGAGCTTCATGTGACCAGTGATGGGCACATAACCACCATGCTTCATGCTTGCCAGAGGATCTCTTGTGCCCATCCATTAGGCCACACACTTTTTTGGGACTCCACTCCCATTTCACCATCAGAGATTGCCTGACTTGCCTGCAGGCCTCGCAGCTCCAGCAGTTCTTCCTCATGGCCGCCACCCATCTTGGCTCTCTCCCTTGGGTTGAGCTCACTTCTTCTGCGAGCAGCTACGTTTCTATTGTGTGCTGCCCGCCAAAGACACACACAATGCCTTTGCTGATGGCAACCTGACTGTCCATCATGGCATCACAGGGATGCCTCCAGCATGTGGCCACTCAGTGGTGGTAGTGCGGTGTCAACTCTGACTTACTGGGGCCCTCCACAGAGAGGCTGAGATGCCTCTGACAGCCAATGTTGCTGCCTGGGCATTGCCACTGACTGCGTGGCCATGCCCTTTCTACTGATTTCACATTCACCCTAAGTCACATATAAGGCTGTCAGCTTAACATTATGGGCTGCACTCACCTTGCTGGGATGCATTAGGTCATTGGCACTGCAGCCAAGTGCGACGGATGACCCCATGGCTGCTCACCTCCTCGGCAATCTCCATCCAGGCTTGCTTCATTTGTTGGGCCTGTCTTCTCCGCCCATCCCGGAGGAACAGGACCCCTTTCCTAGCACAGGAAGCCTGGAGGAGCACCTGCAGGAAGGCATCCATGAACCGTGAGGCCACCCTTGATCTCTCTTCTGCCATCTTTGTTTGTGTTTGGTGACTGGGCTCTTTCTTTGGTCTCTCTGGGGCTACTGCCTTTGTTTCTATGATTGGCTGCCATTTAAATATGGTGCCAGCACTGACTAGGCTGGGCCATTCCCCCACCCATGCCACCTCAATGGACGGTTCCCTAGCCTGCCTGTCATTAATTGGCCGGCTCTGAGAAGATTCCGTTCACAACTCTGGCACCCTCTTCCGGTCCAGACACCAAGACTTCAGGGCTTCCGATAAAACCTTGGCCTTTGTGTCCTCCTCACAGTTTACTTTCCTACCATCTTTGTACCATCTGAAAACTTGGAAGAATTACACGGCCCTTGTAGTGTTGTAATGTTCTGAAATTTCAATTGCATTGTAAATTGTGTACTCTCGAGGCTGCTGTAGAACACACGCTAGCAAAGGAAAAGTAAAACTAAAACAGAATAAAGAAGACTTCATGATGTTCAACAGCATGCAGTCTCTGTCTCACATAACTTATAATAAACTCAGCTAAACCTCACTCCAGTCCCGAGGACATCACAATGATGAAGAGGTAAAAAGAAAAGGATGGTGAGAAGGCAGAAACATTACTTTCAGGTATGAAATTTTTGGATGGGTTTTTGTCTACTTTTACAGACAGCATTTTAAGTTGGAGACTGCGTTAGGCACACATAGGAAGCTTGTACAGTGTATCCTCACACACTGATCTCTCCAAAATAACCATCAAATCAAAAAAAAATGTATCTCGGATCACTGCAGAGAGGATTCCTCTGAAAGGAGTGCGTCCCAGGTTCTTTATCACTGCGTTCCTGATCAATATGGCATTGTCTATGCCTGACCACTATCAGAGCCGTCATCTGTATCTCCATGTTGGCAAAAGTGGCTGCGACATTTCAAAGGTGTGATGGCTGGTTTCACAATCAGACGACACAAGGAAAAAGGCCTTTCTTTTACACTATTTGTTTAGTTTAGTTTAGAGATACAGCACTGAAACAGGCCCTTCGGCCCACCGAGTCTGTGCCGACCATCAACCACCCATTTTATACTAACCCTACACTAATCCCATATTCCTACCACATCCCCACCTGTCCCTATATATTTCCCTACCACCTACCTATACTAGGGGCAATTTATAATGGCCAATTAACCTATCAACCTGCAAGTCTTTGGCATGTGGGAGGAAACCGGAGCACCCGGAGGAAACCCACGCAGACACAGAGAGAACTTGCAAACTCCACACAGGCAGTACCCAGAATTGAACCCGGGTCGCTGGAGCTGTGAGGCTGCGGTGCGCCACTGTGCCGCCCACTATGGAGGTGAAAAATTAGAAGATATCTTTGAGACACTTGCACCTGAGCAAAATGACTACAGCTCAGCAAAAACTGCACTGACAACCTACTTCACACCCAAGAAAAATGCCATATATGAAACCATTGTCTTCTGACACACTAAGCAAGAAGCAAATGAGATATTGATAATATCAATTATAATAGGCAACTAGCAACCAAGTGTGACTTAGGTAATGTTGAACATGTCGAACGGGAAATTAAAACACAAATAGTGAAAGGCTGTTTCTCCAGTCAACTACACCGAAAAACACTCAAAAAAGACTGTCAGAGCTGCTGGAGTTAGCAAGATCACTATTGCTCTCAGAGTCCAAAGGTACTGAAGTTGAGACTGCTAATGGTAACTACCACATTCCAAGTTCAACTTCTGTGAACACTATTCATCACTCATGTGCCAGGAAACCACCTACAAAGCAACAGCAGCCATCTCCCAAACAGAGCTGTGACTTATCCAAAGAATGTTTCCACTGTGGTGGTGCTTAGCTATACCAGGCGGAGTGTCCTGCTACAGGTAAACAGTGTAAAGCTGTGGAAAACCCAGTCACTTTGCTCGCGTTTGTCACTCATCAGTAAAATCTACTACTAAGACCAATACCACCAGAAGGGTGCCACGTATATGTACCACAGCAAAAGGGCAAGAGAATGTAACTAATGTAGAGGTGGATAACCCTGAACATACTTTTGAGTACTGTCTCAGACACAGCAAACAGCCACGTGTGGCAGTGACTATTGGCTGCTCGAACGTAGATGCTCTCATAGAAACAGGAGTGTCTGTCAATGTCATGGGAGACAAATCATTCAAACAAGTTCAGGACTGCCCACTCTCTGCAAACCAGGGAATACGAAAAATTTCCCTTACAACAGTGACAAACTGCTGAAAATCCTTGGAACTTTTGAAATGCCAAACTCATTCAAATACATTAGAACTAATTCCTACGCATGACAAAACCATTCTCACACTGTACACTGATCGTTTCACTGGTATCGACAAGCTGAAAGGTGTTACATGCAAGCTGCATGTCGACCCTAATGTGCTCCCAGTTGTGTACCAATGCCAATGAAAACCATTTCGTCAGGAAACAGACAAAGAAGGAACTTCAATGCCTACTTGACCTTGAAAATATTGGGAAAGTTGGGGATGAGCCTACCCCTTGCATCTCACCCAAACAAGTCATCAAGAAACCCAAGAGTGAGAACCAGATTAGAATCTGTGTTGATATGCGATCACCAAACCAAGTCATACAACGAGAAAGACACAACACCGACAATCGATGATATCATAGAGAAAGTGAATGGTGCCAAACACTTTGCTAAACTTGACCTCAATGCAGGCTACCATCAAATCGAGCTTGCAGAAGAATCGGGATATCTTACTGTATTCTCTAATCACATGGGATTTTTCCTATACAAGAGGCTCAACTTTGGAGTCAACTCAGCAGCTGAGGTATTCCAGCACTTGATTCAATCTGCACTTCAAGAACTTGAAGGAAAGCTGAACATCAGTGATGACATTCTCATCTATGGCCACATTGAAAAGGAACTGGGGACACACCTACATATATGCCTAGAACTTCTCAGAGAATGTAACCTCACCTTGAACAAGTGCTCGTTTAATGAAAGCAGAAATGAATTCTTTGGTCATGTGTTCAGTGGTAAAGGAGTATCACCGGGTCCACAGAATGTTGAAGACATTGCAAACGCTGCAGATCCGACAAACATGCAAGAAGTCTAGAGTCTGTTAAGACTCGTCACATACTGCTGTCATTTCATTCCTGACCTCACTACGCTATCTGCCCCCATACATGATCTGACAAAAGAGACCATCAATTGGGAATGGACTAAATCACACAAACAGGTGGTACACCAGATTAAACGACGTCTGTCAGCAAGTTGCACAAATGCCTATGACGACCCTGAAAAAACCAAAAGCTAGTCGTTTGGCTTAGGTGCAGTTCTCGTACAGAAAGACAAGACAGGTAACCCATCAATCACTGTGATAGCAAGCAGACCGTTAACGCCTGTTGGGCAACATTATTCACAAACAGAGAGAGAAGCACTCTCAATCACATGGGATATCTTACACTTTCATCTCTACCTATAAGGAAGCGAATTTAAATGAATAACCCGATCATGAACCACTAGTGAGCTTGTTCAAAAACCACACAGCAAACCACACTTGAATAGATTGTTGGCTACTCAAAGTACAAGAGTACGACTCCCATGTTGAGTGTCAACCAGGCAAGCTGAACCCAGTGGACTACCTTTCATGACATCCATTGCCGACAGTCAGTCCTACTAGTCATGAGCAAAAGGTGGCTGAACAACATCTTAACTACGTAAGCCTAAATGCGGTGCCAAAGTCGCTAAAATTAGCCGACATCAAAGCAGCAACAAACAAGATGATGCTATGCAATTATGTATGAAGGCTATAGAATCATGAAACTGGAAAGGCATGATGAAGTAAGCATCTACAAACAAAATCACTCACACACTACATGGTCTTCACAATGTTCAAAATGAGCTCACCATTACGACCACATCTGATCTTATCTTACACATCAACTGTGTTGTCATTCCACACTCATTGAGGCAATGTGTTGTCAATATAGCACATGAAGGACACCAAGGAATAATCAAGACCAAACAACACCTTAGGCGAAAGGTATGGTTCCCAGGAATTGACCGCATGGTAAAACACAACATCAATCAGTGTTTGCCATGTCAAGCAACCACAATGTTAAATCTTCATGATCCTCTTAAGATTTCTGAACTACCTCCAGGAGCATGGATTGACATTAGCGTTGACTTCACAGATTTGCCCACAGATGAACAGCTGCTTGTTGTCATTGACGACTACAGCAGATTCCCAATCATGGAATTAGTTATGTCAACTTCAACAAAAGAAGTCATCCCAAAACTTGACCAGGTCTTTGCCTTGTTTGGATTCCCTCAAATGGTAAGAAGTGACAATGGACCCCCATTCAACAGCGATGAGTTCAGTAAATTCACAAACTACTGAGGGTTCACTCATTGGAAAATCACACCCCGTTGGCCAAGAGCTAATGGGGAAGTCGAAAGATTTATGCAAACCTTGAAAAATGTGATATGTACAGCTACAGCTGAGAACAAGTCATTGAAGCAAGAACTACATCACTTTCTTCATAACTACAGTGAGACACCTCACTCGACTACTGGAAAACCTCCAGCTCCACTCACCTTTGCACATTCTATGCACACAGATCTACCTGAGCAACCTTGTGGAGCTAATGATCAACATGTACGTAAACACAATCGAGAACTGAAGGATTGAATGAAGGTACATGTACAGCGAAACAAATGTAGAGCTATACCACTTAAGCCAGGAGATAAAGTACTTGTGAAATGTGATGGTCATGTTGGAGAGCAAACAACTCATGACATCCAACCATTTGTTGTGACCAACATAAAAGGATCAATGATCACTTCTAAATGCCATTCACAAATCATCACAAGAAACGTGTCATTCTTCAAAGCACTGAAAACACCACTCGCAAGGATTGAATCCGATTCTGACATCGACATCTCAGATGAAGAACATGAGTCAAATGAGACAGCACTTGATGTCAGACAATATCCCAATTGTGAGAGAAACGTCCACCATACTTAAGCAACTATGTTATGAAATGAACTATTTATGTTTAAGTATATTGTTTACAGTTTTGGAAACAAATCATTGAAAAATGCTGTCTCTCAGTTACTAAGGAGGGGAGGGATGTAGTGTTGTAGTGTTTTGAAATTTCAATTGCATTGTACATTGTGTACTCTAGAGGCTGTTGTAGAACACACATGCTAGCAAAGGAAAAGTAAAACTAAAACAGAATAAAGAAGACTCCATTATGTTCAACAGCATGCAGTCCCTGTCTCACATCTTATATTAAACTCGGCTAAACTTCACTCCAGTCCCGAGAACATCACAGCCCCAAATAAAGAAATAGCTACGGCCCCAGCACTGATACTTGCAGCACCCCACTAGTAACAGCCTGCCAACCTTCGAAGGACCCATTTATTCTTACGCTCTGTTTTCTGACCTTTAATCAGTTAACTTTTCATAAATCTCCAAGTGTTTTTGACTCTGTGTTTGAACTCATTATTGAAGCAGGTACAGGACTGTAGCCTTTGTCTACATACTAAAATGTAAAATACATTCCTAACAGCTCTGCGCTTAAAACTCTCATTCCTGACACAGAGACAATGGCTCCAAGCTTGTCTCTCTTACATATCTAACCACTTGATATCTTCATGACTGATTCCAGTGACAATCAAATGGAGTTGTTTGCAGAAAATCCCACTGACAAGTCAGAATTTAATTTTTAAAAAACTTTAATTTTAAAACAGAAACATTTTATTGTAAAACACAGCTCTTGTCAACCCGAGGGACCATTTCCACATGACTCTAATACTATGTTGTCCAATAGAAATTGCCGACTAGTCACAGAGGTGGCTACATCATGTTAGCCACATGCAACAATTGTTGTAGAAAACACCTTCCACACTCGACAGGTAAAAGTACTTTACGTTTATATTTACTGAACAAATATCTACCACCATTGAGTGCAAAGCTTTTTCACCAAAGTTTGGAATTTTGACATGAATTTATCAGACACAGCACATCTCAATTGCAGTTTCTAGGTTTTGTCCTGCCGTTGCAAGCAGTGCTATGGACTTCATCAATGCGATTACTGAGAATCACTGACATGCACAACAAGACTCGCCATATCTGTCCCTGCTCTCCATCCAGAATGTGTTGGATGCTGCTGACCCTTCGCCGTGACGTGCCCATTGCCATGACATGCCCTGTTGGTTGGACTTGCTTCTATCTGCTGGCCAGGAGAGCTCATTCCAACTGGTCAAGCTGACCAATGTGAAGCCAATTTGAAGCAAAACTGAAGTCAATGGGAATCAGGGGAAAACTTTCCATTGGTTGGAGTCATACCTAGTACAAAGGAAAATGTTGTGGTTGTTGGAGGTCAATCATCTCAGTCCCAGGACATTACTGCAGGAGTTCCTCAGGGTAGTGTCCTAGGCCCAACCATCTTCAGCTGCTTCATCAATAATCTTCCCTCCTTCATAAGGTCAGAGGTGGGGATGTTCGCTGATGATTGCACAATGTCCAGCACCATTCACGGCTCCTCAGACACTGAAGCGTGTCCATATGCAGAAAGACCTGGACAACATTCAGGCTTGGGCTGATAAGTGGCAAGTTACATTTTTGCCACACAAGAGCCAGTCAATGACCATCTCCAATAAGAGAGAATCCAACCATCTCCCCTTGGCACTACCATCGCTGAATCCCCCACTATCAACATCCTGGGATTACCATTGACTAGAAACTGAACTGGACCATCCATATAAGTACTGTGGCTACAAGAGCAGGTCAGAGGCTGGGAATGCTGTGGCGAGTAACTCACCTCCTGACTCCCCAAAGCCTGTCCGCCATCTACAAGGCATAAGTCAGGGGTGTGATGGAATACTCTAACTTTCCTGGATGAGTGAAGCTCCAACAACACTCAAGAAGCTTAACATCATACAGGGCAAAGCAGGTCACTTGATTGGCACCCCATCTACCACCTTCAACATTCACTCCGTTCACCATTGACACACAGTGGCAGCAGTGTGTACCATCTATAAGATGCACTGCAGCAACTCACCAAGACTCCTTCGACTGCACCTTCCAAACCCATGACCTCTACCACCTAGAGGGACAAGGGCAGCAGATGCATGGGAACACCACCACCTGCAAGTTTCCCTCCAAGACACACACCATCCTGACTTGGAACTATATCGCCATTCCTTCTCTGTCACTGGGTCAATATCCTGGAACTCTCTTCCTAACTGCACTGTGGATGTACACTGTGAGTATACTTACACAAGATGGACTTCAGCAGTTTAAGAAGGTGGCTCACCACCACCTTCTCAAGGGCAATTAGGGATGGGCTATAAATGCTGGCGTAGCGAACGACGCCCACATCCCGTGAAAGAATAAAACAAATCGTTACGATTCTTAGATTGTTTTTAGATACTGATAGAGAAATACTTAAAGACTTGTCTCAAATTATTCTGAAATCCAATAAACTTGGAGTGAGACAAAGTAATCTTTATGCAAAGACTTAGGAAGCTTCAATGCACATCTAATGATTGTTTATTCAGATTAAAATTCTGGAGGCAACAAATGTTGTGCCTAAAATATGCAGTCAATAACACAAGAACTGGGAAATGCTGCCAAATTGCTAGAATACAGATACGATTTAATGAAACATTTAAGAAATAGTTTCCTGCTATCAGATAATCATACTAGCAAGTATGAGTTAAATTCAAATCTAAGCATGCACCAAAAGCTAAGTACCATTTTGATAAATTATCAAGTGACCAGCCATTAAACGATCCAGAAAGTTGGTTCAAAATAAATATTTTTTCATGCAAATATAGATGTAATAAATGCACAGCTTGCCCACTGACTCTGAACCCTGAACGAAATAGTGCACAACTACCATTCTGTTGACTCCCAGTTGAATCTTTTGACAAATACCTCCATGCAGCTGGAGTGACTTTGGCATCGACATGTGCTGCAGACTTGTCTCCATAGTTCACAGTTCAGTTATCACTTCTATGATGCTTGAAATCCAAAATAATTAAACTATCAGCAGTGAAAAAGCGAGCAACAATGCTGATTGTCAAGGAAAAAATACTTCTTTATCCACTTTTCCTGACGTTTGCACTGCATGCATCTAACAATCTCTGTTACTGCATCCATTACTGAACAATCGCTTTCAAAAGCTGAAATGGATTATAAAATTACCTTTGCATTACAAAAGAACAAGAATAGTTATCAGGATACACAATTCTTTCAATAGAAAATGAACCAGCGAGAAAAGTTAATATATCTAAAACAACAGCTGTATTTGCCAATTAAAAGTCTGGCAGAGAACGGTTTCAGTTAAATTTTGAATAAATGTGCAAGTGGAATTTTTGTGTGTGTAGATAGCCTGCAAAAAGGGGAGGCGGTGGCGTAGTGGTAATGTCACTGGACTAGTAATCAAGAGGCCCACGCTAATGCTCTGGAAACAAGGGATCGATCCCACCGTGGCAGATGGTGAAATGTGAATTAATTTAATAAACCTGGAATTAAAAAGCTAGTCTAATGGTGACCATGAAACCACTGTCGATTGTTGTAAAAACCCAGCTGGTTCACGAATGCCCTTTAGGGAAGGCAATCTGCCATCCTCACCTGATCTGGCTTACATGTGACTCCAGGTACACACCAATGTGGTTGACTCTTAACTCCTCTCTGAAATGGCCAAGCAAGCCACTCAGTTCAAGGGCAATTAGGGATGGACAATAAATACTGGCCTAGCCAGCGGCGCCCACATCTCATGAACGAATAAAAAGTATAGCAATAGCCTTCATCTTGTGCCTGTATATTTATGCATAAGATGGCTATGTTCTAATTTTCCAAGTTGATAAATGTAAGCAAAACTTTAGATTTCAGAATTGGAAAAGGGGCTTCGACCTGTTCTTGCAGCAGGGAATTCTAGGGTCCTGTTACACCACCAGTGGTCAAAACATCTTAGGTAGTTGCACCTGCATTTTTTGGCACCTCCTGAACTCTTCATCATCAAATTAATTGTGTAGCACACTCAAAACCTTCAAAGGAATACCAATTGTCATCTCTTTGGAAGGAACAACATCAAAGCCAACAGCCATCAAGAATAACGATTCAAATTATTGACAGAAAAAACAAACCACAAATTGGAGCATAACTTTGCAAAACCAATGAATGAATGAATCAGAATGCAGCCACAGTGAAATAAAACAGCATTTTTAAAAATCCCTTGGAATAGAAAAAACTTTCTCTATTTGACACTTTTCCTGATCCAAGATTTTAGAGGGATTCTCAGGTTGAGCGCAGACCCTTGCCTGGAGATGTAAAATTTGGCAAAGGACCTTTAATAAAGGAATTTAAATATTAAAATAAAACCATGAATCTGGACTGGTGCCTGTGAGACTCCACACCTCCAGCAGGGCCATGCAGCCAAAGTGAAGTTCATTCTTTTCAAAACTACCTGCAGGGAGGACAGGAGGCAGGCAATGTTGACCATGAAACTGCCTTCAAGGTGTCAACAGGATCATTTCACAAACAGCAGGTAGTACCTTTAAATGCTACGAATCAGACTCCAGCTGTGATCTAAACTCTGAAACATGAGGCTGAATTTTAATGTAATACCGCAGGTCTCAGTAGCAGCACCTGATGCGGGTTCATTGCTGCACAAGCAAAATACAGCCGGCTGACGGCAGTGGCCGGCCAATTAAGGAAGGGGAGGCGTGGAGCCCGTGCAATCAATGACTACAGGCAAGGAACGAGGCGCCAATGGCGGCATCATCTGACACAATGGCAGGTGCTGGCGCCATATTTAAAGGGTTGCTAGCCCTGCATTCACTGCTGCCTGGTTTAAAGAAGTGCCTTCCTGAGTGCCCTCTGATACCCAAGAACTCCCTTCAGCTGCCTCCGCTGTCCCACGATCCCCTTCAGCTGCCTCCGCTATCCCAGGACCCCCTTCAAATACCTCCGCTGCCCCAGGACCCCGTTCAGCTGTCTCTGCTACCCCAGGACTCCCTTCAGCTGCCTCCGCTGTCCCAGGACCCCTTCACCTGCCTCTGCCAAACGTGAACCTGCAGCAACCATGGCTGAAGGAAGACACCGGGTGACCCCACAGTTTAGCGATGCCTCCCTGCAGATTCTCCTCCAGGCTGCAAAGGAAAGGCGGGAGGTCCTCTTCCCCAGGGATGGGAGGAGTCCCACCCAGTGGTGGCACAGTGGCGCAGTGGTTAGCACCACAGCCTCACAGCTCCAGCGACCCGGGTTCAATTCTGGGTACTGCCTGTGTGGAGTTTGCAAGTTCTCCCTGTGTCTGCGTGGGTTTTCTCCGGGTGCTCCGGATTCCTCCCACAAGCCAAAAGACTTGCAGGTTGGTAGGTAAATTGGCCATTATAAATTGCCCCTAGTATAGGTAGGTGGTAGGAAAATATAGGGACAGGTGGGGATGTGGTAGGAATATGGGATCAGTGTAGGATTAGTATATATGGGTGGTTGATGGTCGGCACAGACTCGGTGGGCCGAAGGGCCTGTTTCAGTGCTGTATCTCTAAACTAAACTAAACACCTGACCAAGCAAGCCTGGAGATCACAGAGGAGGCCAACAGCCTTGGGGTCACCCCAGGACATGGATCCAGTGCATGAAGTAGGTCAATGACCTGATCTGGGCTGCCAAGGTAAGAACTGCAAACACTTTGGGCCCTTTGGGCATTGCATGTGGGAGAATGAGAGGAAACATTTGATGGAAAGGGAGTGACCGCCCAGTCAGGTGCATTGCAGAAGGACAACAGGAAATGCTGCCTAAGGCTTGGCTGCATCTTGGTGAGAGGGGCACGCCAATCATTGTATAACCCCACAGAGTCCCTCAAGAGGGGCCGCATGCAAGAGACATATGTGTGCCCCCATCATGGACCAAGGGACTATTGCCAGAGGTCTTGGGCTTCTCTCTGCTGGGAGACTAACTTTGTTCATCCTTTTGTCTGCAGGAGGAGACAGCCCACAATCGGAAAAAGCATGCTAAGAGTGGCGATGGAGTGCCTTATCTCCGTGTCCTCAGCCCAGTGGAGGAGGAGACAGCCATGGAACTTGCAGGGCAGAAGGCGGCTACTGCATAGCTGATGACAAGACAGGGGCGCCTACCCAAGAGAGTGTGAGCATCTCCTGGGGCACAAGGGTGCATCTGCTGCAAGTGAGCCATGCTACTCATCTGTTCACCTCTGCATGAATGAAACGGCACAGTAGGGGTGGTTGGAATGCAACGATGGGCAGATCTTAACCCTTCAATGTCTCTGTTCTCTCATGCAGGTCAAAATGAATGACAAAAGTGAAGAGCTGGAGAGACTGGGGGACAGTCACTCACCTCTGAGGAGGAGGAGGGAGCCTCAGAGGATGCACCAGCACATCATTTCCCCGCACCCTCCACAGTGCAGATACTCTCATGTCTGTGGGTATCCGTTTACAGTTAGATTTGGGCACACAACCTGGTGAGCACATCACAGACAAGCTCGGGCAGCAGACGGAAGCTGTGACAGCTGAAGCTACTGGCAGTCGGAGGACTGTAGGGGGTCAGGCCGATGCTGAGCTCCAGGCTGATGACATGCCTCTGGGGTTGTTAGCAACATGAAAAATGCTACAGAATCTATGCACACACAAACATGGACAATGGAGGAGTCCATCCAGGCCTTGAGTGCTGCACTGTCTCTGCCATTTGCGCATCTGGTTTCCTCCATTGAGAAAATGGCAACTCTCATGGAGAGCCAGATCCAGCAGACCAATCAGTGGCTGCCGGAGATGTGCACAGATCTGCACTCCATCGCATTGTCATGAGCTCTATGCAGCGGTGGCAAGGCGAGAGGGTGACAAGGCACCTGGAGTCTCCACCAGGTTTATGTCCCTCTCGGGTCAGCAGAAAGGTACAAGTGCGTTAATCTGTTAACAGTGTATCAATGGTTTGATTATATGCTGGTGAATGGTGTTAATTGGGGTCTGAGTTGAGAACTTGTAAGCAGACACTCACTGAGACTGGTGAGGAGCTACATGTTTGTAATCCTTTTATTCTGCACAGTAAATGTGAAACTCAGTAAATATAGGATCCAGCATTATCGTTCCATAACAAGCTTTCTGGAGTTTAACATGGTAGCAGAGGATGGTTGCCTAAAGCTGAAGGTTGGAAACTAGGATTTTTTTTTTGGATAGAAAACTAAAATCTTAAGGGCTATTTTGGAAAATATGGCAGAAAACAAGTGTAAATTGTCAGGGTATGATCACCCTCTGATGTTCTCAGAGTCTGAACCACATGACCAGTGGAAGAATGAAGTGGATATGTGGACAGTGGTTACCTCTCCACCAAAGCGGAAACAAGGTATGGCCTTGGCGTTGTCACTTCCTACCAAAAGTAAAATCAGAAGTAAAGTGTTTTGTGAACTGGATGCTCGCCAGCTGGATACTAATGAAGGGTTGGATCTTCTGTTCGAATTCTGGGATGAAATTTAGAAGAAAGATGGTCTATTGAATATGTATGAGGCATGGTCAAACTTTGATAGATTTCACAGATGGTTATTCAATGGAGGAATATATCATGGACTTTAACAGACTGTATAGAAGATTGAGGAAATTCAATTGGGAGATCTCTGGTTCAGTTCCAGCTTTTAAATTGCTAGATTATGCTAGAGTGTCACATATGGACAGGCTCCTGGTTCTAACTGGGGTTCGGTTCTTGAACAAAGACTGCCTGTTGGAACAAATGTCTCAAAGAAATTCCTGAGGAAACAGTCATTTCCTGAAGCCCTGGCAGAATAAGCAGGCATTCTGCAGTGACACAAAGAATGGAGGTCTCAATGTTTACTAGATTTTGAAATAATCCAGATACTGGAAGCAGGCATAAGCACAATGGAAGAGTTAATGACAGAAGGAATGAGGATGAAAACACCTATAGCAAATCTGACTATTACAGTGGAAGACACAATTGGAACAGCAATCATAGGTGAATGAATCTCAGGAATGCCCAAGGAACAGTTAATAGGTGCTTCAGATATGACTCAAAGTATCATTATGCAATGAACTGCCCTAAGCGGAGGGGCAGAGTCTTTAAACTAAAACATAACACAGAGAATTCTGAGGCAGCAGAGGAAGATACTGATGGATCTGAATGAATTGTACTAGTCATACAGAGTTTTAGTCCAGTGATGAATGTGTTGGTTGCGGATTCTTTCAACTGTGCTGTATTGAACAGTGCTTGCACATTGACAGTATGTGGAACTGATTGAGTGAATCCAGATAATACTGTAACCAGTGAGGATCGACACAAGATTAAGGAGTATAAAAGTACGACCAGCTTTAGGTTTGGTGATGACAACACATTGAAGTCACTGAAGAGAGTAGTAATTCCACGTAAAATACCTGGAGTAAGCCGCTTTATCTGTATTTATGTAGTCTCTAGTGAGATACCGTTACTGTAGAATAAGCCTTCAATGAAAAGGCACAAATGGAACTTGATATGGAGCATGATAAGGCAATTGTTTTTGGAAAGTCAGTGAATTTGCAGTTTACCCAGTCAGGGCATTAATGTATCCCTTTAACAAAACCTGATGTTTCTAGTCAGAGTGTTAGAGAAGTATTGATGGCATCAGGTGTTAAGGATCAGAGAGATAAAAGGAAAATTGTCTGAAAGTTACACAAGAAATTTGCTCACCCTTCTTGTCAGAGATTAAAAACCCTGCTAAAGGATGCAGGTATGACTGATGAAGAGTATACAAGGATAATAGAAGAGATTAGTGAAAAGTGTGAAATCTGTAAAAACTATCAGAGGACACCACCACGTCCTATTTTAAGCCTTCCATTGGCACGTGTCTTTAACAAGGTAGTTGCCATGGATTTAAAGGTATGGGACAAAGTCAAGAATATTTTCATTCTACATTGTATAGACCTAGCAACTAGATTAAGACTTCCTACAATAATAAATACTAAGGACAAAAGGCTGATTATCGACAAAATTATGGAGAAATGGATAGGGACTGGACTTGGGGCACCAGCTAAGTTTCTGACTGATAATGGAGGGGAATTTGCCAATGACGAGTTCAGAGATATGTGAGAAAACATGAACGCTATGGTTATGAATACTGCAGATGAAACTCCTTTCAGAAATGGGCTTTGTGAAAGGAATCACGCAGTGTTTGATGAAATGTTACATAAAATCTTAGCTGACCAGCCAAACTGCAAGTTGACAACTGCCCTGGCATGGGCGGTTCATGTGAAGAATTCATTTCCGATGGTTGGAGGATATAGTCCCTATCAATTGGTCTATGGGCGGAATCCCAAATTGCCTTCTGTACTGTTTGACAGTCCTCCTGCTCTAGAAGGTACTATAATTAGTTCCATTTTTTCCACACATTTGAATGCTTTACATGCAAGGAGACGGGCTTTCATCAAGGCTGAAGTCTCTGAGAAAATACGTAGAGCTCTGAGGCATCGCATAAGGCCATCTGAGGCGGAATTTGGTGTATTATAAAAGAGAGGGGCATAGGGAATGGAAGAGCCCTGGTAATATTGTAAGACAGTAATGATCAAGCATGGAAATCAAACTGTTAACGTTCATTTCTCACGATTAATTGGGGTTGATTACAAAATCTCAGAATCTGAGCAGCTTTTGAGGGAAATGATGCACCTTGTACATCAAATGATCCTGTGTTTTGTGATGAAGGTCCTGAGGCACAGAATATGGTAGATCAAGAGCTGTATAGTAACGTGACCAATCATGATGCTCAGGAAAGAGCTATTGCGTCCAAAGGCCAATTGCCCCAAGTAGGTATTCAGGTGACATAGATTCCAGATGGGTCTAATAAATGGAGGTATGCAAAAATTGTGAGACGTGCAGGAAAATCTACTGGCAAGTTTAAATATTGGTTAAATGTTCAAGATGATGGCCAAGAAGCAAGTTCCATAGACTGGCAGAATGGGGTGAAAGAGTGGAGGGTAAGAAAGCGCAGTGCAAGTTCTAATAGACAGTCTGGAAGTGATTGCGTAAGGAAGCGATCACATACTGGAGAAAGAGCCTCCGATAAAGTGCGAGGGAGATCTTCTAGTAGTAGTCCTGAAAGACATCAAAGTACCAACAGAGACTGTAGTTTGAACAGATTCCACAATGAAACAAAGGCCAGAGAGCAGTCTCGGAATAGAACTAGAAGCAGAAGTCCTCACGACCGTGAAGTTTTAGTGACTGCCAATAAACTTGGGGATAAACTAATAAGAGAAGCAAAATATATGGAATTAGAGAGTTGGAGAGAGTTTGGAGTTTATTCTGAGGTACCAGTTGGGGGACAGCCAGCCTTGTCACACAGATGGATTTGTACTGAAAAACTCCTTCCCGATGGAACTTGTAAAGCTAAAGCGACGCTAGTTGTGAGGGGTTTTGAAGATTAACCGGGTGATACCAATGTTAAAGTGGACTCTCCCACAGCTGGAAAAGTAATCTTGAAAATCTTTTTGGCTCTTTTGGCCACATATTCATGGGAGTGTAGATCTATTGACATAAAAACCACATTTCTGCAGGGTGATACTTTTCAGAGAGAAGTGTATCTGAAACCACTCAAAGAGGCAGCAGATGCAGAAGGAAAATTATGGAAACTGAATAAATGCATCTATGGCCTTAATGATGTTTCCAGGGTGTGGTATTCCTTGGTGAGATCTGTTTTGTTGAAAATTGGTTGTGTTCAACTAAAAGCAGATCCTGCAATGTTTTATTGGTATCATAAAGGGAAACTTTCAGGGATCTTCATGATGCACGTTGATGATTTCTTATGGGGTGGTACTGTGGATTTTGAGAAATATGTTATTAATAAGATTAGGACAGAAATTAAGATTGGGATAAAAGCAAAATACTGCGGATGCTGGAAATCTGAAATAAAAACAAGAAATGCTGGAACCACTCAGCAGGTCTGGCAGCATCTGTGAAAAGAGAAGCAGAGTTAACGTTTCGGGTCAGTGACCCTTCTTCGGAACTGACCTGTTAATCAGTTCCGAAGAAGGGTCACTGACCCGAAACGTTAACTCTGCTTCTCTTTTCACAGATGCTGCCAGACCTGCTGAGTGGTTCCAGCATTTCTTGTTTTTAATTAAGATTGGGAGTCAGGCTTGTGGGGCCTTTAAATACATTGGTTTAGATATTAAGCAGACTAAGTCTGGAATAAGTTAGAATCAACAATCCTATTTAGAGTGTTACTCCCATCTTGGTTAATCATGTTAGGTCATCACAGAAAGATGATAATCCATCTAAAGCAGAGATTGAGCAATTGTGAAGCTTGGTTGGTCAATTTAACTGGTTGGACTCTCAGACTAGACCTGATGCTAGTTTTGATGTGCTGGTGTTGAATACAATGATGAAATATCCAAAAATTGAGAATGTTTTAAGGGAAAATAAAACATTGTAAAAATTAAATCTGGAGAAATGTGTACTGAAGTTCCCATCCTTAGCTGACTTAGAGGACATGAAGGTAATAATTTTTGGTTATGCTTCACATTGCGTGCAATTGCGTGCAATTCTGGTCGCCACACTACCAGAAGAACGTGGAGGCTCTGGAGAGGGTACAGAAGAGGTTTACCAGGATGTTGCCTGGTCTGGAGGGCATTAGCTATGAGGAGAGGTTGGATAAACTCGGATTGTTTTCACTGGAACGACGGAGGTGAAGGGACGGCATGATAGAGGTTTACAAAGTTATGAGTGGCATGGACAGAGTGGATAGTCAGAAGCTTTTTCCCAGGGTGGAAGAGTCAGTTACTAGGGGACATAGGTTTAAGGTGCGAGGGGCAAAGTTTAGAGGGGATGTGCGATGCAAGTTCTTTACACAGAGGGTGGTGAGTATCTGGAACTTGCTGCCGGCGGAGGTGGTGGAAGCAGGTACGATAGCGACGTTTAAGAGGCATCTTGACAAATACATGAATAGGATGGGAATAGAGGGATACGGTCCCTGGAAGTGCAGAAGGTTTTAGTTTAGGCAGGCATCAAGATCGGCGCAGGCTTGGAGGGCCGAATGGCCTGTTCCTGTGCTGTACTGTTCTTTGTTCTTATGCTAATGTTGCTGATGGGTATTTGAATGCAGCTGGCTTCATAATATTTCTGTTGGGTGAAAATAGGAAATGTTGTCCTTTAGCTTGGAAGGCTAAGAAAATAAAATGGGTTGTTAAAAGCATTTTAGCTTTGGAAACACTGGCCCTTGAGGAGGCAGTGGATATGGGGTTCTATCTGTTAAATATTTTGGGTGAAATTCTGAACAAGGGACATACTGAAGATAGGATAGCCATTGAATGTTATGTGGATAATCGTTCTTTGCGGGACAATGTATACTCTACAAAAATGGGTAGAAGCAAGTCATCAGCTATCCAATTGTTTCACAAAAAGAAATGCTAGTACAAAGAAATTACGGGCGCTAGAGGTGAGGCATCTCGCAATGTAATACTTTGTACCCAATATGTAATTTATTTTGATTTATTTTGAAATGTTCTTTGAGCATGTTAATACTTTGTGCATAATATGGAATTTATTTTGAAATATTGTTTGAGCATGTTAATCCAAGTTGTATTGTAAAAGAAGAAGGGAATCTGTTAAATGTGTATCAATGGTTTGATTATAGGCAGGTGAAGGGTATTAATTGGGGTCTGAGTTGAGCACTTATAGGCAGACACTTGCTGAGACTGGTAAGGGGTTTTGAGTGAGGAGCTACCTGTTTGTAATCCTTTTACTCTTCAAAATTAATGTGAAACTGAATAAATATAGGCTCCAGAATTATCCTTCCATAACAAGCTTTCTGGAGTTTAACAAAGTGTGCTTTATAAATGGGGAGGAGTGGCTGGCTGCCGCATCTGGGGCTCCTCTTAAAGTGGTCCTGGTGTGGACAGTAAGTCCAAAGCCCCTCTGCCAGAGATGCCAATGCCTCTATTATCCCCGACGACAGGGAGCCTTCAGTGTGCTGGGGCTCTCCAGGCGTCAGGCAGCTAGAGGACAGCCACCAAGGTCATCCCAAGCTGGAGTGGGGGGGGGGAGGGGGGGACAGCAAGGTCAGCAGCTTGCCTCTAGCTCAGCTGGCAGTGCAGGGTCAGCACCACATAGGAACGCCCGGAAAAGATTTAAGAGGAGCACATAAATCCACATGGGGTTCAGGGGTGAATGTACATTCCAGATGGATAGGGTTGTGTTTGTCATACGGAATAAAGAAATTATGATTTCTCACTACATCTCCTTTGGGACTTCATTTAAATCCTTCAAGCCCCGAGCGCTCAATGCTTCGGTCTTGCCACAGAAGGAAGAACGTGACAACAGGGCAGCTTAAAGGTAAGGCTTTATGGCTGTGGTTCCAGAAGGTGGCAAGGCTCAAAGGAAACGTGAATGTATAAGAGCATCTCGAGCGCCATTTGCATGTATCTCATGGTGCTGTTCCTGCTGTGCCTGGGGCCTCTCATTTGGCCCTGCCTGAGCAGCATCCTCTTCCACATCCTCGTCATAGGAGGAGGCACTCCCCTCCACAATATCCTCACTAGTCAACGCCAGCCCCCTCTGTAGTGCCAGGTTGTGCGATGCAGAGCAAACCACAATACATGAGACCTTTGCTGGGGCATACTGAAGGGCTCCACCAGTTCAAACTAGGCACCTGAATCTTATCTTGAGTAGACCAATGGCCTGCTCAATGGCTTCTCGGGTTGACCCGTGGCAGGTGTTGTACCTCTCCCCTGCATCCGTGCGTGAGTTCCTCAAAGGTGTCAGGAGCCATGTCCTCGGTAGGTAGCCCTTGTCTCCAAGGATCCATCCTTGAAGGTGCACAAGGGGACGGAAAGTTCTGACATGTGGGACTGCCGAAGTAAGGCATGGCTGCTTCCTGGGAATCATGCACTCACCAGTCGGATCCATTTGCGGTAGTCACAGACCAGTTGCACATTCAGCAAGTGGAAGTGCTTCCTGTTGATGGCAACCGCTGGTTGGTCTGTGGGAGCCTTGATGGCCACATTCGTGCAGTCGATGACACCCTGCACCCAAATTCTATCGCCCTCTCCGCTTGACTGTTTAGATCCATGCAGAAACGCACATAGTCATCGACCCTCCTGAACAGGGCACTGGTGACTTCCATGATGTACCAATGTGCCGCAGGCTGTGAGATTCCACACATTTCTTCAGTGAATCACTGAAATGATTTGGTGGTGTAGAGGTTCAGCGCCACGGTGACCTTCAGTGACACTGGCATTGGGTGTCTACCAAGTCCCATGGGGCTCAGCTCATCCTGCATTATAGCGCACAGGTCAGTGATGGCCTCCCTGGAGAGGCAGAGTCTTTGAAGATACTGTCGCTTAGCTATCTGCACGTAGTTGATCCTCGTCCAGTAAACCCTCTCTGGACTGTAGCTTCTTCTGTGGGCAATTGGCTGTTGGTTTGCCCCTCTGCATTCTTCACAAGCTTGCTGTTCCCGAGGCTGGCCTTCCTGTGGGCCCCCAAGCTGCTGTGGTGCCCCTACCTACCAGTATCTGCACCTCCCTCCCTCTATGCTGTTTTTCCTCCTCAATGGGGCCTTGAAGTCAGGGTGAATGAGGCCCATGACAGGTTGCCTCTCCCCGAGTGCAAGACCTTCACAGCAAATGGCCCCACCCACTTTCCCTCACTTGACAGTTCTGATGAGGTGACACTGCCCCAATGGCACACTGGTGTGGCTCCCCCGCAGAGCTGGCACCTTGGCCGCCACTCCTGACAGTGATTCCCTCCTCCACCCTCCCTCCCAAGCAACGCTGCTTCATCTGATGGCTTCCCAGTGAAGCCAGCACTCAGCTCCTGCCTCCTTGAGCAGGGAACGGCTCTGAAGGCACATGATTCCCGGGTGCCATTTGTTAAATCAAACTCAGTAAATAAAATTACTGTCTATTGGGCTCTTAAGTACCTTAACTGCCTTCCTGCACAAGAATGTGAGAAGTCTGCCCTCCATGTAGGCCATCGAGAGGAAATGCGAAAGGGACATAAAGACGTCGGACTGCCCATACCTATTTTAGGCTCCCCCATCACCTCCATTCCTGTCTCCAACGATCCCTTAAAATTCCAGCCATGGGGTGGGATTTTAAAGGGTCCCCGATGCCAGGAACACTGGAAGGGGGGGCATGAAGGTCGCAATGGATGAGGCCCGCCACCAACACCGGCAGGGCCTGGCCTGATCTCAATGGAGGTGGAGAGGCCTCATGGCGGCCCCCCTGCTGCTTGGCAATGGGACCATGATTTCCATATTTAAATAAGGTAACCTACCTGAATTTATGAAGGGCCCGTCGCTTCCTTATTTGCCACACCGATCTTCATTCTGGCGGCTGCCAATGCCGCACCTTCGAATCCCCATCCGGGGAAATGAGGTGCCACTCCTGTGGGGAGGAGGAACTGTTCTCAGTGCAGGAGGGGGGTTACAGGGTCAAACTGTTCGGTTTGGTTGGAGGGGGGTGATGGGAAGGGATAAAGGACAAAGGTTCTGAACTTTGGCAGGGGGAAAGGTCATATATCCATGGTAGATATTCTGTGGGGGGGGGGGGCGCGGGCATTGAAAGATTTTTTCATTCATTTTTATTACACTAACATTCACTGTCTGTTTAAAAATTTAAAAAATGGTCATTTAAGGTTGTAAGCACTTTTTAAATGGTGCCCGTACATTGAGCCGGACCCCATTGCTGGGGACGGGTCGCCCACCCATTCCTCGTCAGTAGGTCGGGGGGTGGGGGGTGTGGGGGCGGTCGCCCCGGCCATGCTACTGAGGCTGCTGTGTTTGGAATTGCAACGGCTCAGTGACTTGCGCCCGTGTGTGCAGGCCACCATATTTTTCAGGGGTGGGCTTTCAAAATGCAGCCCATGAAGTCTACATCACAACATTCTCTTTAGATCTCACCTCACGTGAAGACATTATGTGAGCCATCCATCACTGGCAAATTAACAGCAGATTAATGTTAGCCTCACTATTAATCTTCTTAATCCTCATTGTTTCAATTTGCATGGTTTTGAATATGTCAGCCTTTCACATGTCAGTGCTTTTCATCCCAGTTATGTGTGTATCGGTACTATTATATTCCCCTTTGATTCACACTGAGGATAGAAAGGAATTTGCTTCCTCAATGTGAAAATGAAACAAACAATTTCAAACAGTAATATTTCACTTATTAGTTCACAATGTTTTCCTTGCAAATCCACTCCTAATAGTGTAGCACAATGACCCTACTCCAACTGAAATTGTGGGAACTCTTCCAAACAAGATTATTTCTAAGAGCTGGCACATTCACAGCAGTGCACATCACAATAAATATTTTCCCGAAGGGTACTACATCTAATCTTCCCTGTCTCTTAGATGAACAGTGCTTTTTAAAAAGATCTAAACATTAATATCTGCTTCATGTATTTCAAATGCACATACGTAGCACTTGTGGCAGAACCTGCCTCTCAAGAATTGGCCTTCACAGCCATCAGCAAAGGTGCACCAAGAAAAGACACCCCATCTAAAAGGACTGCTTGCTGAATATGGAAGGATGCCAACCCTGTGTATGAAGCACACATGTGTTGCTGTTTTGCAAATCCAGAAATGGCAGGATGAATGCCAGCATAATGAACCTTTCTCAGCAGCTTCATAATGAACTTAATAATATAAAATGCCTTGTAATATAAAAGAAGGAAAAATGAAGTCAGTGAACCCTTTGCTGAAAATAGAAAAATAATCTCCCTGACTTCCAGTATATTGACAGAGATATTGTTGATTGCATTATTCAACTGAAATACTCAACTCTGTGTTTACAATTGTAGAAATGCTAATCTGCTGAGGACTACATCTAGAGGTATCAAATCCAAACTTGTCCTGACTGTATCTCTTTCACAAAGACTAACCCAAAATGTTTGTCTGGCATGGAGTAGCATATCAGGCTAAATGTAATGGAGCTGTTTATACTTCTTACTGATGTATATTTGACTCCTCATATTGACAGATGTTATGTCAATTGATAGGTAAGTAGAAAATATATTAGCTGTGCCAGACTGACTGTGCACATTGGTACTCTGGTTTCCGATTAAAGCCTGCAGGACACTTTTGCGTGTGCTGGGAAATATGCAACATGCAATTCAGCAGGTAGCTAGCTACTCAGGTAGGATGGTTTGAGAGGAGGCCAAAGAGAAACCAGTATAACCTGATACCTCTATTAGTGCCTTGCTAAAGCTGTTTCTCAATTTCTTCGCTATCCTGACTTCATTCTGATGGTACAATTGCTGGTTCGTCAAAAGAGAAATCAGACCTTTGTGTCTTACTTTCCTCCTCCAACTCCGATACTGATGAATGTGGTAAGGAAGCACTCTTCATTGCTCCATTATGACGAGCATCATGTTTTATCTGTGCCAAATTTGTTGGATTCTTCACTGAACTTTAGTCCTGATGTTAGCTCTCGCCATTGCTCTCAGCACATGGCTTTAATGTATTTCTGTCCTATGCCATCTCTTCAATTTTTCATTTCTTGTTGATCTTTCCTTCTCCTTAGAAACATCTCCATGTTCATCCCTCTCCAAAGGAAGGTGACCCTTCTACTTGTACTTTTAAAACTACTACCCTACTTCCCTTACATTGGTACTTTTAAAGTTAAGGAAGCTACTGTAAACTCAAATTCTCCATCGATTTGGCAGTTTTGGATGATACCAAGATAGCTACTATGGTTTTTGACATGGCTATTACACGGGTGGCTTTGTTATATTATACACTTGGAACTCTGTTCTTGAATACTTTGGTGATTTATCTGTCGTTGGATATCTGAAAAGTATGTTGAAGTGTCTGACAATATGCGCTTCTAAACAAGTATCCATCATATCACTTTCCATCACTGATAGCTATAGCTATCAAGTTTCCTTTCAAAACCCTCTATATTTGTTTGTAGATGAGGTTGTGGCCTCTAACTTTATTATCTGAAGGGTTCCCTGGAGCTTTGAACCTCTCTCATATTCTGCTCCTTCTAAATATCAATGGCCCCCTTCACTTGCTATCCAATCACATCCATTCTTTTGCTTGTGATTCCATGCCAAATCCATCACTGGGCCTTATCCTAAAGAACCAGAGAACTGCAAGAGTCAATCAGGCATTGGAAAGCAACTTGTGGGGTCCATCTGCAGCAATTTGGGCCAGTTGCAACATTGGCAGCAAGTTCCTCCCACTTGTACTCTCAATTTGCAATTGGGGTACCAATATCAGACCCTAATTTACATAAACAATCAACCCAATCCTGTGCGACTAAAAGTCACCTGATTCAATATGGCGGCTACTAAACTTCAGATGTAGATTGAGCGTTGATAAATTTTTCCTTTGTTTTATGCCCCCATAAAGCAAAATTAGTTCGCATTTCTTTCTCCTTGGGGCAAATTTTTTGCTCTCTCCCGTGGTGGGTTTGGAAGTGGGGAGAGCATATAATCGGGTGGGATGGTGGCAGGGGTGGGGTACCCCGCCACCTTCCTGCCTCTGCCAAAATTAATTCCGTGGCGGGAAGGCCTGTGGATGGCCTTCCCATCCCACCCCAATTGAGTTCCTTAACTGGGCCGAGAAAAACCGTGTGGGTTGCTTGCCGGCTCCGGGGGGCGTGGGGGGGTGGGGGCATCCCTAGTTAAAAGGCACAGTGTCTGAATGAGGGACCTGGCATCAGGAAGTGGAAGGGGGGGGAATTCTGGGAGCTAACCCACTGCCCTTGCTGCCAACCCCCCTACATTCCTTCCCCCGCGACCCCCACCCAGCCTGACCTACCTGTTGCCTGGGTCCAGCAACACTCCTGGACCTTAGGTGAGTGCTCCACCGGCAGCAGCCACTGCTTCCAAGGTGGGCGCTGTTCAGTTAAAGAGCTGCCAGTCAGAGGGTGGGACTTCTGTTGCCAGGTCCTAGATCCCGTGGAAGGTCCACCACTGTACAGTTAAGTGCCTAATTGGCACTTGATTCGGCGGGCCTCTCATAGAAGGGGCGACATGGGGTTCTAAGCAGTGCTTTTGCCTGAGATCTAGACCCCCGTCGCCTGGCTACAATCCCAGCCCTTGTTTCTTCAGTCTCAGATTCCTCACATCTCTTGCAAGTCAATGACCTCTTAGTTTTCATGGCTCCATCCATAGTCTTATTTCATCTATCAACATCCTTGACCACACCATCTCCTATGAGCCCAAGTGGAATTCCTACAGCTCCTTCACTGCTAAAGCTTCCTCTAAAAAGTTCACATTCCACTTTTGTGCCAATAACCTAATTTGCTCTCAACGATATGTTTTTTTATAAAGCCCAAGTCCGTCTCAGGCTTCAATACTTTTCTCAGATCTGGAATGCATTCCTAGATTTTCTCTTGCACTTCTAGACAATATACAAAAAAGTCCTCGGCATTTGATAGTCAATTCTCTCACTTTTAGCCTCTAATTTTTACCTCTGTTACAACATTTTTCTGTCTTGCTCTATTTATTATAATAATATTGTGAGCGTTCCTCTGAACCTTTTATCTTGCTTCTTCTAAGCTCCATGCTACATGCTGTTCCTTCTTTCTAAATTCCCACTGTGATAAAATCAAGATTTATTACACTATCTTCTGCTCCAGATATTATTTCCCTAGATTCAAAACTGTGGAATTGCACAGCTTTTTCTTTCCCTCACCATCTTCAGACTTTTAAAATCCAAACTTGGCATCATCTAATCACTAATTCCAAATTTACATATCTTCTCTTTTACCTTGGCGATCTTTTGCACTATAAGCCTTGGCCCTCCATTTTGGTTTTGGAAAGGGCAGTTAATAGACTAAAATATAATTTTCTATATATGCAATAATATATGCTGGGATTGCACCAAGTATGATTATTTCAGATTGAAACCAAGAAGGTGACTTTAGTTTCTTTCATAATGGGAACAAGACAGTCGCAAGACCAAAACAAAAAAATACTTACCACCGTCTTCCTGCCCGAGGCCCATACACTCCCATTTTATTGTGGTTATTGACAGCAAGCGCTTCCCCTTTAAATAATGGGATCGTCATTAGACAATTCTCATTGGGGTTCCAGGACATTACTAGGTCCCTGATTCTATATTTGTTGAGGAATGCACGGCACCTACAGGATTGAATTTTAATTTTACAGTTGGGACCATATCCACGTGTCAACCCCACTCCGAGATGGCGCCTGATGGCTGACACAGTTTTCGAAGTGGCCCGATGGCAGGTTCATCATCCAATTAGGGATAGCGATGCAGTGAGGTTGGACATGGTGGGCCTGATTTAAAGGGCAAATGGCAGCCATTATTGTAGTCGGCGATTATCACTGAATGCAGGAGAGAGGAGAGCAATGGGCCAGTCGCAGGTCGGGGTCCAGTGTAAGGCCAGCCTCACGATTTATTGATGCCTCCCTTGAGGCACTTTTAGATGTGGTGGGTGCACGCAGCTGTTCTGTTTCCTGAGAGCAGCAAGAGAAGGCCAGCCAGCCAAAGCAGGTATAGCTGGAGGTGTCTCAAAGTGAGCAGTCACAGCATTGTCAGGAGGATGTGGGTGCAGTGTCGGAAGTGCTTCAATGACCTTCTGAAGGCTGGCAAGGTGAGTGCAATGCCAGATTCAGATGAAAAGCCTCCAGTTCTTTAGTGACCACCACACCCATGATCTGAGCAGTCTGAAGGTGCACAGTGCCCCAGAGCATGGAAAATGTGATTGCCCTGAAGCACTGCTGAGCTGTTGGCATAGCTCATACCACAAGCACTTGAGGAGGATGCAACACTGAAGGGTTTGAAATCACATGTATATGACCCACTGGAGGTGGTGAAGGAGGGCACCATGATCTTAACTCTCTCGCTCTTTGCCTTGCAGGAGTAAACAGCACACAACTCACAAGAAAGGGCTTGTTCAGGTTGTGGAATCGCCAATCCAGTGTCCATGGAGTAGGAGGCCCTTCGCATTGCCAGGGTGGCAGCACATCAGGAAGTTGGCGATGGAAAGATGGGAGTCTGTCCACAATAGGGTGAAATAATCTTACCATTTTCAGGTAACAGGGATGGAGCTCCCTCCTCCTCTGTTTCCACCATGCCAATACATAAACTCTACGGCCTACTACAGCTCTGCAGAAGCAGTTGTTGACAGAAGTGAGTGTTCCTAACCTGCTTTTTATGTTTACCAGAGGGCCAGTTGTGGAGGGGAACTCGCAGCATGCCAGTGTGACATCAGTGTCTACTTCAGAGAAGGAAAATGCAATCGAGCCAGCACTGTCACATCAGTCAAGTGCACCCTCCACCAGCAGCAGATATACTCACGTTGTTGGGGCCTCACGTGGGTTTAGAATGGGTGGCACTGGGTGATCAACCCTTCACTGAAAAGGCAAGAAAAGCAGATGCAGCTATAGGGAGACTCCTTGTAGGATGGAGGGACAGACACAGCCATGCTCAGCCGGGCGGAGATGCAGAGCCTGGGGAGTCACACACAGGGTGGGGTCTTCCTGGAACAGCAGTGGGAGATGTATGCCCAAATATTGGCATTTCATGGGCAGAGACTAGAGGAGTCCATCCATGACATGTGCTCCGCTATATCTCAGGCATAGGAGCAAATGAGCTCATCCATTGAAAGTGTGGCCTAACTCATGGAAAGCCATATGCTAATTGGATGCAGGAACAGCGTATTGACATGCACAGAAGGTATGCCACATTCTGTAACATTGACCAGTCAGTGGCAAGGATGGCGTAAAGATGTATGGAGTGGATGCCTGATGCGCCCAGCTGGTGCAGCCCTCTGTCATGCATGTGTGCTATGAAAGAACTGAGGCAGTGAGCAACGAGGGATCCACCCCTTGTGGGGAAGTATCGTCATTGTCCACCCCTTTGGCCCCTCTGACTGAGGCAACATCTATACAGGAAGGTCCTGTGACCGAGGCTGTCCCTGCATCGTTGCAGGTGGGGCAGCCTGTAGCGGAGCCCCACAGGCACCACGGCAACGAAGATGACCGCCATGGGCATCTCAGCCACAGGCATTCACACTTAAGCAGCCACCTCATCCTCAGCCAAAGTGGGAGCAGACACAAGCAGAAGGAACCATGTTGGTAGTATCAGTTAGTGGCTCGCTTGGGTGACTTTTGTCATGTTGTATTCATTTATAAGGACTCAATGTAATGAAAATGTTGATGATTGGAATGACACAAGTTTGGGTCCAATGTTTGATGGTCTTAAGGCAGAAGAATGATGAAGTGGGGGAGGGATGGACATGAGTGCGCTTGTGGAAATTGTATTGAAGGTGGAGACTTGTCTTCCAGGCAATGTGGGGAACAGTGAAAAGGATATGAGTCGTGTGGATCTTGGACACACTCCCTCCCTCTGGAAAAGGTGATTTCTGAGCCTTCCAGGATGAGGTGACCTCAGAAGAAACATGTCTTTAATTCAGCCTGAGCCTCCATTCTATCTTGGTCAATATTTTGAGTCCTCAGCCAGACCTGTAGCAGGCCTTACAAAGCTGGACGCCCCTGCTCCACTATTTATTCCTCCTTCTCCAAGGAAGTGTGCCGCTTTCCACATCTCTCTCTTCAAGGTCCACACCTCTCTGGAGGGCCATATTAGAAACAGGAGACACTTGAGTGTGCTGCTTGACTGGTCAAGGCACTGGAACCCCATCTTTGGGAGTCCAATGGCCTGCTCTATGGTAACCCTTGTGTGAGATGGCAGTGGTTGTAACACCTCTGTGCCTGCGTGGAAGGGTTGCTGCAGATTTCTGCAGCCATTTCTTCAATGAATAGCCCCTGTCCCCTAGCAGCCATCCACGTTTCTCTCTGGTGCCATGAAAAGCTGTGGCACCTTCGAATGCATACAGGTGAAGATGTCATAGTAGCTGCCAGGCTTTCATGTGCACCCCTGCAAGAACCACTTGTGATGGTTGCACAGCAGTTGAAGGTTGAGGGTATGGAATCCCTTCCTATTTATGAATGCCCCGGCTGCTCAGCTGGTGTCTTGATAGCCAGGTGGGTACAGTTGATAACCTACTGCACCTGAGGAAATCCTGCAGTGGAGGAAAATCCCATGGCCCGCTGTGCCTGTGTGGCCCAATCAGTGGTGAACTCAATGTAATCCAATGCCCTTTCAAACAGGGCATCTGTTACCTGCCTTATGCTATGATGGGCAGCTGCTTGCAGGATGCCAGTCAGACCCTCTGCTGCCTCATGGAAGAATCCAGAGGTACATAGGTTCAGAGCCACTGTCACTTTAACGGCGTCTGGCAGTGCATGCCTACGCAATAGGCGAGGACTAAGGTGCTCCTCCATGAGTTCACACTATCCAGCTACCAGTTGCCTTGATAGGAGCAACCTCCAGTGGCACTGATACAGTGTCATGTCCAGGAAGTTCATTCTTTATCGGTAGAGCCTGTGGTGAGAGTATCGCCTTTGCGCCCTCCCTGCCCCTCATGCATCACCTCAGCGTGCCACAGGACCAATGGTGTGTATTTGCTCATCTCCAACCTGGAGTAGCTCCGCCCAATGTCCAGGGATGGCCTTCCTTGACAGCAGATGAACTTAACAGCTTCCTGAAAACCGCACCCAGGTCCATTCCCCCACAATTGGTCTAGATGCTTACAGATCGTACTGTCTGCGATCTCTACACTCTCAATGGCCACTAAGCGCCACTGAATGAATAGCACTCTGATCCTTCCCTCTTTTATACAGTGCTCATAAATTCTCCCATGACTGGCTCCCAGCTGTGTGCTGCCTCCGCTTCATGAACGTAGTTGTGACACCTCTCCAAAATCGCTTTCTGTCCTTCAACGAGCTTGCAATAAGTACGTTTGCATGTTAAATTGATGGCGCAACACTTTCAGGCTGGTTGCCACTGCACAGTCTGACACCTGTACCAAAATCGTTGGTTGGTGAGACTACGTTGGGAAGCCAGTATGCCACTCAGGGATCTGAAATTGCTGGCTCACAAGCCTCCGTTCCTGCCTCCTGAGCCCAATGAAAATCTAGCCCAGCAGTGCAGGACCCACTGATTGCCCCAAGCAGAAAACGGCTACAATCAGTGTCTCTTACATAAAGCACAGGAAGCTGTGCTGAAAATGCCAATTCAGCTCCAAGAATATGCAGTTGATTTCTTGCTTCCCCCAGAATGGCGAGCTCAGTTTGAGCTGGTAGCTTGCTAGTGCAACTCAACTAACAAAATGATAGAGACCTCTGTCACTAGCTGTGTCATGCGTGGATTGCAATCTCACTGGTTATTGTCCATACGATATACCTTCCACTTCAAAACAACATCCTCCTGCATCACACCCCACCCAACATCCCCCTCCGCCCATCCCCACACCCCATCTTAAAAGCGAGACACACTCATGGAGCATCTATAGAATGTTAGTTTTTTGAAATTATTAAGGGATTTTGTACATACAAACATACGAATTAGGAGCAGGAGTAGGCCACTTGGCCCCTCGAGCCTGTTCCGCCATCCAATAAGATCATGGCTGATCTGATTGTAACCTCAACTCCACATTCCCGATGACCCCCGATAACCTTTCACCCCCTTGCTCATCAGGAATCTATCTACCTCTGCCTTAAAAATATTCAAAGACTCTGCTTCCACTGCCTTTTGAGGAACAGCGTTCCAAAGATTCTCATCCCTCTGAGAGAAAAAGATTTCTCCTCATCTCTGTCTTCAATGGACGACCCCTTATTTTTAAATAATGGCCCTTAGTTCTAGATTCTCCCACAAGGGGAAATATCCTTTCCACATCCACCCTGTCAAGACCCCTCAAGATCATATATGTTTCAATCAAGTCGCCTCTTAGTCTTCTAAACTCCAGCGGATACGAGTCTAGCCTGTCCAACCTTTCCTCATAAGACAACCTGCTCATTCCAGGTATTAGTCTAGTAAACCTTCTCTGAACTGCTTCCAACGCATTTACATCCTTCCTTAAATAAGGAGATCAATACTGTAAACTGTACTCCAGGTGTGGTCTCATCAATGCCTTGTATAACTGAAGCACAACCTCACTACTTTTGCATTCAATTCCCCTCGCAATAAACAATAATATTCTATTAGCTTTCCTAATTACTTGCTGCACCTGCATACTAACCTTTTGCGATTCATGCACTGGAACACCCAGATCCCCCTGCATCTCAGAGCTCTGCAATCTCTCACCTTTTACATAATATGCTTCTTTTTATTCTTCCTACCAAAATGAACAACGGGAAAATATGACTTGGATGATTTTATTCATTTGGAGCAGCTCCATATCTCATGTGGAGGAGACTTATGGACCATTTTACATTGCCAGATGGCAAATTAACATTTATGAAGAGATAGTAAGAAAATTACAACAGTGTAAATTTTCTTTTTGAAATAAGCCCATTATTTCAGGCCATTATTGAAGGTCTTTTAGGACCTCAATTTTGCCAGTTAAACATGCATTTTAGTTCTTCGGTCTCTGCAAAGTGTTTGGTCCACTTTACCAAAAACTCGTCGGAGATTCACATCTGAGAAATAACAATGACTCACAATCACAGTGCAAACAGATGAATCACGATAACATGCTGCAACCAATAACATGAAACAGCACATCCTAAAAGGATATTAGAACAACACAAGATAATTACAAATAAGGAAGACCATTTGTTCTATTTTAATTCATCCATCCAAAGAGATGCAAATGCCCCCACCCCATTGTAGCATCCATTTGCTTTTTTCTAATAACTTCAGGGTTTTTGCATCCATCACTCTATCTGGAAATGTATTGCACATATTGATCAATCTTTGTTTGAAGAAGAATTATCTGATACCAGTCCGAAAATTACTTCCTTAGCAGATATCACACCACTCACTCAGCTCCACTGATTGGTGAAAGGGAGAATATACAGAGCACCAGAAAGAGCCCTGGATGTGTGGTTATGGTAAAAAGCAACTCCCAAAATTTTTTAAAAATGATACAACTACATATAATTGTTATTCAATTACTTTAACTTCAATGCATTCTACCTTCATTTAAATCTTTTACTATTTTTTGTTATTTAGTATGGGTAAATCTGTTTTCAAGTCATGCATCAATTAACAATCTTCTGAAGATACTGCTGTTTATTCGATCTCAGGAAAGGGAACTACTGTGTAGCATAGATTATCATAAGAGTCGCGGCTGCATCAGATTGCATGATATGAAGGTTCAATGATGTTGTACATTTTGAAAAACTAGTGCCTCACTACATAGTTTCACTTGTATTATCCTTGCAGCAATAATGACATTTTACTTGAAAGGCAGGGCTACAGAGATAGATTTTGCTCTCAGTAATAATACGTTTTGATCTAAAGTGTTGATTTGAGTGTTTTTTTGCACTGTAAGAGAATTTAACAAACCAGTAAGAATTGACAGCTTGGAAGGCTAGATAGTATTTCATTAACTATATAAACCTGGATAGTATTTACTTCAATATAGAAAACAGCATTTGGTGGGGCATCTTTTTTGATTGCAGGAAAATAAAATGGATTAAAATAATTGTACTTAGGTTGAACAAGTGCAATTTTATTTAATTGTTATACTAGATAGTGCTGGACACAATAGCCCTAGAACTTTGTTTGTTGCAGCTATCAGAGAAAAATAAAATATACATCAGAATTCACCAATGTGTATTAAAAGGACCTTTAGTTACTTTTATTTGCATTTACAAGAAGTGTAGGGGGGACATTCCTTTTTCATGAAAAGAAGAGAAGAGAATAATAGTTTTTTTTCTATAATTAACAACATATTAATAGTATTCCCAGAAATCATATTTCAAACTAATGCGATTTTCTTTTAGCGGGTCACTTGTGATGTCATTCTCTTGTTTTCCAATAAAGGAGAAGTTTCACACATCTGTGAACTGGTATTATTTCCCAAAATTGTCTGTGGAGTTTAAGTTGCTCTTTAAAAGACATTTCAAAGCTACTATTCTTTATTGAAGATCAACACTGATTCTTATATAGAAATAGATTCCTAGGAAATGGATTCTGGCACATCTTTTAAAAAATCTTATTTTCCTCCTCTTTTTTAACAGCCAACTTTCTACCTTCTCGATCCATGTCAAGCACCTTCTGGTACCATGGCCATTCTTCAGAGTTGAAGCTAGACAGTGTGTATCAGAAGTGTTTCCCACTGATGTGATACTACAGCCAACAGTGATTTTGTTCTAAGCTTGGATTTTTCCAAGGCATCGCAGGAAACATATGTTAGATCAAGCACAATAACTACTTGCATTTATATAGTGCCTTTAATGTAATAAAATGACCCAAAGAGCTTCCATCAAAATTTGACACCAAGCCTCATAAGGAGATATTGGAATAGGTGACCAATAGCTCGGTCAAAGAGGTAGGTTTAAAGTAGCATCTTAAAGACGTAGAGAGGTGGAGAGGCTTAGGGAGGCAATTCCAAAGCTTCGGGCCTAGGTAGCTGAAGGTACAGCTGCCAATGGTGGAATGAGTCTAGAATTGGAGTATCTCAGAGATATTAGCGGGTTTATTTTATTTTATTTAGAGATACAGCACTGAAACAGGCCCTTCGGCCCACCGAGTCTGTGCCGACCATCAACCACCCATTTATACTAATCCTACATTAATCCCATATTCCCTACCACATCCCCACCATTCTCCTACCACCTACCTACACTAGGGGCAATTTACAATGGCCAATTTACCTATCAACCTGCAAGTCTTTGGCTGTGGGAGGAAACCGGAGCACCCGGTGGAAACCCATATGGTCACAGGGAGAACTTGCAAACTCCGCACAGGCAGTACCCAGAACTGAACCCGGGTCGCTGGAGCTGTGAGGCTGCAGTGCTAACCACTGCGCCACTGTGCCGCCCCCGAATATTAATATAGATTGTAAATAACTGAGGCCTCTGCACTGTTCCTTGCAGCATTCTACCAGCCACAACTTGCCAACTTGAAAATGCTGCATTTATCCCTACCCTTTGCTTTCTGTCTATTGTAGGGATAGAGGAAATTACAGAGAAATGGAGGGGCGAGGCCATTCAGGGATTTGCTGAACTGGGAGTCATTGAAGGTCAGTGAGCACAAGGGTGATGGATGAATAGGACTTGGTGCGAGTTAGGATACAGGCAGCAGAGAGCAGCTAGGCTGATGTCCATAGATGTACCAAGCATGTGAAAGATACCATGTTTGCAAGGAACAGCATGTTTATCACTGTCTCTATAGAAAGGACAGAGATCTTTTACGGTGTCATGGTCCCTATAAGTGTAGGGCAGCCTACATTCCTCCTTGTAAGAGTTCAATATGTATGTAGTTTCCAGTGCCACTGATGGTTTGGGGTATAGCTTAAAAGATGTGTGCGTGATGTGTGTGTGACAAGGAAACCTATTTCAGTGTAGCTTTGTTGCCATGAAAACATGTTAAGGCTTTGAGTCGGAGAACCAAGCAACAGTCGGGGATCTGGTGAGCAACCCTTAAAAAAGGGTAGGAAATTGCCTTAATGGCGCACTAGGCAGGCAGTGCCGGGAAAAGCGAATCCTTAGCAAGGGTGGTTCCGAGGTCAGTGCCATTATACATGGATCACATGTTTTCATGGCAACAAAGCTACACTGAAATAGGTTTCCTTGTCACACACATCACACGCACATCTTTTAAGGTATACTCCAAACCAACAGTGGCACTGGAAACTACATACATATTGCATTCTATTGAACTCTGACAAGCAGGAATGTAGGCTGTCCTACACTTATAGGGACCATGACACCAAGTAAAAGATCTCTGTCCTTTCTACAGAGGCAATGATAAACATGCTGCTCCTTGCAAACATGGTATCTTTCACATGCTTGGTACATCTATGGACATCAGCCTAGCTGCTCTCTGCTGCCTGTATCCTAATTCGCACCAAGTCCTATTCATCCATCACCCTTGTGCTCACTGACCTTCAATGACTCCCAGTTCAGAAAATCCCTGAATGGCCTCACCCCTCCCTTTCTCTGTAATTTCCTCTATCCCTACAACCCTCCAATATCCAATAATGCAAAAAAAAAATTAAACAGCAAGTAAACTACCTAGAAAGCTTAGAAAAGCTATGGATCTTAACTTTATGCTACCAGAGAGGTTTGGACACATGTAAGGACCAAATCCAACTCAAAACTGGTCACCTTGGAGAAAATGTTTTTGAGGTATAGAATTGCATCTAAATTAGACAGCAGATCTGAAGCAGGACAAGTCAACACATTACTTTATTCCATAGGAACAATAGCAGGCAATGTTATTGCAAGACAAAGCATTAATGAGACATTAGACAAATTTGAAGGAATCTTAAAATCCTTTGATAAATATTTCAACCTGAGCAGCAACAAGATTCTAGAAAGGGCCAAATTCAACAGAAGGGTCCAGAAACCCGGTAAACCAGTAGATGATTTTATTAATAACCTTAATAGGCTAGTTGCAGGAATATGGAGACCTAGAATCAGAATTAATACAAGACCGTATTGTAGTAGGTATTGCTGATGAATCCCTATCAGATTTACTGCAGTCTAATGAAAACCTCACCCTAGAAAAAGCAATAAAGCTGGTGAGACAAGCAGAGGTCCATAAGCAGAACAGAGCAATCCCGAGAGGTGAAGAACAACCTTGGGTCAGGAACCTTCCAATGACCATACAGTTCCTTAAGCACAGGACTGTAAAAGAAGCACCAGAAAAGGTACACTTGGGAGGGAAAGCGGAAGACGCCATAAAAACCTGCCAGGGCTGCAGCGTCAAAAAGATCCACAGGAGTGAACAATGTCCTGCAAACAAAGCAGAATGCTAAGCAGAATGCTTTCACTGCAAGAAAGGAAGCCATTTTGGGAAGATGTGCCAAAATATAACCTCTACTTTCACAGATTCTAAAGAAAAAGTCTTCACACATAGCTATTAATGAAGTTGAACAATCTCCGTCAGAAGAGAAATCAGAAAACTGCCTTGGTGAGATCAATGACCCTAATCATGCTTTCCAGACTACATATATATATGACTCTGGATATATCACCAACTTTAAACTAGACACTGGAGCAAGTGTAACAGTTTTATCAGATAACGAACCGTGGTCATCAATGCATTGCCTGCAACCAACAAAAAATCAGTTAGGTGGTCCAGAAGACATTGAACTGAAAGTCAACCGAAAGCTACAGGCAACATTCCAGTACAAGGGAAAGCAGATATTGGAAACGCTATGTTCTACATAATTTTCTCTTTTAAGTACAGATCTACTCCATTGCTATATAGATCAGCACCATAAAAACTGTTGATAGGAAGGAAGCTCAAAACACAACATACCGTCCTACCCAAAAAATTACTTCCAGGGCTTGAAGTCCAGGATTATCGAAGAGTTCAAGACAGAGAAAAGTCTTATCGAAAACAACAAGCTTATCACTATAACAGGAAATACCGTACCAGGAACCTACTCAAGTTAATGGAAGGAGAAAAGGTCTGGGTATGAGACCAAGGCAGAGAAGGAGTAATTGTCCAGAGAGATGAAAACCAACAGAGATCTTATTTAGTACATACTTCAGAAGGTACTAAAAGAACGAACAGGAGAAATCTTATTTCTATTGTCAAGAAAACATGCTATACCAAATGAGGATTTTTAATTCATCGGTTGGAAACCTACATTAAACTTTTAAAAAGGAGTTGGGATCCTACAGTTAACTTTTAAAAAGCTGGCAGCCAAGATGGCCACCACAATTTGCATTGAAATAGCTCACATTCCAGGACATCGAATCGGAGACGCATGCCTAACGAGGTTGCATCTAGGACAATGCCTCATGAATTTGGAAACAGCTAACAGCTTCGCTTCTAATGGCAAAACATTCAAAGCCATCTTGGAACTTTAACAGTGGAGTCATACCTCCAGGGGGTGAACCTTGAAACAATGAGATTCAAGAGAGACTGAAAATACCTAGAATCGAATCTAATTAAACTGCAAACGAGGACACTGGACAATCATGTGACCGCCTCCCCATCTATGGAAAACTAGCAGTTTTTTGCAAAAGGCCAAGCTCCTGAGACTTTGAAGCAGACAAGCTTTGAGTGCTAACCAGACAAGACCCCAGTGGGGCTCTCTCCCTCTCCAGATAACATCGCAAGTTTGAAACCTTTCTGCAACTGTGGAACACCCAAGGCTACCAGTGCTACAAACAGAGACCCCAGGGAAGAAAGCCAACTACAACTCTGTCTCCAAGAAAAACTCTGAACCAGGTGGGCCAGCCATAAAATGCACTTCTACCAGCCAGAGACATCAAGATCACAACTTCATCCAGAAGACAACAGAATTACTTAGACTGTATATTATTTTTATTTGTTCTGGACTCTAATCCAATCCAAACTACCCCTTATCACTCTGTAATCTATTTGTGTGCGTGTGTGATTCTCGTGAGAGAGTGCAAGTGTAGTATAGTTTATTATTTCGTTTAGATCGGATTTTTGGTTAAGTACAATATACTCACCTTTCTTGTTTAAGCTCACGAAAACCTGTTTGATTGGTTTAGTTTAGTTTAGAGATACAGCACTGAAACAGGCCCTTCAGCCCACCGAGTCTGTGCCGACCATCAACCACCCATTTATACTAATCCTACACTAATCCCATATTCCTACCACATCCCCACCTGTCCCTAAAACCTACCTATACTAGGGGCAATTTATAATGGCCAATTTACCTACCAACCTGCAAGTCTTTTGGCTTGTGGGAGGAAACCGGAGCACCCGGAGAAAACCCACACAGACACAGGGAGAACTTGTAAAGTCCACTCAGTACCCAGAATTGAACCCGGGTCGCTGGAGCTGTGAGGCTGCGGTGCTAGCCACTGCGCCACTGTGCCGCCCTGGTTCTTTTACAATCACAACAAAGGTAAAAGGTAAACCCTCACTGAAGTGATAAGCATATCCACTGTTTAAAAAGGAATAAACCCTGTTATGGTCAAACAAGGAGAAGAACAAGAGGCAAGACTTGTGACTCCTCCTCACCTGATCATAACAGAAATTTGGGGGCTCCAGTCCATGATCTTTACTCAAAGACAAATGAGAAATTGGAAGTGGGAAGTCAAATTGATCCCTATCAAAAATTAAAAAGCTTCAATACAGGCTTTCTTGTGGTTTTCACTGATAGAGTACTAACATGTCCACATTCGAGGCCAGTACCTTCCTACACCAGAGTGAAGTAAGTTGGGACAGGTTAAATGCCCTATCTATTGAAGAGTTGAGGAATGAAGCTGGACAGTTAAGGATTATTATCTGTCCAAAATCTAGAAAGCCTGGTCCTAAAACATGTGGTCAACCATTTTGCACTTGAACCTGAAGACTCAGAAACAGGTTTTGAGTCGAAAACAGACAATGTAACATTAGCTAAAGTACAACTAGAACAGGGGAGAATAGAATAGAATTTCAGAAGGAGAGACAGTATTAGGAAAGGGAACAAAATAGCTTTCCAAGAGGAGAAGGAGGAAAGGGAGTTAAGGCGGCTCAAACTAACTAGGGGAAGACCCAATGTGATGGAATATAGGTATAATAGGCTTAATTAAGTAGAATTTAGAAATAGTTCAAATATTATACCTTTTAGAATTAAAGATTGAATGGATGGTCAGTTTTCAGAACTCACTGACATTCCCCTTTAAGAAGGTAGCGTTAGAAAATTTCATGGTCCCTGTTATGAACCAGAAACTAGTTGGGAAATCCATTTGTGTCTCTGTTGTCTTGGAAGATAAACACACACATTGAAATATCCTGTCAGTAAGAAGTAGCAATAAACTTAATTGGTTTCTGCAGACAGGTCGGCTCTGGAGGTTGCTTTGGGGTGCCATGGAAAGGGCAATTACAGATAATGAAACAATGAATGGAATGTACTTATAGGAACAAGAGAGGTTAAGTAAACACAATTATAAGCATTTTGACCAGATAAATGCTCACAACTTCAACAGCAAAGGAATTTCAGTAAAACATTAAGTGGAAATGGCAATTAAAGATATGGATTTTAAAAGGAAGCAAAACACACACAGGAAGGTCACATTTAAATGCTAAAAGTCAGATGACACTTCAGAAACAGTACAAACATGAGAGGTTTTGAAGCTATGATTAGAAGTATTGAATCCTCAAACAATGCTTCTCAACTAAGGGGATTTTAAGGTAAAAAGTTTACTTTAAGTTTTGATGGACATTCTGGATATTCTACGATATTTTTGCTGTAACATTAGCAAGGTTAAACTTTTGGATTCTATGTTAGAAATATGATTATGTCTTACATCTTTCAGTAATATTTGATATAGTAATATACTGATCCACTTAGAAGTGTAATGCAAGTTAAATTCTTTAATAAATATCTAAAAGTTAATACATCATCTCGTAGCATTCTGTATACAACTACAAAGCATCCCCTCTCTGTGTCTCTAAGTGGAGAGATACGTATTGAAGAGAGTTCCCAGACCCTTATAATATCTGGGATATTTATGACTTAGCCATAATTATTAAAATAGGCTATCCAAAAGATGATAATATTCTCTGTTGGTTTTCTTTCTTTGAGGGAAAGCTAGTACAATTCTTTGGACCCAAATAAGTGTCTATAAGAATTTGTCTAGTTTGAACTTGATTAAAAGGAGATTCATAGGGATGTACTCCTAATTTGGTTTAGTCCCTATAAGGGGTTACAGTCATAAATCACTTCACCAATACACCCAATGATGGCATGGCTAGTGAGGGAGCTTCCTCTAGCTCAGGGCTTCCCCTAGCTCGGGAACAAGTACTGAGCTCTTAAAATTCTCCCAGTTGATATATACAATATATATTAATGATATAGATGAGGGAATTAAAGGTAATATATACAAGTTGCAGATGACTCAAAGCTGGGTGGGAGTGAGAGCTGTGAGGAGGATGCAGAGAAGCTCCAGCGTGATTTGGACAGGTTGAGCGAGTGGGCAAATACATGGCAGATGCAGTATAATGTCGATAAATGTGAGGTTATCCACTTTGGTGGCAAAAACAGAAAGGTAGATTATCTGAATGGCACGATAGATTGGGAAAGGGGGAGGTGCAGCGACACCTGGGTGTCCTTGTGCACCAGTCGCTGAAAGTAAGCATGCATGTGCAGCAGGCAGTTAAGAAGGCAAATGGTATGTTGGCCTTCATAGCGAGGGGATTCGAGTACAGGAGCAAGGATGTCTTGCTGCAATTATACAAGGCATTGGTGAGACCACATCTGGAGTATTTTGTGCAGTTTTGGTCTCCTTATCTGAGGAAGGATGTTCTTGCTATGGAGGGAGTGCAGCGAAGGTTCACCAGACTGATTCCTGGGATGGCAGGACTGATGTATGAAGAGAGATTGGGTCGATTAAGCTTGTATTCACTGGAGTTTAGAAGAATGAGAGCGGATCTCATAGAAACCTACAAAATTCTAACAGGACTGGACAGACCAGATGTAGGAAGGATATTCCCGATGGTGGGGGAGTCTAGGACCACGGGTCACGTCCAAGGATAAGGGGTAAGCCATGTAGGACTGAGATGAGGAGAGATTTCTTCACCCAGAGAGTGGTGAACCTGTGGAATTCTCTACCACGGAAAGCAGTTGAGGCGAAATCATTAAATATATTCAAGAAAGAGTTAGGTATAGTTCTTAGGGCTAATGGGATCAAGGGATACGGAGAGAAAGCGGGAACAGATTACTGAGTTTGGATGATCAGCCATGATCGTATTGAATGGCGGAGCAGGCTCGAAGGGCTGAATGGCCTACTCCTGCTCCTATTTTTCTATGTTCTATGTTTCTATACCAAAGTTCAATGAGGGGGATGTGGAAGCATTTTTCATCACATTTGAAAAGCTTGCAAAACAGCTGAAGTGGCTGACAGAAAGTTGGATGCTGTTATTGGAAAGTAAACATACAGGAAAAGCTCATGAGGTTTATTCACTGTTGCATGATGAAAGTTCAACAGACTATGAGACGACTAAAAATGCTATCCTGGGGGCATATGAGCTAGTACCAGAGGTGGACCGCCAAAAATTCCAAACCCTCCGAAAGCAGCCTGAACAAACTTACCTCGAGTTTGAAACAGTTAAGCAGCTGGCTTATGACCAGTGGATGCAGGTACTCAAGATACAGCCCACGTATGAATACCTCAGAGAAGTGATCCTTCTCGAGGAGTTCAAAAACTCACTCTCCCTTTCCATTAAAACACAGATAGAGGAACAAAAGGTTTCAAGAGGTAGGCAGGCCTCAATCCTGGCTGATGAATTTACACTTGTTCACAAGCCCTTACCCCAAGGGAAACCCTTCCCAAGTCACCCCCAAAACCCTGAAAAGGATAAAAGGTGGGAGGGTGATAGGAGCCCGAACAGCCATGAGCTAGAAGGGAAAGATGGACACACAGGGGGCCCTCCTCAGGCCAAAAAAGACAGTGCTGAGAGCAGGGGCGACACCTGAAAACCTTTGTGTTTCCATTGTAACAAGGCACATTCGAGCTGAATGCTGCACGTTATGGGGAAAACCATATTAATGAGACCAGTGCAGGAAAAGGGGCCCTGATGGAAAGCACAGAAGACTCGGCTGTGGCTTTAACTGCAGCAGTAAGATGCAGTAAACATACTGCGATGAGTGCGGGAAAATTTAACAAAATCCCCGAGAGATACCAGGAATTTGTGTCCTAAGGAAAAGTGACTCCTTACCCCTTGAGTGAGACAAGCAAGCCCATAGTCATACTTAGGGACACAGGGGCCACCCAATCTCTTCTGCTTGAAAAGGCCTAACCTTTCCCCCAGAGAGTGCATTGAATGCTAGAGTGTTAGTGAATGGTATCAGAGGGCGGTATATGCCCATACCTTTATACTGGGTGCACCTGGAGTGCGACCTTGTTTCAGGACTGGTAACCATGCAGATTGTCATTAGTTTACCTGTGGACGGGGTTGACCTGCTCCTGGGTAATGATCTGGCAGGGGCAAAGGTATTAACCTCCCCAGCAGTTTTACAGAGACTGAAAGAGGTTAGGGAGACAGAGTGATTGCAGGAGAAGGTCCCCGGCATTTTCCCTATGTGGTGACCTGGTCCATGGCCTAACAGGTTCCTTCAGAGGAGACTGAACTGGCACTGCAGACAGATGACCCTACTGTCTGGTTATCTGAATCCATCCTTTCGGAAGTTAGAGGACTCAAAGGATGGGTTAAACAGGTCTTCCTTGGTTAAGGGTGAGCAAGCCGACCCAGTATTAAAAAAGTTAGTACAGACTGCCCAACCGAAACTGAAGCAAAGGGAGTCCCAGAGTGCTACAACTTAAAGAATGAGGTGCCAATGAAGTAGTGGAGACTGTTACGAGGATTTCCTATTTTTTGTATTAAAACTTGGGATTCTATATTTTTTAAAACTGAAAAGGATTTCAGTGGACATTGAGACATCTGGAGATAGCTGAACCATATGGATGTTTTGAAAGGAAGTTCAACAAAAGTTGAGCTGGTAAACAAGGACTGGAAAGCAGGTAATTTCAAGGAAACCAGTAGGGAATTTGACCTAAGAGCTACCCTCTGTTGTGACAAGAGAGAATTTATGACTTGGCATGTGACTTATTTCTGGAAGATTTTGGTTTCATTTTTGAACTTTAAAAGCCAGTGGGTTTGAACAAAAGCAGGCAATTGGAATTTGATTTTGACCTGCCTGGAGATCAGAAGAAGAACCAGAAATGTATTGCCTCTCTGTAAAGAATCCTTGCTCTTGAAAAGCAAAAGCTTGTATAAAGTGGTACTGTTGCCTCCTGCATTTTCGAAGAAACCCTGAATTTGCAGAAATCTTGCATCTTTAAAAAAGGACTGTTGCATCAAATGTGAGAGCTGACACCTGTTGCTACACCCCTGATGGAAGACCTATGTGAAGTCTTCTACCATTGAAGTTCGTTGACTGCCTACCTATCAATGACTGTTCATCAACCTTGCCTGGAAAGACTTCGAGTAGCAGCCAACTATTCGACTTTGGGACACCTCACCAAATCAAAGAACTTCCTTCCAGATCATGGCAGTCTAAGTTTTTATTATTCCTTTCATTCCTTTGAAACAGCTGTAAACAAAAATCACTTTTTTTCCCGGTTAACCGGTTGTAGGATGTATGTGCATATGCATGAGAGTTAGGGAAAAAATAAGGATCTTCAATATCTCAATTTGTAAATAGATTTACTTCATTATTGGTTAAGACTTGGTTTTATAATAAACGGTTAATTTTGTTGTTGATTAAAGAAACCTCGTTGGTGTGCTTTACTCTGGGGTCAAAGAGTATCTAATTGGCTGTTTCAGTAAGTGGGAACATTTATTGATATGCTGTGACCTGTGGAGAAGTGGGACTGAATTAACAGAGCATTCTGCCCGCCTTAGTCATAACAGACCTCCTCACAGACCTGTGGATGAAGAGTGGACAGTGGTTCACCAGATAATGGTGCTTCTGAGGTGCCGTAAGGAAATACTAAGACTAGCCCAAGAACATCCAAGGACGGGACATGTCAGTATATGAAAAACACAAGCCCACATAAGACAGCATTTTGACTGGCCAAAATTCCACAGAGATGTGGTGGAGTTCTGTGAAACTTGCCACATGTGCCAGGTTGTGGGGAAGCCCCAACCTGAATAAAACCTGCACCCTTAATTCCCATACTGGCTTTTGGGGAATCCTTCAGCAGAATGCTGGTAGATTGTGTGGGATACCTGCCAAAAACAAAAGGGGGCTACCAGTATCTTCTCACCATTATGGATGTGGCTACCCGATTCCCCAAGGCCATTCCCCTAAGAACTAGCTCTGCCAAGATACTGGTGGAGGGGCTAACCCAATTCTTTACCCGATGTGGGCTGCCTCTCAAGATCCAGTCGGATCAGAGCATGAATTGATTGTCTGGGATCTTTGAAAAAGTCATGGGTAATCCTGACATAACACAGCTAAAGTCCTCAGCCTACTACCCACAGTCACAAGGGGCTTTGTAGCGCCCTAAAGACAATGATCAGGGCATACTGCTATGAGTACCCCCATAACTGCGACAAAGGGCTGGAATTTCTCCTGTTTGCCAGCAGGGACTCACCCAATGAGTCCACTGGCTTTTGTCTCTTTGAATTAGTTTATGGACACGAGGTGAGAGGGCCTCTTAAACTAATCAAAGAGAGGTTTTTGGGACACAGGGATCAGCCTTCCATGTTAGAGGGGGGCCAGGAGGATTCCAAAATGGAACCCCCTCCTGTCCGGTTAGCCAACACTCAAATGTTAGAAAAATTAGATATCCCAATCTTCTATTTAAATGCAGAACAAAGAGAAGCCCTACCAAGGCTGCTCACAACATTTACAGAAATCTGCAGGGGCAAGGAAAGTTCCCAAAAGGGCAAGCCAAAAGTGAAGGAGATGCCTCACCTAGTTGAAGTGTCGCAGGGGAGTGCAGTGAAAGCGGGAAAGACACCTGCAAGCAGTAACGTCCCAGAGGACATAGGGAAGATTAGAAAACAAATCCTCCCCAAAGTAAAGGAGAAAGGAAAGGAAAAATGCCCTAAAGTAAACAGCACTTGGGTAAATCACCAGAGAACAAAAAGCGAGGTCAGTGGGGATCTACCCACCTGAGGAATCCAATGATCAGGCCCCAAATCCAAAGCTAATCAAACCCAACAATTTAGATTCAGAACTCAGCAAGAAATAGTGAGAGTTCAGGGCCAACATGTTCCCGTAATGGTGAAGGGTAGGACCAACAAGTCCAGGGAACCCTGGATGTCAAGGGATTTAGAGGATCGAATAAGGAAAAAAGGCGGCTTATGGCAGATTCTGAGTGCTGAAAACAGTGGAGGCCCGAGAGGAATATAGAAAGTGTAGGGGGGTGCTTAAAAAAGTAATTAGGAGAGCGAAGAGGGGGAATGAAAAAACGTTGGCAGGCAAGATAAAGGAAAATCCCAAGGCATTTCATAAGTATATTAAGGGCAAGAGGATAACCAGGGAAAGAGTAGGGCCCATTAGGGACCAAAGTCGCAATGTGCATGCAGCCAGAGGACGTAGGTCAGGTTTTAAATGAATACTTTTCATCTGTGTTCACTATGGAGAAGGATGATGTAGGTGTACAGATCAGTGAGGGGGATTGTGATATACTTGAACAAATTAGCACTGAAAGGGAAGAGGTATTAATGGTTTTAGCGGGCTTAAAAGTGGATAAATCCCCAGGCCCAGTTGAGATGTGAGGCAAGGGAGAGGATTACCGGGGTTCTGACACAAATTTTCAAATCCTCTCTGGCCACAGGAGAGGTACCAGAGGACTGGAGGGCAGCGAATGTGGTATCATTATTCAAGAAGGGTAGCAGGAAGAAACCAAGTAATTATAGGCCAGTGAGTCTAACATCAGTGGTTGGGAGACTATTGGAAAAAATTCAGAGGGACAGGATTAATCTCCACTTTGAGAGGCAGGGATTAATCAAGGATAGTCAGCATGGCTTTGTCAGGGGGAGATCATGTCTAACAAACTTGATTGAATTTTTGAGGAGGTGACTAGGTGTGCAGATGAGGGCAAATCAGTTGACGTACTCTACATGGACTTCAGTAAGGCTTTTGAAAAGGTCCTGCACGGGAGATTGGTTAAGAAGGTAAGAGCCCATGGGGTCCAGGGCAATTTGGCAAATTGGATCCAAAATTGGCTTAGTGGCAGGAGGCAGAGGGTGATAATCGAGGGTTGTTTTTGCAATTGGAAGCCTGTGACCAGTGGTGTACTGCAGGGAACGGTGCTGGGACCCTTGCTGTTCGTAGTGTACATTAATGATTTAGACGTGAATATAGGAGGTATGATCAGTAAGTTTACGAACATTGGTCTCGTAAATAGTGAGGAGGAAAGCCTTAGATTACAGGACAATATAGATAGGCTGGTAAGATGGGCGGAGCAGTGGCAAATAGAACTTAATCTTGAGAAGTGTGAGGTGATGCATTTTGGGAGGACTAACAAGGCAAGGGAATATACAATGGATGGTAGGATCCTAGGAAGTACAGAGGGTAAGAAGAACCTTGGTGTACTTGTTCATAGATCACTGAAGGCAGCAGCACAGATAGATAAGGTGGTTAGGAAGGCACACGGGATACTTGCCTTTATTAGCCGAGGCATAGGATATAAGAGCAGGGAGGTTATTATGGAGCTGTATAAAAGGCGAGTTAGGACACAGCGAGAGGACTGTGAACAGTTCTGGGCACCACTCTGTCGGAAGAATGTGATTGTACTGGAGAGGGTGCAGAGGAGATTCACCAGGATGTTGCCTGGGCTGGAGCTTTTCAGCTATGAAGAGAGACTGAAAAGGCTGGGGTTGTTTTTCTTGGAGCAGAGAAGACTGAGGGGGGACATGATTGAGATATACAAAATTATGAGGCGCATAGATAGGGTAGATAGGAAGAGACTTTTTCTCTTAGCAGAGGTGTCATTAACCAGGGGGCATAGATTTAAGGTAAGGGGCAGGAGGTTTAGAGGGGATTTGAGGAAAAATCTTTTCACCCAGAGGGTGGTTGGAATCTGGAACACACTGCCTGAAAGGGTGGTTGAGGCAGGAATCCTCACCACATTTAAGGAGTATTTAGATCAGCATTTGAAACGCCATAGCATACAAGGCTACGGGCCAAGTGCTGGAAAATGGGATTAGAATAGATCGTTGCTTGATGGCTGGCACAGACACGATGGGTTGAAGGGCCTGTTTTTGTGCTGTATAACTCTATCACTCTATGACTATGATTCTAACAAGGCCTAAAGGAAATCTCAAACACCTCACACAATTTATCACCCATTATCACTATAGAGATAAAAGTTATCAATGCGTCGGAACCCGAATAGTTAAAGCCATGTGTTGTGGAAACAGCAGTTAAGGGGTTAAAGCTTGTAATGACACGAAACCTTGCCACCAGCCGTAACGGAAATTTGCATACCACAAGCTTCATCAACAACCACATGTTTATTGAGATGAATATTCCCCGAGTACTACAGGTTGATGCTAGAGAAACTCTAAGCCCATCTGACAACGGGTAACCCAAAGGAAATACAATTTTTTTTTTAATGGTACCTCATCCAAAGGAAGTACGATGACAAAACTCCAAAAAATTAAAGCAGAGCCAAGCTAGGGCAGTGAGAGTTTGAGAATTGAGTGTTTGAGAATGAATGTGATTTTTTTTCCCTATGGCCTTGTAATGAAATGTTCCTGTCGCCACATTTCATTCCACGTCGACGGAGGTGTCAAGAAAACATGCTATACCAAATGAAGATTTTCAATTCATCATTTGGAAACCTGCATTAAACTTTTAAGAAGTAGCTGGGATCCTACAGTTAACTTTAAAAAAAAAGCTGGCAGCCAAGATGGCCAGCACAATTTGCATTGAAATACCTCACATTCCAGGACATCAAATCGGAGGCGCATGCCTAATGAGGTTGCACCCAGGACAATGCCTTATGAATTTGGAAACAGCTTCGCTGTTAGAATGTAATGGCACAATATTCAAAGCCATCTTGGAACATTAACAATGGAGTCACACCTCCAGGGGGTAAACATTGCAACAATGGGACTCGAATGAGATTGGACCTTCCCCCCGAATTTTCTCCACTTTACCCTTCAACCCCTTCCCACCATCCCTGCTACCAATCATGCAGTTTTTGTCATTTCCCCCTCCCCGCCCTGAAAATTTCACCCCTCCCCCCTCCCCAATAGTGTGCTGCCTCGGATCTCCGAATAGAGATCTGAAGGTGCGGGACTTCCGGCAACCGGCTGGAATATCGGCGTGGGCCGGCTGTCGCGACGATGCAAGTAATTATGCGTTCATTAGCATTTAATTAAATATTTAAATTACGTTTTCATCACCGAGCGATTTGGGGGGGGTGGGGGGGCGCCATGAGGCCTCGCTGCCATCGGTAAAATGGGGCGGGCCATTCCTGGCATCGAGATCCGTGGCGACCCTCTCCCGGAGGTATTTTCCGGGCCCCCCGCCATGACCTCTGAGGTCAGGGGACTGGTAAAATCTAGCCCCTGGTCATTATCTCACTGCTGTTTTAGGGGCCTGGCTACGTGCAAATTGTATTTTCCTCCAGCCTTACAACCCTCCAAGATATCTGTATGCTTCCATTGCTGGCCTCTTGCACATCCCCGATTTTCATCACTCCACTAGCGACAGCCATGCCTTCAGCTGCCAAGGCCCTAAGCTCTGGAATTCCGTCCCTAAACCTTTCCACCTCTCTTCCTCCTTCAAGACACACCTTAAAACATACTTTGATCACACTTTTGGTCATTTGCTCTAATATCTCTTCACGCTTTTCACTGTCAAATTTTGCTTGTAACACTCCTCTGAAGCACCTTGGGAAATTAATGCAAGTTTGCTGTTGTTGTTGGTTGCCAATTTCCTACATTACAACAGTGCCTACACTTAAAAAGTACTTAATTGGCTGCAACACATTTTGGGACGTCCTGCGGTTTTGAAAAGCACTATATATAAAGACAAGGTCGCTCGCCCAATTCTAACAGGATTTGTTCTGTAATTCTTGGGATTAATGGCAGATGGCCTTACCCAGAATGACTGTGTTCTTGAATACGCATTATCCCTTTTAGAGGGAACCAGCACACTGCTGCAGAAGGGGCTCTTTGTATGTCGAACAAACATGACCTTTACCAGTGCAGCAAATATCTATTGACATATTGATTATACTGGCAAGTTCACAAAATATGCAACAAACTGTACTGACTAAAACACAATGTTACAGTTATGCAATGGATAAAGCATATTTAGTAATTATCACAAACTTCACACTGTACGAGTATATATGATGAATTTAGTAAGTTGATTTTCTTCATCAGCCACTACATTGACATAGAATAAGTAGTCAGATGAAACCATGCATACAAAAACAAATCATTGAACAGGAAAATATATTTATAATGTCATAGGAAAATGTCGCATTTCACAAAAGAGTGTTTTGAAATTGTACAGAAACATTTAAATTCACTCTTAGAAAAAGGTAAAGTGCTGTGATAATCTGAATGATGAAGCTGACTGTCTTTTTTCTGAGCCCTCTTCTAATGCCACTCTAACTTTGTGAGAGGGAGCAGTGGGAGGGACAACGCCGATCTTTGAAAGTGCTGTTCTGCCAAAATTTGACTGGCAAGTGTTTGTTTTCTACTTTTAGAAATCGGGATGTTGCCATTTTAATTTTGTTTGAATGATAACTAATACAAATGCTAACTACTTCTGTTTCTGGGTAAGTTTGGTCTATACTATAGGATTTCTGGAGCCTTACCAGCAGAAATTTGGCCAAGCAGAACTCACCTGCAATAGCATTCAGTTTGCACTTCTCAATTGGTTTGATGGCTGTAGTGTTGTGCTGTGTTCTTAAGTCTTCATTAAATGACAACCACAGACTTTATATTCAGATTCAACACAAACACTATTTATTGTCTTACTTATCTACATTGCATGATCTCAGGTCCAGGCCTTTTCCTCACTGGTGTGTGTATGCTCTTTGCAAACCATGAGCTGAGTGCATCTTTCAAAATGGTGTCTCCTCCTTCTATATGTATGATGATGTCATCAGTTGCATCAATGGCCTCGTCTCTTAAAGGTACGGTTACTTAATTACACCATTCCTCTGAATAGTAGGAAATAAATTAAACATAACATTGAAATTGCACAGCCTTATTAACTGACAACACTGTTTTCCTGACTCTGAAACAGTATTTTCTTATCTCAGGTGCTAGATTCCAGGCATTTACTCCCATGTACAATCAACGTCTAAGTTTTGATATCAGAATCAAAGACTAAATTCCAATCCCAGTTTTAAAACTGGGTGGGCCGAAGGGCCTGTTTCAGTGCTGTATCTCTCTATGACTCTATGACTCTAAAATTGAAAGCATCATCTACTTGTGTAGGTTGCATTAAAGATTGTGGTGCAATAATGCAAGTACATTTTCAAATGGAGGACAGATGTTACATGAACAGACCTCCAGTAACACATTTGGCAACCCTAGGATGGGTTCCTGTAACATTTTCCTCTGAGGAGGCTGAGCAGCAGGGAAAAACAGATCTTCATAGAAAGCTTTAAACTTCCCTATCTTGTTAAATTGTCAGATCATGGACCTTTCGGTTTGCTGTTCTCCAACAAGAAGACTGCTTACCACCACTTTCTCAAGGGCAATTAGAGAAGGGCAATGCACCCTGGCCTTGCCAGCGATGCCCACATACAAAAAACAGCAGCAAGCCATAGGCCAGTCCTGTAGCTGCAGGCTTCTCAGGCCTCCACTAACCCCTGATTCTGTCTCCTGGTCTTAGCGCAAGACTCTGCCATGATTGAGCCTGAATCGGGAGGGGTGTAACACCAAATTCATGGACAGATGAAGTGCACTTCTGTTGCTGAGGGGAATGTATTGCAGCAATACTCCTTGCTGTGCTGAACAAATGTTTTCCTTCAGGATAAAGTATATTTATGAAAGCAAAATTAAAATAAACCATCACTGAATTGGATTATATTTAAAATTAGATGACATGGGGTAGATTTTCAACTTCACTACCTGGGCAGTATCCAGCTGGGGAAATTACCTGCCCTTTATAGAACACGGCTTATTTTCATTCCATTGAAATCAATGGATTTTTGAACTGAAGGGTTTAGTGGCTCAAGGAAATTGTTGATATAGTAAATAATTTAATGAAAATGACCTAGACCATTTTGCATTTTTAAATAGATCTCCCTGTAGCAGTTGCAGTTTTATTATCACTTTTCACCACAGTGGGGTAGATTTTCCCCTTCAGTGCTGAGGTCTAAGAGCTTGGTGGAATTGAAGCTCTTATCAAAAAATTGGGTACAAGCTGTTCATGATTTTCCATCCATTCATTTTAATGAAAGAAAAATTATGAGAAGCTTGTGCCTGATTTTGTAATAAGATCTTCCACCCAGACAAGCTCTCAGGCCTTAGCACTGAAGAGGAAAATCTGCCCACATCATTTTCCTGCTTTGTCTGATTCCTCTCAAGTGTCTGATGAGAACAAAAGTTCTTTTGTGTTAACAATTCCTGAAATTTGTAACTGGCTGGCTCTTTTAATGGGGTTCCTGGTTATTGGCTATCAGTTGTAACAGCTAGTGTGTCAACCCATAGATAAAGACCAACAATGAGATGTTTCATTCTAATCCGTGAAAGCTAAGATTTCGATATCCGATTGTGACTCACCAAAGGCTGTATATTGCATGCCGCAGTCAGCTTTCGCATGACTACAGTGGCCAATCCAGCATCCCTTAAAGGGACCACTGGAGGCTGCCACCAAAAAGATACGTGAAAACTTACTTGAGTGCGCAGCCAAGAGGAACAAGAGTGCTCCACCTGGCTCCACATTGAAAGTGTGGTCTGCTGCTGGTCGCTACTTGTATTCGCGATCTCTTCCTTCGACCCCCAACCCCACCCTTGACCTCTCACGGACTCACAGTAGAACTTGTGTTGCTCCCACCGGCTGACTTTCGTCCTCTTTGTGACCAGCCCACTGACTCTTGGCCAGAAATGGCTGCACATTGGTTGGGCTTGACGACGCAAGTGGACCAATTTAGTGCAGTCCTCTTGTATATCAGTTTTGGCGTGGCAGTTATTTTTGGGTGCTACAAAACCAAAATACTGGGAATGATGGAAATCTGAAATAAAAACAGAAAACTATGGAAATACTCAGCAGGTCTGGCAGTATTTGTGCACAGAGAAACAGATTTACCAACCTGAGGAAAGTTCTGATGAAAGGTCACAGATCTGAAATGTTAACTCTGTTTCTCTCTCCACAGATGCTGCCAGATCTAATTAATATTTTCAGCATTTTCTGTTTTTACTGTCACATGCTAACCAGTGTCTAGTCCATCAGTTCCTATTAGGTGTATTTAAGAACCAATAGGGAGGAGGCTCACATTTTGCACTGTCACCAACAGCCACTCCCAGTTGCTTGAAAAGCTGCATCTGGATATCATTGGAGGTATGTTGCTAAGGTAATTTATACTGATAACGTTGGCAGCAGCTGTACCAAGTGACTGCTGGCAACCGTACACGATGGGCTGAATTTAGTCGAGCTGGCAGGGGTCCCGACAATGGGCCAAAATGGCGAGGGGAACCCTACCTCAGTGCTTTGGAGCCCCCCCCCCCCCCCCCCACCTCCGCACCCCTGATGCAATTCAACAGTGCTTGGGCAATTAACTGTCAGCACCATGGTCGTGCCTCCCAGAGCTGCCAGTCAATCAGAGGGCTGGCAGCTCAGTAGTATTGGCAGTGCCACCAGGAGTGATAGCCATTGCCGGTACAATACCAGGTCTGGGACCATGCCCAGCACTGGAGACCCAGACCCCAAGGAAATGTGATAAGCTTGCCGTGGCCAATCCAGCAGGCCCTGGCGAGTGGGGGTGGGAGGGGGTGGGGATGGTGGTCTTTGAAGGCGGGGGAGTTAGCAGAGGGTCAGCCTTTGCCACTGGGTGCCCTCCATGGGTCACAGATTGCCCATTTTTTTAACATAGCCAAAAAACATACAACTACTTTGGGTTTTTATTATGGGTGTAATTTCAGTGGCGGCAGGAAGAGGCCCTTAAGTGGCCAATTAATAGCCACTCAAGGGCCTCAATTAGGGCCCTTCTGGGCAGGAAGGCCAGCTTCGCCCCCCCCCCCCCCCCAAGACTTAATGAGGCAACGGGCACTCCGCCCCCCCACCTTCCATTGCTATTTTATGCGCAACCCCCTCCCTCCCATCAGTGTAAAAATGCCTTTTGTAATTCTGCTATACTGTACGCTGAAGCATTCAGGCTTGTCAATAGGTTGACTATGTAGCACATTACTTTGTTTGACTTTTTGTCTTTGTAAGGCATTTAAAACAGACTGAATTACACATGAAGATGTTTACTCTTCTACAAGAATAAACTTCCATCAAAATGCCTCATTAATATCTATCTTCTGACCGCCACTTATCCTGTTCTGTCACAATATAGTCATAAACTTAGGCTCAGTCACAGAATTTGATAAATTCTCTTAGGAACATAGTTTTCTGATCAATTAATATAAACAAGAAGAATTGATTTATCAGAACCACTCAGAACACTATCAAATGTGTCAAGAATTAGATCCATCGACTGAAAGAGTTTGGAGAATCAAGCTAGCCTATGGGATCATCAGACCTTTTCAAAGCCATCATAAATCACCACAGAAAACAAATGAAGCTCAGCGTGATAAGATTTGCACTGACAGCTTTACTGCACCATCACGCATGGTAGATAAATGGATAACTCTGACTGTATCAATTGCCAGTTTAAAAAATTTCAACTTGTCAAAAATGTTACAACTTACCCATAATAAAAACCCAAAGCAGCTGTAAGGTTTTTGTCTATGTTAAATAAACTCTGACAAGGATTCACATTCAACACGAGAGTTAGTCTTTTACTCATAATTACACGGTTACAACTACAAAGGACAGAAATCACCTTAGAGAACAACCTATATATTGTATTTCAGGTAAGGATGAACCACCAAAAATAATTGGATTCATTTCATTCCTTTAATTTATTCACTTCTCATTGCCATTGTGAGATTGCTTGCTATAGCTGGAATCCCCACTCAACAGCTGCAATAAAGATGCAATCTGGTGTCTTCACAGGAAAAGGAACTACATTGCAGACAATGTCAAATGGTGTCTATAGTAGTGAGTGAGTTAGGGGGCAAGCCATTTGATGTGGTTGCTTTGATCTTTTTATCCAATATTTTTTCCCAAGTTGGATGTGCCTTTTGTTTGCCAAACTATCGCTCCTTTGCAGTACTGTATTTTCATTACACAATTTTTTAAAGGTAAATCTGATTCACTTGAAGTGGGGAGGTGGGTGTGTGGGGAGAAGTACTGCAATGTATTTAAATGGAAACTGAAACTTCTGATTTGAAAAATAACTATATTCAGATGATAATATCAAAGCAATCACATCAAAGGACAATCTCCCTAATGGGATAAATCAAGCCCACGCTATTCACTCATTCTTGATTTTCAGCAGTATAAGTTTTGCTAGACTTCAAAAAGGAGGAATGAAAAAAAATAAAATCCATAACTCCACCAATCCGAAAACTGTTTCTACCCAAGTCCTTCACAGAAAGTGATACATTCGGATTACACCCACCCAGTTTCACACAGATCAAGAAAACTACATGCTCATAACAAATCTGCCAATTCTTTTATCAAAGTACATTTAAAGCAGTGTTATAAAGGCTGTCTTAATGCTAAACTGTTTTTGAGAGAACAGTTGTGCTTATTTCTTTACAGATGATGAGATCAGCAGGAGACTAATTTTCTTATACATCATGTAAGCATGTTGCAACCTAAACAGTGTAGTTATGTGCACTCCAGAATCTCTTCACAACAAAGAATTGCTACATTCTTTTAAACAGACCACATCAATAATCTGTGCTTTACACTGGCATCTTTAAATATTGATGCATGTCGATGACATCTCCAAGATTAATGGATGTGACAATTTGCAAGGGTATTGATGGAAATGGCCAATGATATGGTGTCTACATTAGAACCTAGCAGCAGCTTCTCAAATCAAGTCATTGAAATTCAAGTCACTTACAGAATATGGCCTCGCTTGTCCTTAGTCAGTAAAATACACATAATAAACCATCGGCTATTCCTGCAAATTTTGCTCTAAACTCAAGAAATTATGAACTATTCTAGTTGTCTAAAGTTTTAAGATAAGGCTACGAAAAGAACATTACAACTGTGTAAATTCCTAAAATTAATACAATTATTATTTTGACTATTTGCAAGTTATCAACACTATCTGCATATAAGAAGATCAAAATACAAACTCTGATTTTAACTCTAGGTGCCAGTCGTACGGATGGAGCCGAGGCGAGCAGCAAACTGTCCTGAGCTCAGCAGCATGAAGCCTAGGTAATTGAAAGTCTGTAACCTCATCAGTACAGGCCCCTTCACTCTTTCACCCAAAACCAGTGGCATCAGGATGTCAGGCAGTAGGAGGCCACAACGGGGGATCAAAGGAATGGCTCCTGGCATTCAGTTGCGATGCTGCGAGCTGGTTCAGAAGGGTCATTGGGGAAGTGGGGCAAGAAGCCTGGAGAAGCCCACAGTCCTCCTGGTCCTAGAAGGAAAGTCAGTAAAAGTAAAACCACTTATCTTTCTGAGCCTCTTCTGACCCCAACTCCTCTTCCTGCTGTGCTACCCTAATTGGAAAGCCACATTTGCTTTCCCACGCAGGCCTTTGATGAGAATAGCAATTGGGCCCCATTAAAGTCATCAAAGCCGATCTGCATATTTAAAGAAGGTCCCTTACAGATTTCTGGCAGATGGCCTTTCTGCCTGCCGAGAAGAGCAGGTTAATAATGGAACTGTCGTAAAGAGAATGGGATCTTGGCAAGTGAGTTCCACAAGCGATTTTAACTGCTCACCTGTCCATTTTCCATAGGATGGACAAGATTTAATTTGGACCTAGAATGTTTATAAAATATTCGAATAGTCATAAGCAAAATACTGCAGATGCTGGAAATCTGAAACAAAAACAGAAAGTGCTGAAAATACTCAGCAGATTTGGCAGCATCTGTTGAGAAACAGAGTTAACGTTTGCATTCTGATGAAAGGTTAACGACCCAAAATATTAACTCTGTTTCTCTCTCCACAGATGCTGTCAGACCTGCTGAGTATTTCCAGCATTTTCCATTTGTAATTCAAATGTTCAAGTCTGCTAGCAGCTCGCATAACTAATAAAGCCCATCTTTCACAATAACTCATCATTGCAGCTGGAAGAGAAAAATAGTTCTATTTGATTCAACAGTATGCAATTATTTTTTTGTTAAAGGAAGATAAATGGCATTTTTAAGCATACATCAAAATCCGTGGCCAGAATTTTACACCAGGCCAGAGGCCCCACCCGCTGGTAGAAAAAGTTGGTGGCGAGCCCGCCTCCACTGGGCCTGGAAGCCACGCCATGATTTTACATGGCCCAGGCCCTTAATTGGCAGCCAATCAGTGGGTTGGCAGCTCTTCAGTCTCAGCAGCGCCATTGGGAGTAGTGGCCACTGCTGGGACTGCACCTAGCCAGGACTTGCAACTTGGATGAAGCCCCAAAATACATGGACGAGATCCCGAAGAAGTGTGTGGGACCTCACTGGCGACAATCGGCTAGACCTGACGAGGCAGGTAGGGAGGGGGGTATCGCTCGAGGGTGGGGTGGGGTGTTCTCCAGGGTGATGGCTTGTGCCATGGTGGGGGGGCGGGGGACTTTCCATTGGGCACAGGGTGCCTGATCAGGAGGGCCCCCCACAGCCCACAAGGAGATGGCCAGGTTTTATTGGGCAGCCTTCTGAGCTACTGAATCACCCGCCCACTGCAGCGGTGGCGGGATGAGGCCCTTAAGTGGTAATTAATTGGCCACTTAAGGGTTTTAATTGGCCTGGGGGCGGGCAGGCTGTTTGTCACCTCTGCCGCCACTTGTAAAATTGCAGTGGGGGCGGGAAGGTGATGGGAATGGCTCCTCCCACTCAATTTTATGCCCCCCACACCCCATGCCTCCAGCCCGCTCCTGCAGAGGGCATAAAATTCCAGCCTGTGACTTTTACTTTAATGTACCGTAGTGTTGGGTCATTAAGAATCATTAGATAAAGATTTCTCACATTAATATACAATATATAGCATCGAACATTTTCTAGTAATTTCCAGGAAAATTTAGTCTGTATTGAATTCACCACCTGGGCTGGGATTTTATGCTGGCGACGAGGGTCTCGATTTGTGGAAAAAGCGATGACGAGAACCGCGCATTGCCTTTTCCCTGGGTGTCTTGCTGAATCTAGAATCAATCAAGCACTTAAATGGACTGCAGCGGTCCTTCCACAGGATCAAGCACCCCCAGTGCTGCAAGTCCAGCCCTCAGAGAGCTGCCAGCCAATCGGAGGCCGGCAGCTCTTCCACTGAGCAGCTCCACCCCAGAGGCGGTGGTTGCTGCTGATGCCACAACTACCTAAGGTCCAGGAGTGACGCTGGACCAGGCCACAGGTAGGTCAGGCTAGAAGGGCTCTCACAGGGTGGGGGTCGCGAGGGAGGCGGGTGTAGGAGGCAAGGTGGTGGGTCTCAGCGGCCCTCCCATACCTGATGCCAGGTTCCTCGTTCAGGCACTAAGTCCTCTTTAATGAGGGACACCCCAACCCGCAGCCAGGAAACAGCCTGCATGGCTTTTCATTCCATGCTTCCTGTGTGGCGACAGGGCTGCCCACCACACAGCTAATTGTGGCGGCAGCAGGATGAGGCCCTTAATTGGGGTTTAATTGCCCAGTTAACAGCATTGTGGGTGTACCTACGCCCCAACGACTGCAGCAGTTCAAGAGGGATGGACAATAAATGCTGGCCTAGCCACCAACACCCAAATACCATGAACAAATAAAAAAAAGTTAAGGGCCTCAATTGGCGGTGGGGCAGGAAGGCCGTTGACAGGCCTTCCCAACCTGGACTAAATTTTGGCGGTGGTGGGAAGGTTGTGGGAACCCCTGCCGCCACCATCCCATCTGATTTTAAGTTCTCCCTGCCTCCAAACCTGCCGCGAGGGAGAGCATAAAATTCCACCCCAGTATTTGATTCTGCTTTTGGAGTGCATATCAGGAAACTTTCCACTCCCAGCCTGTGGTTGACACACAGTAAAATTAGTGGATGGATAATTACAGACTGAGTGCATCCAATTTCCTAATATGAACTCCCAGCATGTGCCAGAAACAGGAGCAACCAAGGTTTACTCCTACATCTCCAACAGGAAAAATTTGCATTATCAGTTGGTGATGTTTTTGTTTATTATTGATATTCCAATTCAACGTTCAAGGAAAATTATCATATTGTGATGTTGGGAAAGCAGGAACTTGTCTTTATATAATGTCCTTAACAATCTTAGTACATTCCAAATGCTTCACACCCAATAAAGTACTTCTGAAGTATACTCACTGTTGTACCGCAGGGAACAGCAGTAGCCAATTTCCGTACAGTAAGATCCCACAATCAGAACTAAGACAAATGACCAGATCATTTATTTTGTGATGTAGGTTGAGGGATAAAAAGTGGCCAGAACAACAGGATAACTCCCTTGCTCTTCTTCAAATAGCTCTACAGGATCTTTTGCATCCACCTGAGATGCAGGCGAAGCCTATGAAAGATCGCAACTCTGACCCTGCAGCACTCCCTCAGTATCATGCTGAAGTGTCAGTCCAGACTCTCTGCTCAAGTCTGTAATGGGGTATGACTCAGCCAAGGCTGAGAATCAGAATGCAAGTAAAATATGATCCTCTGTGCCCCATTCCTAGTTGATTGCTGGGTTTCTTGCCTGATCATGTCAGGAATGGGCAGCTCATTCATGTGCAGGGCAGTATTTCGAGCGGGCCTCCAGAGATCGGTAAAAATACCAAAGTTATTAGGAAAAGTAAAACCATTAGCTCCTGACAGAATCTTCGATCTCTGGAAAAATTTACAGTAAACATTTACCATCTAGGCCACATCACAAGGCTGGCTGGTTTTCAACTTGGCACTGGGGCATAAATCTGCTATTGCGGGTCAGCTGCCCACTGTGTTTACCACCCTATTTTAATTTCTATTTATTTCAATGGAAATGAAAATCATGTGCTTTCTGTAATAGGCAGCTGATCCACAATTGCAGTTTTATGACCTGGTAGCAAGTTGATAATGTATCCCTGTATCTGAGACAATGGCTCTGAGGGTGCACAGAAATATACAAAAGAATCAACTTAAAGAAAGTATTCTGAAGTACAAAACAAATGTGTCTAATGATGTTACAATAAAATGTCAAATTTGGGTTTAAATTATATTTGTAAATCTAAGAGAAGTTATTGCATATATTAGCTATTGTTATGGCCAGGTGAGGAAGGGGGTCTCAGGCTCCCCTATCGCCCTTCTGGTTATTTGACTGCAACAGGGTTTATTCCTTTTAAACAGTGTTTGTGCTTACCACCTCTTTGAGTGCTTTACCTTTTTACCTTTGAAATGATCGTGAAAGAACCAATCGGGCAGGGTTTTCTTGAGTTTAAACAGGAAAGAGGTAAGTTTATTATACTTAACACTCTAACCCCGATTTTAAAATACTAAAAAAAGTACACTACACATTCACACACACATTCACATGAGAATCACACAAATACAAATAGCTTACAGAGGGAAAAATAGATTTGGTGGCTGGATTAAAGTCCAGAATAAATGGAATTTAAATAAGGTCTGTAAATCTAGTAGTTCTCGGCTGAAGCTATATCTTGAAGTCCTCGCTGGTCAAAGTGCACTTTGTGGTTGGCCTGCTTTGCTCAGGGTTTCCTTGAAGGCAGAATTGTAGTTGGCTCTTTTCCCCTGGTCGCTAGCTGTAGAAGTTTGTAGGCTTGGAGGGTCCACAGTCGCAGACGGTTTTCAAACTTGATGATATCTGGGAAGAGAGAAAGAGAAAGAAAGGGAAGCACGCAGCTTTCTCTGCTGCTACAGTCTCAGTTTCTGCTTGTCTTCTGTGAGCATAACAAAACTTTTGTTGTTTCAGAGAAGGACAGATGGTCACACAGTTCTCTCAATCTCCTTTGTTTTTAATGAGATACAAGGTTCAGAAGTGGCTCCACAGGTTCCAGGATATCAATATTTACACTCGGAGGGGATTTCGCTTTCAAAATCAATGTGTCAGGATGGCCTTGACTGTTGTGTTAATGAAGCAATCCTGGGTAATTCAATTACTTAGAGCACGTCATTGTTCTGGGTCCAGGGCTCCTCAGACTTCTTTCTGCAGTTGGGCCTTTGAATGTGCAAAGGTGTTTCAGATGCAAATTGCGGTGGCCAGCTTGGCTGCCAGTTTTTTAAAAAGTTACTGTAGGATTTTTTCTATCAAAAGTCTCATGTAAATTTCCAACCGATGAATTAATCTTTCTCATTTGGCATATGGGGTTTTCTTGACACTATGGTCTGGAAAATGCATCAATCAGCAAATCCTAAAGTTTTGCATATATTAAAAATACACTTTATACATGTCAAAACAGCATGAGTATAAAATGCAACCTATATCAAACATAATAAATACACCATAATCAAAACAATCAAGTTCATATCTGTAAAATGCACTGTGACTGCAGTGTGTACTATCCACAGGACACACTGCAGCAATTCACCAAGGCTTCTTTGATAGCAACCCCACGACCTCCATCACCTAAAGGACAAGGGAAGCAGGTGCATGCGAGCACCATAACTGCCAAGCCATACACCATCCCATTTGGACATATATCACTGTTCCTTCATCATCACTGGGTCAAAATTCTGGAACTCCCTACTTAACAGCATTGTGGGTGTACCTACAGCACACAAACTGCAGCAGTTCAAGAAGGTACCACATCTCCAATTTCTCAAGGGCAATTAGAGATGGGTAATAAATGCAGGCCTTGCTAGTGACTCCTATATTCCAAGAATGAATTCAAAATATACAGTGATCAAAGCTAGATTTCCATAATCTTATTTGTCTATTGATGCATCATAGCCCAACTAAAACTATCCTCTGTATGTGCACTATGTCAGGCAAACTTCCCACCTACTAAGACTGAGGCACACATTATTTCGCCACATGAACATTAAGACTTAAAATTGCAAGCCCTGACTGGAAGGGCATTTGCATAGTACTAGCAGTGTTGGAACAATGGGGACCTAGTCGTTGCTTCCCCAATACACAGAAGAAGTGGTCAGACCTGTTTTAGTCATATGACTAACTGGCTGTTGCAGAGAATTTGAATTTCCAACAACGGATTTTGAACTGAGACAAAGCCATGTGCTCATGGAGTAAAGATCTTTCCTGGAACTGAAGCAAGAATTACAGCCTTTCCTGTCTGCCTGCTTCCATCTCCTTCCCACGGAACTGAATCTTATGAAAATACATGAAACTCAAAGACAGAAAAGTTTCCTACATGAATCAAGGTTTTAAGAAGACTACTGGGCCCCAACGAAATGCAAGAGTACTTACAAAAGGACTACAGTGAGCTCGAAGCACCGTAACAAATTATTGCCTCAAACACCTCTCTGCTATATTTTCCTCTTCTCTTTTCTGTTCCTACCTGCATGTATATATCGCAAATGCATGCTAGTGTGGGTGCATCGTATATCCGTAGACGTGAACTGTATTAGAGTTTAAGTTTAAGGTTTAATAAACTTTCATCTTTCTTCTTTAAACCTCAGAACGCCTGTGTGAATTGGTTTCTTTGTCTTATAATTGGAAAGTTATGAACGAGGATTCACAAAAAGGAGAGCTCAAAACACAGTGTGTTTAAAATTAAACCCTGTTACACTAAGACCAGGTAAAGACAGCAAAAGACCCCAAGACACATTTCTCACCTGGCTGTAACAGAAATTTGGGCGCTAGCGTCTGGATTGTTACCCACAGAGGAACAAGTGAAATTGGAAGTGGAAAGACAAATTGTTCCCAATCAAAAAAAAACAAGTTTTCTATAGAGGTTTTCTTGTAGTTGAGTGTGATTGAATACTAACATGTCTGCAACTGAAGCGAGTAGCTCTCCAAGCCAGGGTGAAGTAACTTGGGATAAGTTAAAAGCACTGTCTACGGAGGAGTTGAGAAAAATGGCTGAGCAGTGTGAGATCACTGTACATGGCAAGGCTAGGAAGTCTGAACTCCTAAGGCTAGTGGCTGACCATTTTTCCCTTGAATATGAAAAAGCAGAAGCAGTATTAGAAGCAGACCCAGAGAGGGTACTGCTAGTAAAGACTCAATTGGAACAAAGGAAACTTGAATTAGAAGAGAGGGAGAAAGAATGGGCCTTCCAAAAGGAATGTGAAGAAAATGAAAGGCAGGAGAGAGAGATAGAAAGACAGGAGAAGGAAAGAGAGAGAGAAGGGAGAGAGAGAGAGAAATAAAATTCTGGAAAGAATGCGAAGAGAGTTGAAGCGGTTTGAGTTAACTAGGGGGGGCGACAGAGTAACCCAAGTGAAAGCATGGCCAATATGGAGGAACACAATTCAGGGCTGGGTACACAATTGCTAAAACTTGCTTAATTAATTCCAAAATTCAATGAGGAAGATGTGGAAGAATTTTCCGTGTCTTTTGAGGAACTGGCAAGGCAGCTAAAATGGCCAGCTGAGACCTTGTCTCTTTTACTACAAAACAAACTAATCGTAAAAGCCCATGAGGTTTATTCCTTGTTGCCAAATTATGAACTGACCAAAAATGCTATCCTTGGGGCATACGAATTAGTACCCGAAGCCTATCGCTAAAAGTTTAGAACCCTCAAAAAGCAAGCCAATCAAACTTATCTGGAGTTTGAAAGAAGTAAGCAGCTGGCTTTTGACCATTGGCTGAGGGCTTTTAAAATACAGCTCAGCTATGAGACTCTCAGAGAAGTAAACCTGTTAGAGGAATTTAAAAACTCTCTCCCATTCTCAATAAAAACCCATGTGGAGGAGCAGTGGATTCAGGGAGCCCGGCAAGCGGCCATTCTGGCTGATGAGTTTGCTTTAATTTATAAGTTGGTTTCCCAGGGGAGAACCTATACTAATCACCCCCACAAATCTGAAAAGGACAAAGGGTGGGAAGGTGATATCTGCTCAGGCAGTCCTGGAAGAAAAAAGAAAGCAGGAGACACAGGGGGCACTTCTCCAGCCAAAAAGGAAGGTGCTGTCAGCAAGAGTGAGACCCGGAGACCTGTGTGCTTCCATTGTAATAAGGCAGGGCATTTAAAAGCTGACTGCTGGAAACTAAAGGGGAAACCAGTAGGGTTAATCGGGGCACACCAGCTCAGTGAAGACGAGAGCCTGATGGAAAACATGGAATGGGCTGTGGCTTTGACGGCAGTAAGGGTGCAACCCAGGAAGCTTACTACGGCCAGTGCAGGAAAAGCTAATAGGATTCCAGAAGGTTATCAGGGTTTTGTACCTGAAGGGAAAGTAACCCCATATCCCTCGAGTGGGGCAAACAAGCCCATAGTGATTCTCAGGGACCTAGGGGCCACCAGCTCCCTTTTACTGGGAAAGGCCTGACCTCTCCCCTAGAGAGTGCAGTGAACACCAAAATGGTGGTGAATGGTACTGGAGGGCAGTGTACACCTGTGCCTGTACACTGGGTGCACCTGGAGTGTGACCTAGTTTCGGGACCGGTGACTATAGGGATTGTCCGTAGTTTGCCTGTGGACGGGGTTGACCTGCTCCTGGGTAATGATCTGGCAGGAGTGAAGGTGGTAGCCCCCACAGTAGTGAAAGAAAGACCGCAGGAGGTCAGAGAGACAGGCAGTGGCAGGAGGCGGACCCCTGCAGAAACCCTGAATGTGTAGTGGATCAGGCCATGATCAAACCAGTTCCTCCACAGGAGACTGCATTGGCACTGCAGGCCAATGACCATGAGGTCTGCCTGTCCAAGACTTTCTTTGGAAAGTTAGGAGACCCAAGGAATGAATTAAATGGATTTTCCCTAGCTGAGGCTCAGCGAGCTGACCCAGTATTGCGAGAGTTCGCACAGAGTGCCCAATCTGAAAATGAAGCAGAGGGAGTCCCTGATTGCTACTTTTTAAAGAATGAGGTACTGATGAGGAAATGGAGTTCTCCTCACAGTCCTGAGGGCAAGGAGTAGAGAGTAGTTCACCAGATAGTGCTGCCACAGAGGTACCGGGGAGAAATATTAAGAAGGGCACACGAGACTACAGTAGCTGTACATGCCGGTATACAAATGATCAAAGCCCACATAAGATAGCAGTTTGACTGGCCAAAACTCCACAAGGATATGGTGGAGTTCTGCAGGAATTGCCACATGTGCCAGGTTGAGGGGAACCCCAACCTACAGTGAAACCTGCACCCCTAAGTCCTGTACCGGTGTTAGGAGGACCCTCCAGCAGAGGGCTGGTGAACTGTAAGCAACCCCCACCGAGAACAAAAGGGGACAGGCAGGCACACGGCTGGCAAAATTTAGAAAGAGAAGGGGAAAAAGTGACCAAGAGGGCAGGTTAAAGGAAGTCTGGGAAGAATCCCTGATGAAAACGAGTCAACCAAGCCAGAAAAATGTGAAAAGTTAGACCCCACATCCTCCTATGTGAATACAGACTCTAGAAGCACCCCACCAGAGTTGCTAACAGCATTTACAAGAACCTGCAGAGACAACGAGAGACCTTTAGGGGGCAGGGAAACTGTGAGGGTGATGCCTCGCCTAGTCAAAGTGTCACAGAAGAATGAAGTTAAGTCTGCACAAATACCTGCAGGTAGGAGTGTCCCAGAGAACAAAGGGGAGAGTAACAGAGACTCCTTTCCCACAGACAGAAAAGGGAACCACCCAATCCCCAAAGCCAAGGGTCTTTGCAGGAATCAGGGAGTTCGGATAGACCCGCCCCCTACTAATTCCCCTGAGGACAAAAAAGAGAAAATTACAGCAGACCATTTTTAATGAGCTTAAAGATTGGTGAATGAATGGAAATGAATGCGAGAAATGCATGGTTTTTCTTTCTGTATCTTATATTTCTCTCAAACTCTGTAATGAAATGCGCCATTTTCTTCAAATCGCAGTTCATTCCCCTGGGTGTGGAGGTGTCAGGCAAACCTCCCACCTGCCAAGACTGAGGCACACATTATTTCGCCACATGAATATTAAAACTTAAAACTGTAAACCCTGACTGGAAGGATATTTGCATAGTACTAGCAGTGTTGGAACAATGGAGACCTAGTCGTTGCTTCCCCAATACACAGAAGTGGTCAGACCAGTTTTAGTCACATGACTGACTGGCTACTGCAGAGAATTTGAACTTCCAACAAAGGATTTTAAACTGAGACAAAGCCGTGTGCTCATAGAGTACAGATCTTTCCTGGAACTGAAGCAAGAATTACAGCCTCTCCTGTCTGCCTGCTTCCATCTCCTTCCCACAGAACTGAATCTTGTGAAAACACGGGAAACTCAAAGAGAGAAAAGTTTCCTATGTGAACAAGGTTTTAAGAAGACTACTGGGCCCCAATGAAAAGCAAGACCACTTACAAAAGGACTACAGTGAGCTCGAAGCACCGTAACAAATTATTGCCTCAAACCCATCTCTATTGTATTTTCCTCTTCTCTTTTTTGTTCCTATCTGCATATGTATATCGCAAGTGCATGCTAGTGTGGGTGCATCGTATATCTGTAGACGTGAACTGTATTAGAGTTTAAGTTTAAGGTTTCATAAAATTTAATCTTTCTTCTTTAAACCTCAGAAAGCCTGTGTGAATTGTTTCTTTGTCTTATAATTGGAAAGTTGTGAACAAGGATTCACAAAAAGGGGAGCTCAAAACACAGTGTGTTTAAAATTAAACCCTGTTACACTAAGACCAGGTAAAGACAGCAAAAGACCCCGAGATACATTTCTCACCTGGTCGTAACAATGACAAGATGACACAGATTGCATCGGTAAGAGGGAAAAGGGAACCTAGTTACCAATCCTTCTTAAATGTCAATGTTAGAACCTGTACTTCCCATAAATGGCAGATGCCAGATATAACAATAGATTCATGGCAACTAATCTCCAAATTCCACAACATTTTTGCATAGATATTTTGTTTAATATAAAGAGTATTAAATGCTATAGTTTTCAACAAAATGTATTTTATACTGTTATTGACAGTGAAAGACTCCTTCACTTATGAAAGTCAAATATTATTCAGAATTAATAACAGGAAGAAAAGAAATTTTGAAATATATAGTGGTTCTTCTAGACAGAGTTAGACAGCAATGTCTGCAAATCCCTGAGATTGCTGACAGATTTATCCTTTAGCCTTTAGGGAAAGTGAAAGTACTTCAAGGAGGGTGGGTGATTAATGCCACAGCAGATGAAGTTGTTGGCACAGCTGGCTCACTTGACAAGAATTTTCCTGCTAACTGCAAATCACAGCTTAATTTACTCACATTACCTTCTTTCTATAATTGGCAAATGATTCGAAAGGGACAAACTATCTTGTCAGTAAAGGACAACTCAGCCAGATGTTCAGGTATCGTATTACATGACAGGTCACAGTGTTTTACTTCAGATTAATACTGTTACTTAACTGCTGTGATAAGGCTGAATAACTGGTCATTGTATAGTCACTTAAACTCACGACAACATACAGTCAACTAACAAAATCCCTGTTCTATGAATCTTTAGTTTGCTACAGCAACTTACAATATTCACAATAAGAACTGAATTCAATGAAGGCAAGGATTAAGAAATGCAAATAAAATTACCAAACATCTTAAGATAAATTTAGTTTTATGTATTATTTACAGTGCTGTTCCTTAACAAGTTGGCTTGGCTTGTTTGAAAATGGGATGCCACCAGGCATTTGAAATTGCTATCCACTCTTTCTCATAATCACAGACAACTTAGACAACCTTATGTTACTCTACTGCATTTCATGAACTCTAAGCTCTCTTCACCCTATTAGCCAGAAGTAAGAGGATTTTCTCCCAAATAAAAATACACACACACAAAAGTTGGGCTTTTCATTGTTTCTTGAGAAAATCTTAAGCAATTACTCACTTGCGCAGTCACAAGTCAGTTCAGATAAACGCTAAGCTGCAGCCAGATTTGGTGAACTGGCACAGTCACACCCCCAGCACAGTCACACCGCCTTGTGCCAGCAAACAGAGGAAGGAAATTGGAGTGCAGGTACATGCCTGAAATGCTTAAAGATGGCAATGCAAAACAAAATATTTCATTTCTGTTTGGAGTCCTCTCTGGCTTGGTGAACAGCCCCTCAAGTCACCTGCTTACCACCAGATTCTTGGGGCAGCTCTACATCGAAGCATCCTTGGTGTGTGCCAGGAATGCCAAGCCTATATTCATTTACATGTGTATGTTGGGCCTGAAACTATTGCAAGCACAGGCCCTTCTCTGCCTCTTGAGGGTGCTCCAAGAATTCCAGGATAGCATGGAGGCTCCCCAAAGGTAGAAATCAGGATGCTTGGTTGCCATATCTTTAGTGGTTCCAAAACTCCTTGGGTTGCAACACCAGCAGTTATACTAAAATCATGCCCGACAATGCTGTCCAGCACTGATGTTGCTGGAGTTTGTGCCTGTTAAGGGGCAAAGAGGAAACTATTGGAACTGGGACAATAGGGCCATTTTCTGGGGGGGGGGGGGGGGGGTTGGTAGGGGTGTCCATCAGCACGAAGGAAGATGATAAATAATTGCTTTTAAAATGCAAATACCAATTTATTTTATTGTATCAATATAAGAAGTTATAAGAATTTAAGTACTTTTTAAGCTATGTGGATTGATGTAGTTCACAGGATAAACATGTTCGTTTAAATTAGAATTAACGGGCAAAATGTTATGAAATTGTGTTTGGGGAGTGAGGGGCTGGGTGTGGGGAGGGGAAGAGTCTTGCCTTCTGATAGCATACATCTGGGAAGTTATGGGCGCATTCCCATGATTTTCAGTCCATTAAATTTGTGGGGACCACACCTGTCAGTTCCTGAAATATGTTCCCAGTAGGCGAGGCTCCTCATCAGAACTAAGCTATTGCAAAATCAACTTTTAAATCTTCTCTTGGACATATTTTTTACTGTCAGCTTGGTAACAAAGTCATCAAGTAAATAGGCTCAATGTATTCATTTCAAATGATAAGATAATAAATTAGGCATCTCTAATATTACTACAATCACTTATCTCAAGTTTATTTTAGAACTAAAATAGCTTAATTTCAATGTTCACCCCACTAAATACAAATATCCATTTAGTTAGTGCTACAAATCCTGCATCGAACATTTTAAGTATTAAAACTGTGATTCCCTACAAATGATGGCAGGCATAATCCTAAAGCAATAAACAAACTATTTTAGCAGTACTAGTTGATCTCCCATTGCTTTAATAGAGGACAAATATGTTAAAAAGTGCACTAAATAGATCCTTGTGGCTGATTCGTCGAGTTGAGCTTGCTCATAAACTGGGTCCTGTGTTTGCTCAGGTGCCTAGGGCTGAACCAGGTCAAGGTTTCAACTTAGTTAAAATTTCAATTACAATTGCAATTTAATTTTATTTAATTCCTTCAGCTTTCTTTGTTAAACTTTCAATTCCAATTTTTAAATGTTTGAATTTATTTCAATGTACTTATGCATTTTCAGTTTTTAGTGTGTTAATGTAATGGCTGCTTTCTATCTTTGTTGTGAAATGTGATCCTTGGCTCCAATTTTGAATGTTAGTCTATATCGGTCAAGCTGTGGGCAAAGCGATTGCAATGCCTGCCCAATGTTGTCATAAGTAAGCCACCTAATGGGACATCCATAGAACATGGGCCTACAGCACCATTTTATTGGCAAGAATAAGTCTATTGATGTTGGGGGTTGGGTCGGGTGTTTGCTGGAATGACGACAGACAATTATTGAAGCAGGGAGCAGAGAAAGCAATTATGCTTATTCTGGCAATTCGAACATAAGGACATAAGAAATAGGAGCAGGAATAGGCCATTCAGCCCTTCGGGCCCACTCTGCCATTCAATGAGATCATGGTTGGTCTTCTACTTCAACACCATTTTCCTGCATTATCCCTTGATGTTTTTAATATGTAGAAATCTATTAATCTTTTTCTTGAACATACTCAACGACTGAGCCTCCACAGCCCGCTGGGGCAGAGAATTCCAAAGATTCACCACCCTCTGGGTGAAGAAATTCCTCCTCATCTCAGTCCTAAATGGCTTGACCCTTCTTCTGAGACTGTGTCCCCTGGTTCTAGACTCCCCAGCCAGGGGAAACATCCTCCCTGCATCTACCCTGTCGAGCCCTGTAAGAATTTTGTATGTTTGAATGAGATCACCTCTCATTCTTCTAAACTCCAGAGAATAAAGGCGCAGTCTATTTAATCTTTCCTCATAGGACAATCCCTCTATCCCAGGAATTAGTTTGGTGAACCTCCGTTGCACCCCCTCGATGGCAAGTATATCTTTCCTTAGGTAAGGAGACCAAAACTGCACACAATACTCCAGGTACAGTCTCACCAAGGCTCTATATAATTGCAGTAAAATATCTTTACTCCTGTACTAAAATCCTCTTGTAATAAAGGCCAACATACCATTTGCCTTCTTAATTGCTTGTTGTACCTGCATGTTAGCTTTCAGTGATTCATGAATGAGGACACCCAAGTCCCTTTGAAGTTCACCACTTCCCAGCCTCTCACCATTTAAGAAATACTCCGTATTTCTGTTTTTCCTACCAAAGTGGATAACCTCACATTTGTTCACATTGTATTCCATCTGCCAAATTTTTGTCCACTTGCTTAGCCTCTCTAGATCCCCTTGAAGCATCTTTGCATCCTCCTTACAACTCACACTTCCACCTAGTTTTGTGGAAATGTTACATTTAATCCCCACATCCAAATCATTGATATAGATTGTGACTAGCTGGGGCCCAAGCACTGATCCTTGCCGTACCCCACTTGTCACAGCCTGCCAACCTGAAAATGACCCACTTATTCCTACTCTCTGTTTTCTGTCCATTAACCAGTTCTCAACCCATGCCAGTATATTCCCCCAAATCTCATGTGCTCTAATTTTGTTTACTAACCTCTTGTGTGGTACCTTATCAAAATTTCTAGAAAATCTAAATATACCACCTCCACCAGTTCCCCCTTATCTATTCTAGTTACATCCTCAAAAAACTCCAACAGGTTTGTTAAACATGATTTCCATTTCATAAATCCATGTTGATTCTGCCCAATTATTTTCTAAATGTCCTGTTATCACATCGTTTATTATAGATTCCAACATTTTCTCTATGACTAGTATTAGACAAACAGGTCTGTAGTTCCCCATTTTCTCTCTCTCTCCTTTGTAAATAGTGGGGTTACAATTGCCAACTTCCAAACGGCAGGAACCATTCCAGAGTCTATAGAATTTTGAAAGATGACCACCCATGCATCTACTATCTCTCCAGCCACCTCTTTTAACTCTCAGGATGTAGATCATCGGGTCCAGAGGATTTATCTACTTTAAGTCCCATTAATTTCTCCAGTACTTTTTTTTTTACTAATAATATCTTACAGTTCCTCGTTTACACTAGTCCATTATTTTTGGGAGGTTTTTAGTATTTTCCTCTGTGAAGACAGACACGAAGTATTTGTTTAGTTTCTCTGCCGTTTCCTTATTCCCCATTATAAATTGTCCTGACTCCGCTTATAATGGACCCACATTTGTTTTTGCTAATCTTTTCCTTTTTACATAAATATATAAGTTTTTACAGTCTGTTTTTATGTTTTTCGCTAGTTTATTATTCTATTTTCCCTTTCTTAATATTTTTCTTGGTCCTCCTTTGCAGAACTCTAAAATGCTCCCAATCCTCAGGCTTACCAAGTCTTTTTGGCAACTTTATACGCCTCTTCTTTTGATCTAACACAATCTTTGATTTCTTTTGCTAGCCACGGTTGGAACACTTTCCTTGCTGGGCTTTTGTGCATTAACGGTATGTATGTTGTAAATTATGTGCTGAATTTTACAAGCCCTCTGACGTCGACGGTCATGGCCGGGGGCCCAGAAAATCCTCTGTGGGAGGCCCGCCACGGGCCTCGACGCCAGGAAGGCCCTGACCCATTTTACTGGCGGTGGAACCTTAATTTCAATATTCAAATAAATTTAAATCACCGAGTAATCACTTACCTTTCCATGATGGCAGTCCCATGAAATCACTTCATGGTCTCCACCCCACCCCTCACGATCACATACCTCTTTCAGCCCTACAGCTCTCTCAAAACTCTCCAATCCTTGTGTATCTCACCCCCCATCACTCCGTCTCGCCATTGCTGATTATATCTTCAGTTGACTATGCCCAGTGCTCCAGAATTGCCTCCCTGAACCCCCTACCCCAGAGATCTGAGGCGTAACACTGGTGGGGAGAGAGGAGGAGTGAAGTTTTCAGGGTGGGGGGAAGCGGGCAAAACTCTTACTATTGGCTGTGGGGATGGTGGAAAGGGGTTGAGGGTCAAGAGTAACTAGGTTCGGGGGGGAACGTTCGGCATCAGAATAAAAGTTTGTTTTGGGGGCAATTTATATATTGAGTACTCATTGGGAGGGGGTGGGGGTGGGGTGAGAGAGGGGATTCAAAGTGATATTACAATTTCATTTTAACTTTTTGCACACTGGGACCTTAAAACATTTTTAAATAACCTGTCAGGGCTTGAAGTCCTTTAAAAATGGCGCCAGCGCCTGCGCAGTGGCACCAGATGCCGTTGCCGGGGACGAAGCGTCCACTCCCTCTACATCATCGGGGGTGGGTGGTCTACCCCCTCCATGTTAATAAGCCGCCATGCGAAATATTGCGGCGGCTCTGCAACGCAAGTCTCGCGCGTGTGCCACACACTTTTTGAAGCTCGCTGCCATCCTTGGCGGCGAGCTGTAAAAATTCAGCCCTATGTATTAATTCTTTAAATGTTAGGCATTGCCTATCTGCCGTCAGACCTTTTCGTGTAGTTTCCCAATCCACCATAGCCAATTTGCCCTCATAACTTCATAGTTTTCTTTGCTTATATTTAAGACCCTAGTTTCTGATTGAACTACATCACTTTCAAACTTAATGTAAAATTCTATTATATTTTGGTCACATCCTTTTACTTCTTGCCAGATAGGCTTCTGGGCAAGCCTTTAAGGGACTCTGGTTTAGGTTGTTTTTCGCTCTGTAGAGAACAATCAGTGTGCATTGCATTTTACCAAAATTGGTATTGAAATCCTAACTATGGCCTGCATTTTACGCCCCCCCCCCCCACAAAGAGCGGGTTGGTGGCGGGAGGGGGGTGTAAAATGGAGTGGGAGGCTTGGGGGGGCCCTTTCCGACCCACTCCCGCCTCCGCTGCTATTTTAAGTGGGGCAGTGGTGGCAAAAACTGGCCCGCCTGCCCCAGGCCAATCAAGGCCCTTAAGTGGCCAGTTAAGGGCCTCTGCCCTCCGCCATGGGGATTTTACCCTTGGCTAGTCAGGCAGCCCAGGCCGGAGAAAAGCCCCCGACAAAAGCAGACCGCTTTCTGACGGCCTGGGAGGGAGGGGCCCTCATGATCAGGCACCCTGTGCCCGACAGAGTGCTGCCTCCAATGCCTCAACCAGCCCCAACACCCAACATGCCCCCTGTCCCCGCAAGAGACCATCCTTACCTCACTGGGGCCCGATCAATCACTTCTGACGAAGCCACAAAAACTTACTTTCTCCCAGGGCCATCCTTCTTCTTCAGTCAGGTTGCAGACCCAGCAGTGGCCTCCGCTCTCAGTGGCGCTGCTGGGACTAAGAGCTGCTGGCAGCTCCATTAGGCGGAACCTCTGCCTCAATGAGGTGGAAGTTCCGCCTCAGACCAAGTAAGGGCCTGGGGACCATAAAATGCGGTCCAGATCCCCAAGCCACGACATTTCAGTCAGTGGATGGCTCCCATCCAGCAAAGTAAAATTCCAGCCTATGTAACAACTCTCAATTTACATTGCATGGTGAGGCTCTTGTCCACTTTGGGCAGGAGTGCTTAATGCCTGAATCGAGGCCTGCTTGAAAATCAGAGGGTGGGCCTTAGGTGGTAAGTCAATTTGTGCAATTTTGGTCTCAATACCACCCTACTCCTGCTGATGAATGATTTGGTAGAGACCAAAATCAGGATCAATGAATCTGTGCTAATTATGTGACCAGTCATACCACCTGATTAACAATGGATAAATCAGAAAGCAATTTGGATAAGCTTAGAGTTTAAAAATGATGCTGCCATTAATCTTGTAGTCCTAATTTCTGCCCTTATGGTTGAAAAAAATCCGATTTCAGAATTATTAAGAGCATACTTTACTAAGATTTATGTTCCTAGCACTATTTTTTGTGAGGTAGTCTTAATTTATACAGCATTGAAGCTTTAAATAAAATATTATCACACATCTTTACTATTCACAGGAGTTTTTTTAAAAATTCATTTCACAGGATGTGGGCATCGCTGGCAAGCCAGCATTTGTTGTCCATCCCTAATTGCCCTTCAGTAGGTGGTGATGAGCTGCCTTCTTGAACTGCTGCAGTCCACCTGGTGCAGGTACATCCACAGTGCTGTTCAGGAGTGAGTTCCAGGATTTTGATTCAGCAAAAGTGAAGGAATGGCGATATATTTCCAAGTCAGGATGCTGTGTGACCCTTCCGAAGAAGGGTCACTGAACCGAAACGTTAACTCTGCTTCTCTTTTCACAGATGCTGCCAGACCTGCTGAGTGGTTCCAGCATTTCTTGTTTTTATTTCAGGATGCTGTGTGACTTGGAGGGGAACTTGCAGATGGTGGTGTTCACACGCGTCTGCTACCTTATCCTTCTAGGTGGAAGCTGCTGTTGAAGGAGGTGTGGTGAGTTGCTGTAGTGCATCATGTACATGGTATTTTTAAACTTAATGAAACAAGGCTTCGGAAACTTTTATTTGCCAAAGGTAATTCACACTTCTTAATTAACTCACTTCCACTCAAAAACCATTGTAGACTTCATTATACAGAATTAAATATTTGCTGGATGCCTTTCTTAGACCTTGGGATTTGAACGTCGTTAAGCGAGCTATTCTAGAATAAGCTGCCATTGTATTTTCTATAAAGCAAAAATAAACACATTTACCATGAAAACAGCACATTTTTAAAGCCAAAGAATATTTTCCCACCATACAAAATAATGTAGTATAATTTTGAAGCTCCAAGTGTTAAAAATGTCCATCTATATGCGATGTACTTACCTATAGTTGTGTGATGTTAGTTGCACCTTTCCGAACATTGTCATTGTTGTGAACAATTAAGAAAACAATGCATCACATTTCTTCATTAGCTAATTTGAAATATTGGGCTGGATTTTAAGGAGCCCTCAACATCAGGATCCATAGCAGGGGGGGCCAGAAGATGGCCTCAGATGAGGCCCACTACAGACCTCGACGCCAGCAGGGCCTGGCCCGATATTACCGGCGGCTGCGAGGTCTTATGGTGGCCCTGCCCACCTCTTGGCAATGGGACTGCAATTTAATTATTTAAATAAATTAAAATACCTAAATTAATTACTCTCACGTCGCCTCCTGATGTCCCGCCGTGATTTTCACCCTGGCGGCTGGCACTGCCGCACCTTCGGCGGGGGGGGGGGGGGGGGGCGGTGCATGGAGTATGTTTATCAGTGTGGGGGGGACAATCGGAGTCAGATTAGCATCATGGGTGTAGGGGAAGGTGGGAAGGGTTGAAGTTGAAAGTTTGTGTAAGTTTGGGGGGTAGGTCAGATGGAAAAGGTAAGTGTTTTGGGAGGGGGAAAGGGCAAATAATTTAATTGTTATTGGGGGGTGGGAGAGGGGAAAAAGAAATGTCTTTATTTATTTTTATTTACTTTACCTTTAAATATTTAAATTTCCTAGTAGGGCTAACAGCCCTTTAAAAATGGCGTCAGCGCCTGTGCACAGGCAGCTGACGCCATTGCTGGGAACAGATAGCCCACCCCCTCCACGTGATCGCGACGGCTCTTTGGCGTGCGGCGGGCTTATACAATTCAGTCCATTGATACTGGCTGGTTTTAGGATAAAAGTTCAGCACGTAGCTATAAAATAAATAGAGCTCCTAGTTATGTTGAAAATCAGTGGCTACAAGGAAGCCAAAAATAATCTGAGCATCACCTTATGATTACTGAGGTACTTGCAGTGACCGATATCCTAATACTATGGGCAGGACACTATAGGCCCACCACTGAAATAGGCAGCGGACCCGCACACAAGGAGCGCACATTGTGGAGCTGCCGTGATTTCAAACGTGGCAGCTCATTAGCATGGTCGGGGCAGTCGCCCCTCCCCCCTCAATGACGTGGAGGAGGCGGGCAAGCCATCCCTGGCAACAGCGTCCGGCACCACTGCGCAGGCTCTGCGCATTTTTAAAGGGTTTGGAGACGTAAATGACAAATGAAATTTTGCCCTTCCCCCCCGGCCCCGAAATACTTAATTATATGACTTTTCCCCCCAATCTAAAGTTCAGAACCTTTATTCTTTACCCCTTCCCATCACGCCCCTCGACCAATCACGTAAGTTTGATCCCACTCCTCCCCTCCCGCACTAAGAAAATGACCTCCTCCCCCCTCCCTTGTTTCCCTGGACAGGGATTCGAAGGCGTGGCAGCGCTGGCTGCCAGGATGAAGATCGGTGTGGCAAATCAGGAGGAGACAGGACCTTCATTAATTCAGGTAGGTTAATTTATTTACATATGGAAACCGTGGTCCCATCAGCGAGCGGTGGGGGGTGGGGGGGCCCGGGTGGGGGGGCCCTCCCTGAGGCCTTTTTGCCTCCATTGAGATCAGGCCGGGCCCAGCCAGCATTGGGGTCGGTGGCAGGCCTCATCCGCAGTGATCTTCATGCCCCCCCGCCACTGTTCCCAACGTCCGGGCTCTATCAAATTCAGCCCTATGAATGCTGCATAAATCAGCTGATTCTATGTGGCTGGTATTGCCAAATAAAAGTACCGGAATGATGTTTATAGCATCACTTTAACTGCTTAATGAACCAGCATGATTAAAGATGATTTTCATCCACATTCTTTGTATTTATATTTCAAGATTATACATATAGTATATGTTTTCATTAATAAATGAGTCTATACTTGATATAATTAGACAGATGAATATGTGATGTTTTGTTGCTTTAATCACTGAAATCTTAAACATATCCGAATTGCTAATAGGACACATTCGCCCGACAAAAGCAATTTATGTCTGGATGTAGCAGGTGCTGCCACAACCCCAAATTCTCATTGCAGAAATTATTTTCTTAATAATGTCTGATGAGTTAATTCCTCTCCACATATCTAGTTCTTTTGACTGTACTATGTCCCATGACCTTCTTGAACTAAATGATTTTTATATAATGACTGTACTTCCTGCAATACAGTCAGATTTTTTATGGCTAAAGTCATGTAATATAAAACAGTAACTACAATATTGTTTGAAAAGTCACACAATTTTTATTATCATTCTGTTAATGCAGGGATGGTTGTGACTACCACTACTGACTTCTTTCTAAGCTCAATTTCTGCTAATAAAAGAAAAAAACTTCTGTGGACTTTGTTGGCTTGCAGATAAGGGACTGGTGTTTGGTAATTTTAATAATACTATATTATAACCTTGAGTACCAATCATTTACACAGCTACAATGAGTGGGAAAAGAACAGTATTCAGCTATTATGGACACAGATTGGAGGTCAGACTGATGGCATGTGCTCTGGAATGTGACGTAGACTACAAGAAACATGGCTTGAGAGAGACATTTAAGGTTCATTTTGGGATGGTCAGAGAAGTGGATTATTGTGTATTGATGAATATTGGATGGACTGAGGGTCAATGTTACGATTGAACTGTCAGATTGAGATCATTATTTATGAAAAGGTAGATGCATATTATGACTGTTACATAAGGTAACTATGAGGTTCTCACACTAACTTTAAAAAAATGGTCAAAGTCATGATATGGCAGCACCAACAATAAAAAGAAAAAAAAACTGCAAATGCTGGAAATCTGAAATTAAAAATATACAGAAATTCATAGCAGTTCGGTCAGCATTTCCAAACGGAAAGACAGTTTTTTATTTTATTTGATGTGGGCTACTCTAGCAAGCGTTTCGACCCAACAACAATGAATGTCAGAATGTTGTGTGATTCGGAGGAGAACTTGGAGATTGCTGCTCTTGTCCTTTGTGGTGGTAGAGATTATAGGAGAGCGAGGTGCTTTCAAAGTAGCCTTGGTGAGTTGTTGCAGTGCATCCTGTAGATTATACATATTGTAGCCACAGTGCACTGGTGGTGAAGTGGGTGGATATAGAGTCCAGTGGCTTGGGCACTGATCAAGCAAACTGCTCAGTCCTGAATGGTGTCAAAGCTTCTCGAGTGTTGTTGCGATGTGTGCAGTCATGTGTCCAATGAAGGATAGAGAATGTTCAGTGTAATTATTGGAAATTGCTGTGGTTTAAGCTGAAGCATATCTTGTGGAGAGTCACTTAACTGCAGAATTTATCTTCTTGTGCTCCTAATTAGGCAAACTGATGTTTACAGAACTCACAGTTGGAGCAGTGGGGTTCCAGGAGATTTAGGCAAAATGTCATAGCATTAATGTAATACAATTACAGTAGTATCAAAGCCAGATATACCTATACACGGTGAACATTAAAAAAAGCAGCTGTCTTTTGTTGGGTAACTCATTCTCTCAGGACTGCTTAGGCCATGCACCAGCTGTACCCACTTGCTCCCAGGCTTTCATCAAAGCTGTTTGCAATCAGATAGTAGAAGGTCTGCAAAGGCAGTTCAGGATTGACTACCCTGAAAATATCCACTACTCCCCATGGGAATCAATTTGGTTCTAAGCATTACCCTCCACTGGATGCAGTTCAGGCCAGGACATCAACAGGGTACAGGACTCCAACATGCATCATGCATCACTCCACACCACATTGTACTGGTGCTGCAACATGTGCTGCCAATGTGCTCTCATCTTGAAATCATTCGTTAATCAATGAAAAGGATAAAAAAGAAACATTGCAACTATCTCTTTTCTCCAGTTCTCAACTGACTGATCTGCTATGTATTTTGAGAATGAGTATAATCTGATATTGTAACTATGGGCACTACCACAAGGGGAAACTAAATTATTAGCAGTGAGTTCACTATAGTTTACTACAAAATAATTGGCTCTTTGCAATTACTGAGATGTGAATAGTGCTTCAGCAGGCAAGCAGACTTTGTTTAAATTTAAAAGCTTCCTTTTTGATGTGCTTTTGCATTAGCTGCTTTAAAACTACAAGCAATACTGATCCAACTGTTTCAAATAATTTCTGAAAACCATTTTTCCGATGTTATCAGATTTCTGATAGATGATTCATCCAAAGCTATCCTCAATGTCATCAGGAGATTTTTGATAGGTGACTGGCTAAAAGTGCTTCTCCACATAGTTAGTTGGAGATGTGACTTGAATCATCTTATGATAATTGAGGAAACATCATTGACTTGGAGCAGCCGTATCAATCGTAACACGACAGTGAACTTGCATTAAAACATCGACATGGCCATTATGACAGACACAGCTTTTCTCAATTATATTTGTGCTATGATGTGACGCCTTGGGTATATGGCTGACTCATGCTTTAAATCTAAGATTTGACCAAGGTTGACAGCTTTATAACTAACATAGAAAAAGGAATCGAACCCAGGACCCTGAAATATAGATTACTGATCAAACAGCAAACATAGGGGGAAAGTCACTTTAGCCTGGCATAAAGTGATCAATTCTTAAATAATTTGTTATCTCACAATATATGTTTTATATTAAGGTATTAATAAAGAAACACCACAACGGCTGTAACTTTGTGTTTGCATTGTTTATATTTCACTGATTTAGTTTTATTTTCTCCTAGGCACTATCTATATCTGAATAAAGAATTCTTAAGGGAATAGTAACAACATGCTGGATATTACAGATAAATACATACATTGTACAAAGAACCATAAAGCACCTAATGGATGACACCATCACAATACACCAGACGGCAGTGTGCATTAATTGACTTTTCCTGATTATATAAGGAATTCTGACCTAGTTTATTAATCTATAGATAAATCAATCCGTCCTTTGTCCGTATGAGAAACACAAGCTTTGACCGAATTACAGGAAATCCTTAGATAAACAAAATCCAGATCTAGCCTATGTCTACTACATTTGTAAAAGAGTTCAGACAGTTTGGTCAATGTTTTTCATTTCTTATTCGCTCACCAAAGGACTTCCATCTGTTGTCCCAAAACTGTCACACAATCAGCAACAACAGCAAATTTCTAAGAATATAATGACAACAGACAGAAAATATATCATGCTCACTCCAATCTGTACAATAGTAAAACACTTCAAAGAAATGGCACTGTTTTTACATCTCTAAGCTTGAACATTTTATTACAAATCTTTATTTGGTCTTGAGAAGTTGACAGGTCAATTGAGCTGAATAAGTCTAGTTTATGATGCAGTTGTCAGAATTGGTTAACGCACAAGTCTGTTCATTTGGCATCCTGAGATGTTCCAACAATTTTTTCTTGTAAGTCAGCACCTTGAGGTTAATTACTTTACCAATTTGAGTAAATGGCATGCCATATTCTCATCTGTCTCCATTAGGACCCTACTATTCTTCAATTTATGATGACTGGGGTCAAGGTAGTGGTAAGTAAGATAATAAACTGCAATTTCTCAGTTTTGTATTTACACAAATCCTGATCGCCCAATTTCCCTTCCTGGCTCTCATTTGAACAGATATTGTAAATGATTCCCTCTCTGGAGGCACTGTTCTCCTCCTTCAAAACCATCATCTGATCCACCTCCTCAACAAGTGCACACCCAACCCCTCTATTCTTAATAACTACTGCCCCATCCAGCACTGGTTGCCTCTGGGAAAACCAATGCAGAATACCAGATCAGTTAAAAAAAAGTTAAGTAGTTACCACAATCATAGCCACTCCCGGGCCCAAGATCTGAGACCTCCCACCCAACTCTGATCTCCAGCACCCCTTCGATCTCCTCACCCCCCAGGCCACGGCCTCAAGCTCCTATCCTTCCTGACATTACTCCCGACGCCTGTGATCTTCATGCCCAATTGCACACTGAGCTCCAATCACAAATTCGAAGGCCCACCCATTCCTCCTCCAAACACCAGCGATCCAACCTGATCACGTACCTGGAAATTGGAGCAGTACCCTGTGTGGGTTCCTACCGCAGTCCCATCTACATTATGATCATTTGAGGCAATTAGCACTATGTGGTTGAGGCACCGAAAAATGGGCACTCCTGAATTTATCCCTCAATGTGGGCTCCACAATGCCAGGTTGTGTCCCAGAGGGGACAAAGCATCAAAAGAGCTACTCAAGCCAGTTTTATTTTTTGGCCCAACTGGCAGGTGGCTCACTCCCACTAGGCTGCAGGACGCTCTCCAATATTCCAACATTTCCACTTTGTGGGTGACCTTGTAGCACCACACTATTGGTGCAGATGCCTGCCATAATATTTAATTCATCCTTTGCCTGAGATTTGGGACGGGGTCAAGATGTGGTCAGAATTGTGGTTGGAATTCCATCCCACTGCAACTTCTACACTAGTATTTTTGGTTGTAAATCTGTTCTCCTGACCACAAATAGGACGATCAGAAGTTTTAAATCATGACTGCAGATAAAGTCAACAAATTCTTATAATTACATGAAGAACGTGGATACATAACATGAAAAGGATGCTGAAAATAAAGATAATAAACTAGTATATCACTAGAAACACATTAACACAAGAATATACTTATTGGTCTGAATGCTTAATTATCAGTGTTTCAAACGTCTGGGGGAATGAATTTCCATGAACTTTGGCAGAGGAGCCACAGAAATACCACAAAAACAACAGAAATTGTGGGATTTCTACTGATCTTTCTCCAATGAAATTTGCCCTCACTGGACGAGGGAGATTGCATCCATAGTATCTGGATTGACTGTTCATGTCTGTTCAGAATTAAGAGACTTTTTTCAAACATTTCCTTGTACAGCACAGGGAGGCGGGGTGGGGGGGAGGGTGTGGGGGTGATGATTTTCCATGGGAATTCGCCCACTTTCCTGTTGTAACTTAATTTACACCCCTTTTCCAGGATTTGGCAGCAGTTCTACTGAATTTACAGCAGATAAATAGGAGAAAACTAACAGGAATTCATCCTCTAGAAGCAGTGCACAAGCACTGTCATAACATTTTTCTTAACTTATGGTAATGCCTTGAAAATGCTTCAAAAAAGCCCTGTGTTTATGTTCATCAGTATATTAGTGTATGCCATTCTGGCATCAACAGCAACTTTGAATTTCTGGCACATATGCAGCCCAAAGGAACTCATTGAACAATGTCCTTTGTCTCCAGATCTGTTGAGTCCAACCATGAAGCAATCACTTAGAGGACAGTGACGAGATGTAGAAGCATGCCAGATCTTCGGGGGAGAGGACATTAATATTGGCTTCTGAAAATGTGGACATTGGGTTACTTTGAATTTTATTGTGACACACATTATTCGATTAGTGAACAATGGACAAAAAAATGATTTTTTTTTTAGATTTTACTATTTCTTTTTTCTCTCTAATTATGGTTCTGGTGGAATGCAGAGCAACATTTTCAATCTGTACTATGATTGTTTTTATTCATTCATGGGATGTGGGCATCATTGGCTAGGCCAGCATTTATTGCCCATCCATAATTGCCCTTGAGAAGATGAGCTGCCTTCTTGAACTGCTGCAGTCCATGTGAGGTAGGTATACCCACAGTGCTGTTAGGAAGGGCGTTGCAGGATTTTGACCCAGTGACAGTGAAGGAACAGCAATATAGTTCCAAGTCAGGATGGTGTGTGACTTGGAGGGGAACTTGCAGGTGGTGTTGTTCCCATGCATTTGCTGCCCTTGTCCTTCCAGGTGGTAGAGGTCGCGGGTTTGGAAGGTGCTGTCTAAGGAGCCTTGGTGCGTAGCTGCAGTGCATCTTGTAGATGGTACACACTGCTGCCACTGTGCGTCGAAGGTGGAGGGAGTGAATGTGAGTGGATGGGGTGCCAATCAAGCGGGCTGCTTTGTCCTGGATGGTGTTGAGCTTCTTGAGTGTTGTTGGAGCTGCACCCATCTGGGCAAGTGGAGAGTATTCCATCATACTCCTGACTTGTGCCTTGTAGATGGTGGACAGGCTTTGTGGAGTCAGGAGGTGAGTTACTCGCCGCAGGATTCTTAGCCTCTGACCTGCTCTGGTAGCCACGGTATTTATATGGAAAGTCCAGCTCAGTTTCTGGTCAATGGTAGCCCCTAGGATGTTGATAGTGGGGGATTCAGCGATGGTAATGTCACTGAAAGTCAAGGGGAGATGGTTCGATTCTCTCTTGTTGGAGATGGTCATTGCCTGGCACTTGTGTGGCGCGAATGTGACATGCCACTTATCAGCCCAAGCCTGGATGTTGTCCAAGTCTTGCTGCATTTCTACACGGATTGCTTCAGTATCTGAGGAGTCACAAATGGTGCTGAACATTGTGCAATCATCAGCGAACATCCCCACGTCTGACCTTATGACTGAAGGAAGGTCATTGATGAAGCAGCCGAAGATGGTTCGGCCTAGGACACTACCCTGAGGAACTCCTGCAGTGATGTCCTGGAGCTCAGATGAATGACCTCCAACAACCACAACCATCTTCCTTTGTGCAAGGTATGACTCCAGCCAGCGGAGGGTTTTCCCCCGATTCCCATTGACCTCAGTTTTGCTAGGGCTCCTTGATGCCATACTCGGTCACTCTTACCTCACCTCTTGAGTTGAGCTGTTTTGTCCATGTTTGAACCAAGGCTGTAATGAGGTCAGGAGCTGAGTGGCCCTGGCAGAACCCAAACTGAGCCTCACTAGCAGGTTATTGATAAGCAAGTGCCGCTTTATGGCACTGTTGATGACACCTTCCATCACTTTACTGATGATTGAGAGTAGACTGATGGGGTGGTAGTTGGCCGGGTTGGACGTGTCCTGCTTTTTGTGTACAGGACATACCTGGGCAATTTTCCACATTGCAGGGTAGATGCCAGTGTTGTAGCTGTACTGGAACAGCTTGGCTAGGGGCGCAGCAAGTTCTGGAGCAGAGGTCTTCAATACTATTGCCAGAATATAGTCAGGGTTCATAACCTTTGCAGTATCCAGTGCCTTCAGTCATTTCTTGATATCATGCGGAGTGAACCGAATTGTCTGAAGTCTGGTACCTATGATGCTGGGGACTTCAGGAGGAGGCCGAGATGGATCATCAACTCGGCACTTCTGGCTGAAGATTGTTGCAAATGCTTCAGCCTTATCTTTCGCACTGATGTGCTGGGCTCCCCCATCATTGAGGATGGGGATATTTGTGGAGCCACCTCCTCCAGTTAGTTGTTTAATTGTCCACCACCATTCACGGCTGGATGTGGCAGGACTGCAGAGCTTAGATCTGATCCATTGGTTATGGGATCGCTTAGCTCTGTCTATCGCATGCTGCTTACGCAGTTTGGCACGCAGATAGTCCTGTGTTGTAGCTTCACCAGGTTGACACCTTATTTTGAGGTATGCCTGGTGCTGCTCCTGGCATGCCCTCTTGCACTCTTCATTGAACCAGGGTTGGTCTCCTGGCTTGATGGTAATGGTGGAGTGGGGGATATGCTGGTTACAGATTGTAGTTGAGTACAATTCTGCTGCTGTTGATGGCCCACAGCGCCTCATGGATGCCCAGTTTTGCACTGCTAGATCTGTTCGAAATCTATCCCATTTCGCACGGTGGTAGTGCAACAAAACACGAAGGAGGGTATCCTCAATGTGAAGGCGGGACTTCGTTTCCACAACAACTGTGCAGTGGTCACTCCTACCAATACTGTCATGGACAGATGCATCTGCAGCAGGCAGATTGGTGAGGACGAGGTCAAGTATGTTTTCCCCTCTTGTTAGCTCCCTCACCCCCTGCCGCATACCCAGTCTAGCAGATATATTCTTTAGGACTCAGCCAACTCGGTCAGTAGTGGTGCTACTGAGCCACTCTTGGTGATGGACATTGAAGTCCCACACCCAGAGTACATTCTGTGCCCTTACCACCCTCAATGCTTCCTCCAAGGCGTTTTCAACATGGAGGAGTACTGACTCATCAGCTGAGGGAGGGCGGTAGGTGGTAATCAGCAGGAGGTTTTCTTGCCCACGTTTGAACTGATGCCATGAGACTTCATGGGGTCCAGAGTCGATGTTGAGGACTCCCAGGGCAACTCCCTCCTTACTGTATACCACTGTGCCCCCATCTCTGCTGGGTCTGTCCTGCCGGTGAGACAGGACATACCCAAGGATGGCGATGGCAGTGTCTGGGACATTGTCTGTAAGGTATGATTCCGTGAGTATGACTATGTTATGCTGTTGCTTGACTGTGGGACAGCTCTCCCACCTTTGGCACAAATCCCCAGATGTTAGTAAGGAGGACTTTGCAGGGTCGACAGGGCTGGGTTTGCCATTGTCAGTGCCTTGGTCGATGCCAGGTGCTCTGTCCGGTTTCATTCCTTTTTATTGACTTCACAGCGGTTAGATACAACTGAGTGGCTTGCTCGGCCATTTCAGAGAGCATGTAAGAGTCAACCACATTGCTGTGTGTCTGGGGTCACATGTAGGCCAGACCAGGTAAGGACAGCAGATTTCCTCCCCTAAAGGACATTAGTAAACCAGATGGGTTTTTACAACAATCGACAATGGTTTCATGGCCATCATTAGACTAGCTTTTTAATTCCAGATTTATTAATGGAATTCAAATTCCACCTTCTGCTGTGGTGGGATTTGAACCCATGTCCCCAGAGCAATACCCTGGGTCTCTGGGTTACTAGTCCAGTGACAATACCACTACGTCACCACCTCCCTTTAGGTTAATTAGATATGCTACTACTTCCCCCTCACTAGTTGTTCTTACTTTTGGCCCCTCAATATTTTTGGTCCACCTGCATGTTCTGTGGAACTTACATTGGAATTTGGAAACTGGTATGAAGAATGTTCAAAGTGGTCTTGACATCTCAGTTGCCACTTTCTACATGTTGGATGGTGATAAGCCAACATGTAAACGATGAAAAGCCTGAACACAGGTCCTGCAATTTCTTTTCCAAAGTCAAGAATGTACATATGTTAAAGAAAATATATGGATAAAGACTTGGGGGGAGATGTAGTATAAGGACCTGAAAGGGTTAATGCTGGAGACAGTGACAGCAACCCCTCCCACTGTAGTGATGATGAATCACAGAATAGTTACAGTGGAGAAGGTGGCCATTTGGCCCATCGTGTCCACACCAGCTCTCTGAAAGAGCAATTTACTCAGTTCCATTCCCCCACCTTCTCCCCATAACCCTGCACATTCTTCCTCTTCATCTAACAGTCTAATTCCCTTCTGAATGCTTCAATTGAACCTGCCTCCATCACACTCTCAGGCAGTGCATTCCAGACCTTAACCACTCTCTGTGTGAAAAAGCTTTTCCTCATGTCACTTTTGCTTCTCTTACCAAATACTTTAAATCTGTGCCCTCTCGTTCTCAATCCTTTCACAGGTGGCAACAGTTTCTCTCTATCTGCAATGTCCAGATCATTCATGATTTTGAATACCTCTAGCAAGTCCCCTCTCAGCCTTCTCTTCTCCAAAGAAAACAGCCTTAACTTCTCTAATCTATCTTCATAACTGAAATTCCTCATCCCTGGAACCTTTTTGTGAATCTTTTCTGTACTCTTTCCAATGCCCTCTCGTCTTTCCTAAAGTGCGGCACCCAGAAATGGACATAATACTCCAGCTGAGGCCAAACCAGTGTCTTATACAAGTTCAACATAACCTCCTTGCTCTTGTACTCTATGCCCCCATTAATAAAGTCCAGGATACTTTATGCTTTATTAACCGCTTTCTCAACCTGCCCTGCCACCTTCAATGACTTACGCACATGTACACCCAGGTCCCTCTGCTCCTGCACCCCATTTAGAATTGTTATAATAATAGTCACATTGTCGTGGGCTTTGGAAGAAGAGAGTAGCAGCATGAAGGATGCTAGCTAGAGAGGCTTGTGGAGAGTGTAGAGATGTGTAAATAATAAGAATTATTTGTTGACCTTATCCAGACTCCAAGACTTTACCAACAACGCCCGAGCTACACTACAACTACAACAACACTGCCTGAAACAGGCATGAGCCTAATTGCCATTCATAATTTTCAGCATCAATGGTAGAGCTGCAGGCTGTTCAAAAATAGATTTCATTTTGTTTCCCTCTCCTCCCCACCTGACTGCATTTCCCATTCCAATCCACCCATTGTTTGCCAATCCTTCCTCCTCCAACCTCCCATTTACTGCAGTTCCATCTCATAGGCTACCGTACTTTGACATATTTTTCCTTTTACAGTAAATTCCCTCACCCCAAGTGCATTTTCCATCTACATCAACTGGCTGTATTTTTCCTCCCTTGATGGCTAGCTGTTCCATGCCTCAATTACCCCCCTACCCCTGTAGATATGAACTCGCCTTCTTCACCATTCCCTTTGTCTCTCCCATCCCTACTCTCTCTCCTCGTCTTTTCCCCCCTCCTCTTCCATCTCCCTTTCCTTCCCACTGTTTTCTCTTTCCCCTTCCACTATTTCTTCCTTTGCAGCCCTTCACTACCCTTTCCTACTTCCTCACCCTTTTTCACTCCCCATATTGGCTCCATTGACCCTCATCATTTAATTCCACTTGACCTGAAAAATTCAAATAGGTCTTTGCTTGTGTGCAATGCCACAGGAGATTGGCTGGTTGTTTATCAAAAATGATGAGCATTTCTAACGTTCTAATGGTATTGCACATCCAACCAGTATTGTGAATATAACATTATTCTACCTCATGTTAGGTGACTGTCAATCATCTGCACTCTATTCCTTTATGTCAATTCAACATTTGCCACAGGATGGTATTGTAGCCTTGTATTTCCTGCAGAACAGCAGACATCTTGCTTAGGTAAATAAAGGCAAGTCCACTGTACTTATTTGGGGACCCATCAAATCCGTGGACTGATCTTTATTTTGGCAAAGGGGGTCCTGGCAATGGGTTGGAAGGCAGGGGGGCAACCCCACCTTGCCCCTTTATCAGACCCCTGACCGAATTCAATGGTAGGCAGGCAATTAACTGCCCACTGTTGGGGATGCTGTGCCCTTTAAAGGACAAGGTCCAAACTCAAGAGCTGCCAGTCCAGCAGAGGGTCGGCAGCTCAGCAGTGTCACTGGGAGTGGTGGCCACTGCTGGTGCTACAGGAGGCTCGGAGCAGTGAAGATGGAGGAGGCCCTGGGATCAAGGTAAGTGAGGTTGGGGTCGCAGGGACCAGACAAGGAGGCCCTTGTGAGGGGGTGGTGTTGGTGGTTGCTGAGCAGTGAAGGATCTTGCCACAGGGGCCCTCGTGGGCTGTAGATTGCCCCTAGAGGAGGGACCCCCCACCTTGAGCCCACTAAGAAGAGGTTGCTAGGTCTCACCTGGCGATGTCTCCTTACGACAGCAGGCCCCTCTGACATTGGCTAAATGCCAGTTGGCTTAATTGGCCTTCCAGCAGACCCCCCCATCTGCCATGATGCCCACCACAGACAAATTGGCATGCGGGCAGGAAAACATTGGGCACGCCACTCCATACCATTTTATCTGCCCGCTCCCCTGCTTCCAATGCAAGCCCTGCTTCACTTTTTGCCAAATAATATGGGTTTTGCCATAATAAAAACAGAAAGTGCTGGAAATACTCAGCAGGTCTGGCAGCATCTATGGAGAGAGAAGCAGAGTTAACGTTTCAGGTCAGCGACCTTTCATCAGAACTGGCAAAGGTTAGAAATGTAATAGGTTTTAAGCAAATAAAGCAGAGGTGGGAGAAAAGAGAACAAAATAGAAGATTTTGATAGGACAGTGGGCCGGAGACATTAACTGACAAGAAGATCATGGCACAAAGGCAAAGGCAAAAGAGTGTGCTCTCTTGATGGGTTTTGCCAGCCTCTTCTGTTTAACAACAGCATTGCTGCTGTTGCTACATAGAATTACACAGAACCTACAGTACAGAACCATTTAGCCCAACTGGTCTATGCTGGTGTCTATGCTTCACACAAGACTCCTCCCACTCTTCTCCAGCTAACCCTATCAGCATATCCTTCTATTTCTTTCTCCCTCAAGTACTTAACCAGCTTCCCCTTAAATGTATCTGTGTTATTCACCTCAGTTATTTCAGATTCACGTTCTAACCACTTTCTAGGGAAAGAAGTGTCATGAAAACCCTATATGCCAAATGGGAAATATTAATTTTATTGGTTGGAACCTTACATTAGATTTTTAATGGAAAAATCCTACAAAGTTAACTTTTATAAACTGGCAGCCAAGATGGCCACTGCAATTTACATTTGAAACACCAGAAAATTAAACTGGAGATGAAAAGTCTCACCAAGCTCAGCCAGAACAATGCTTGCTCTCAGTGATTGAATTACCTAGAATGACTTTATCAACACGGTTGTCAAGGCAGTCTACACCCAGAGACTTTGAAAGAGCCAACTCCCTCCAAGTGTGACTGGACATCTTGAGGCATGTAGCACCTTGAATCTCAGAGAAGATTCCAGAAAAAAATCTGATTAAAAACAAAGGGGTTTGATGGAGCCACATGACTGACTGCTCAGATCTGAAGAAACTGTAAGCTTTGTCACACAGACAGCAGACAGGCAGTAACAGAAAAGCCAGCAACAAAGCAGGTTTTCTCTCTCTCTCTCTCCCTCCCCCAAAAATATCAAGAGAGGATCCAGCTGTGACTGGGAACCCTCGCAAGCCTACAGACTGCTACAGCCAGCAACCAGGGGACAGGAATCAACCCCCTCTTCTGCCTTCAGGAGCACTGAACAAAGCAAGCCAACCACCATGCACATGGCCCAGCAAGGACTTCAGGACAACAAATTCAGTTGAGGACTATTGGACTCACATACTGTATTTAAATTCCATTTATTCCGGACTTTAATCCAACCACCAAATCTGTTTCCCTCTGTAATCTTTTTGTGTGTGTGTGACTCTCATCTGAATGTGCACATGAATGTGTAGTGTATTTTGAGTATTTTAAATCGGGTTAGAGTGTTAAGTGTATTAAACTTACTTCTTCCCTGTTTAATCGCAAGAAAACCTGTCTGATTGGTTCTTTTGCAATTACATTAGAGGAACAGGAGCAATTGCTCACTGAGGTGGTAAGGTCAATCACTGTGTTCAAAAAGGATAAACTTTGTTGCGGTCAAACAAGAGAAGGGGCGAAAGGGCAGCCTGAGACCCCTCCTCACCTGGCCGTAACAGAAATTTGGGGGCTATCATTCGGGATCGTAACCCAAAGACAAACGAGAAATTGGAAGTGGGAAACCTAATTGATCCCTAGCAAAAAAAAACTTCAATACAAGTTTTCTTGTGGTTTTGCTGCTATAGTACTAATATGTTCGCATCCGAGGCCAGTACCTTCCCAAGCCAGGGTGAAGTAACTTGGGATAAGTTAAAGACCCTATCTACTGAACAGTTGCAGAATGTAGCTGGGCAGTTTGGGATTACTTTCAGACAAAAGTTAAGAAATCCGAAATCCTAAGTCTTGTGGCCAACCATTTTTCACTTGAACCTGAAGATTCAGAAACAGGGTTGGAGTCCAACTCTGACAGGGTAATGTTAGCTAAAATACAATTAGAACAGAGGAAACTCGAATTGGAATTCCAGAGGGAAGAGAGAAAAGAGAGAGGGAAGAGAGGGAAAAAGAGAGAATTTTCCTGGAGTAGGAAGAAAGGAAGCTAAGGCAGCTTGAATTAACTAGGTGGGAAATGGTAGCCCCCAGTGAAAGCATAGCCCATAGCTCAGGGCCATGTGCTGAGCTCTTAAAGTTCTCCCAGTTGATTCCAAAGTTCAATGAGGGAGATGTGGAAGCATTTTTTGTCACGTTTGAAAAGCTTGCAAGGCAGTTGAATTGACCAGCTGAGAGCTGGTCCCTGTTGTTACAAAGCAAGCTAACAGGAAAAGCCCATGAGATTTATTCACTGTTGCCAGATGAAAGTTCATCCGCTAATGAATTGACTAAAAATGCTATCCTCGGGACATTTGGGCTAGTACTGGAAGCATACCACCAGAAATTCCGAACCCTTCGGAAGCAGCCTGATCAAACTTACCTCAAGTTTGCAAGAAGTTTTCAGCTGGTTAAGGGCCCTTAAGGGTCTAAGTCACTACACTGTGTTAAAAAAGGATAAACAGTGTTGTGGTCAAACCAGAGAAGGGGCAAAAGGGAGCTTGAGACCCCCTCTTCACCTGGCCTTAACAGATATTTTGCCTGAATTCTTTATTGGATTTATTAGTGACCATCATTTTTTATGGTCCCTAGTTTTGGACTCCCCCACAAGAAACATCAGGCTGAATTTTGTCAGATGGTGAGAAGTCCCGCCATCAGGATTGAAAGCGGGAGCCAACCCCATGCCAACAGGACTCGGAGATGGCATTTTATTGGCAGCAGCCAATTAACAGGCTGTCAATGGGACTGCCGTCCAACTGATGATGGTAGCCCGCCCTCCAGAGCTGCTGGCTTTGGCAGCACCACCTACTACTGAGGCTGCAGCATGACACAGAGGGCGCCTCAGTGCTGAGGCACCTTCGAAGAGAATGTAAGTGTCTTCAACCAAGCTGGGGCCAGGTGATCGGGAGGGGTCATATTCAAGCGGTGGTGCCTTAGCCGTGGGGGTGGTCATTGCTGCCAGGGGGATTCCTCCATGAGCCATGGAGCGGCCATTAAGGAAGTTCCCTCTGTGAACCCATTGGGAGGCTGCCAGGGTTTACCTGGCGGTCTCCCCACACAGTGGCATGCCCTTCTGACATGGGAAAAATGCCAGTGGAAGGGGGAGGGGGGAAGTAGCCCTTAATTGGCTACCTAAGTGGCTCAATTGGCTGCCCTATGGGCGGCCGTGCCTCTGAGGTTCCTGCCACTAGCAATACGCGATGAAGGCAGAAAGACATCAGGCTCCTGTTCTGACACCTACCCCCGCCATATTACCAGCCCTCTTACCTTGGTCCGGCACCGCAGGGTTGGGAAAATTCAGCCCATCCTCTCTACAGGGGGAATTTTATGCTCTCCCCGGGACTGGTTTGGAGGCGGGGAGAGCATAACATTGAGTGGGATGACGTTAGGGTGGAGGGTGCGGTTCGCACCACGATCCCACTTCTGCCAAAACTTAGTCCAGGGCGGGAAGGCTGGTAATATGGCGGGCCAATTGAGGCCCTTAACTGGGCAATTAACCCCAATTAAGGGCCTCGTTCCTCTGCAGCTGTAATTAGCCGTGCGACAGGCGGCCCTGTTGCCGCAGAGGAAGCACAGCATGAAAAACCCTGTGGGCTGCTTCCTGGTTCTGGGGGTAGGGGTTGCCTCGTTAAAAGGCACTTAGTGCCTGAATGAGGGACCCGGCATTGAGAGGGGGGAGGGGGCCCGCTGAGAGCCAAACCCTGCCCTTGCTAGCGACTTCCCTCCTCTGCGAGCACCACATCGCAAAACCCCTGCCACCTTGACCTACCTGTGGCTCAGGTCCCGCGACGATCCTCGGTCTCCAGTAGATGTTCCTCCAGCAGCAGCCATTGCCTCCGCAATGGCACTGCGGCTATCGGCCTCCGATTGGCCAGCAGCTCTCCAAGGGCGGGACTTACGGAGACGGGGTCATTGATCCTGTGGAAGGCCCACCACTGTCCACTTGAGTGCCTGATTGGTACTAGATTCAATGGACCTTCCAGAGAAGAGTCAACGCGGGGATCTCGGCGTCACTTTTTCTGGACATCGAGACCCCTGCCGCCAGATAAAATCCCAGCCTACGTCTACCCTATCAAATTTCCTCCATTGTTGATACACAGTGGCAGCAATGTGTACCATCTACAAGATGCACTGTAGCAATCGCGAAGGCTCCTTAGACAGCACGTTCCAAACCTGCGACCTCTACCACCTAGATCAAGGGCAGCAGACGCATGGAACACCACCATCACACTCCATCCTGACTTGGAAATATATCGCTGTTCCTTCACTGTCGCTGGGTCAAAATCCTGTAATTCCATCCCTTACAGAACTGTGGGTGTACCTACACCACATGGGCTGCAGCGGTTTAAGAGAATGGATCACCACTAATGTTCCCGCTAAGCTGCATGCAATTTGAAAGTTCCCACACAAGCCGTACACAAGCTGACCCCTTTAAGTTACCATGCATGCACAAAAAATTTAAAGGTGCTGTGCATTCAAACAAATGGCACATGCACTCCAAAAAAAATTAGTAGGTATATTGCTCACTGCAACCGGCTCAAGGGCAATTTGAGATGTGCAATAAATGCTGGCCTTGCCAGTGATGTCCACATTCCATGAACAAATTTTTAAAAACTGCTTCAAAATTCTAAAGCCCTCTATCAGGTCACCCCTCAGTGTTCTTCCAGCTTGTTCACTCTTTCCTGATTGTTATACCAGTCAGTCCTGGAATCATCCTTGTAAATCTTTTTTTGCACCTTGGCCCGTTCCTCTATTTTGTTTTTGTAATACGGAAAACAGAACTGTGCACAATACTCTAAAATGTGGTCCAACCAAGATTTTATACATGTTTAACCTAACTTCCTGCATTTCAATTCTCTTCCTGTCTCCGCCCCCAATGATCTTTCAAAGGCCGTCTACCTGCTGGGCCATTCTGTCTGTCGGTGTTGCTCTTACTGGATCACTCATCAGCCTGCCTCGCTGGCCTTGCACTACTGTGGTCGTGTCACTCACTGTCACTACTCCCAATAGTCATGTGGCAACCAGAGGGAAAAGCTGGTTTTCAGTCCCGCTTCCAGAGGGAAAACCTAGTTGTCGGTCCTGCTTTTCCCCACACCTGCTGATTGGCCTCCCGACACCCTTGGTATTTAATTAAAGATCCCAATGAAGCCCCAATTTCTAATTAATTAATTTTCCCCAGCAAAGCACTCATCTCTATTTAAGTAATTTCCCCAGCGAATCTTAATTTAATTTATTAATATAGCTGATGTGTAAGGGCCCTTTCAATTTAACCCAATTTTTAATTAGTTAATTTTGTCAAGTGCCTTTGTAATGTATTTAATTAATTTAGTACCCCACCATTGCCAGCCAACTTTAATTTATGAATTGGATGCTATTTCTCCCCATTCTGTTAAGGCTGCTTTAAACTCCTGCAACACCTATCTTCACTTAATTCCTTTTCTTTCAGCTTCATTTTTATTTTTAACTACCCTGTATTCTTCCCTTCCCAATCTCTTCATCTATCCTCTTGTCAGCTTTCTCTTCCCAAAACTTCATCCTACCCTATCATTTGCACCTCAACAGGACAGGTACAAATATCCTTGCAGGGAGGTTTGCGAGTGCTGTTGGACAGGGGTTAAACTAGTTTGGCAGTGGGGTGGGAACCTGAGGGTAAATTCAGATGGGACAAAATCAGAAATGGAAATAGAAGGCAGAAAAATAGTAAATGAGTCTGAAAGGCAGAGGAAACAAAGGTTAGAAAATAATAAAAAGAGTTTGGCAGTGCTCAAGGGTATATACTTCAATGCAAGGAGTTTAGCAAATAAAGCAGATGAGCTGAGGGCACAGATAGACATGTGGCAATATGATATCATAGCTATTACAGAAACATGGCTTAAAGAGAGACAGGAGTGGCAGCTCAATGTTCCTGGTTACAGGGTTTTCAGACGACATAGAGAGGGGTGGCAATTTTTGTCAAAGAAACAATTACAGCTGTGAACAGCATCAAACGAGGCCATATGGATTGAGCTAAGGAATAAAAGAGAGCAATCACACTGCTGGGAGTGTACAATAGGCCCCCAAACTGTCCGAGGGAGATAGAAGAGCAAATATGCAGGCAAATCTCTGAGAAATGTAAAAACAATAGGGCAATAACAGTAGGGGATTTGAACTAACCCAATCTTAACTGGGATAGTTTTAGTATGAAAGGAATTAATGGAGCAGAATTGTTGAGATGCATTCAGGAGAACATTCTTGGCCAGTATGTAGCAAATCCAACAAGAGAAGATGCAGTTCTGGACATAGTTTTAGGAAATTAAACTGGGCAGGTGGAAGGTGTGGCAGTGGGAGAGCATTTTGGTGATAGTGATCATAATTCAGTTAGTTTCAACATAATTATGGAAAAGGACAAAGATAGAACAGGATTTAGAATTCTAAATTGGGGCAAGGCCAATTTTACTAAGCTGAGGAGTTATTTAGCAAAATGGACTGGAAACAGCTACTTGAAGGTATATCAGTGTCAGAACAGTGGGAGGCATTCAAAGGGGAGATTCAAGGGGTTCAGAGTAAACATGTTCCCACAAAGAAAAAGGGTGGGCTGGCCAAATCTAGAGCCCCCCCCCCACCCCCCCCCCCCCCCCACCCCGGATATCAAGGAGCTTACAGGTTAAGATAAGGCAGGAAAGGAAAGCTTATGTCCGACACCGAGAACTCAATACTACAGAAAGCCGAGAGGAGTATAGAAAGTGGAGGGGTGAAATCAAAAAGGAAATTAGGAAATCAAAGAGAGGGCATGAAAGAATATTGGAAAGCAAAATCAAGGTGAACCCAAAGATGTTTTATCAATACTATAAGAGGATAACTAAGGAAAGAATAGGGCCCATAAAAGACTAGAAAGGTAACCGATGTGTCGAGGCGGAAGATGGTGGTATGGTTCTTAGTAAATACTTTTTATCTGTATTCACAAAAGAGGGGGACAATGCAGATATTGTAGTTAAGGAGGAGGAGTGTGAAGTATTGGATGTGTTAAACATAGGGAGAGAAGAATTATTAATGGGATTCACATCCTTGAAAGTGGAAAAATCACCAGGGTCAGATGAAATGTACCTCAGGCTGTTAAAAGAAATCAGGGAGGAAATAGCGGAAGGTTTGACCATCATTTTCCAATCCTCACTGGATACAGGTTTGGTGCCGGAGGATTAAAGGACTGCTAACATCGTACCTTTGTTTAAAAAGGGAGCAGGGGATAGATCGAATAATTACAGGCCAGTCAGTCTAACCTTGGTAGTGGGCAAATTATTGGAATCAATTCTGAGAGACAGGATAAACTGTCACTTAGAAAGGTATGGATTAATTAAGGATAGTCAGCATGGATTTGTTAAAGGAAGATCGTGTCTGACTAATTTGATTGAGTTTTTTGAGGAGGTAACAAGGAGGATTGATGAGGGTAGTGCAGTTGATTTTAGCAAGGCTTTTGACAAGGTCCACATGGCAGACTGGTTAAAAAAAAAGCCCTCGGGATCCAGAGGAATGTAGCAAGCTGGATACAAAATTGGCTCAGTGGCAGGAAACAAAGGGTAATTGTTGATGGGCGTTTTTGCAACTGGAAGGCTGTTTCCAGTGGGGTTCTGCAGGGCTCAGTACTAGGCCCCCTGCTTTTTGTGCTATATATTAACGATTTGGACATAAATGTAGGAGGCATGATCAAGAAGTTTGCAGACCACACAAAAATTGGCTGAGTGGTTGATACCGAGGAGGATAGCTGTAGGCTTAAGGAAGATATCAATGGACTGGTCAGGTGGGCAGAAAAGTGGCAAATGGAATTCAACACGGAGAAGTGTGAGGAATGCATCTGGGGAGGTCAAACAAGGCAAAGGAATACACAATTAATGGGAGAATACTGAGAGGTGGAGAGGAAGTGAGGGACCTTGGAGTGAATGTCCACAGATACCTGAAGATAGCAGGTTGATAAGGTGGTTAAGAAGGCATATGGAATCCTTTCCTTTATTAGCCGAGGTATAGAATATAAGAGCAGGGAGGTTATGATGGAACTGTATAAATCATTTGTTAAGCCACAACTTGAGGACTGTGTGCTGTTCTGGTCACCTCATTACAGAAGGATGTAATTGCACTAGAGAGGGTACAGAGGAGATTTACAAGGATGTTGCCAGGACTGGAAAATTGCAACCATGGGCGACACAGTGGCACAGTGGTTAGTACTGCAGCCTCACAGCTCCAGCGACCCGGGTTCGGTTCTGGGTACTGCCTGTGCGGAGTTTGCAAGTTCTCCTTGTGACCCCGTGGGTTTCTGCCGGGTGCTCCGGTTTCCTCCCACAGCCAAAGCCTTGCAGATTGATAGGTAAATTGGCCATTGTAAATTGCCCCTAGTGTAGGTAGGAGAATTGAGGGAAGGTGGGGGTGTGGTAGGGAGTATGGGATTAATGTAGGATTAGTATAAATGGGTGGCTGATGGCCGGCACAGACTCAGTGGGCCGAAGGGCCTGTTTCAGTGCTGTATGACTCTAAAGACTGGATCGGCTACAACAGCTTCTGTACCCTCTCTAGTGCAATTACATCCTTTCTGTAATGAGGTGACCAGAACTGCACACAGTCCTCAAGTTGTGGCCTAACAAATGGTTTATACAGTTCCATTATAACCTCCTGCTCTTATATTCTGTATCTCGACTAATAAAGGAAATGATTCCATATGCCTTCTTAACCACCTTATCAACCTGCTATCTTCAGAGATTTTATTGAGATGTATAAAATTGTCAGGGGCCTGGATGGAGTGGATACGAAGAGCCTATTTCCCTTAGAGAGGTCAGTGACTAGGGGTCTTAGGTTTAAAGTGATTGGTAAAAGGATTGGAGGGGAGATAAAGAATCTTTTCCCCAGAAGGTGGTGGGAGTCTGGAACTCACTGCCTGAAAGGGTAGTAGAGGCAGAAACACTCAACTCATTTAAAAGGTGCCTGGATGTGCACCTAAAGTGCTGCAACCTGCAGGATTACGGACAAAATGCTGGAAAGTGCAGATCCGATGGGCCAAGTGGCCTCCTTCTGTACTGTAAACTTTCTACGTTTCTATCCTCTTCCATTTCTCCTTTGTTTTCCCCCTACCCATGCTTGAAGACCTCCCCATCCTCTTGTTTCCTCATCCTCTCCTTCAATTCCTCCCCCTTCCCATACCCTATCCTTCCATGCTCATCCCTCACCCTTCCTCAAAGTACTTGCTGCTCTGATTACAGGATCGCAGCATTTCCTTTAAGCTCCAAGCCAGTGGCCTTCAACACTCTCCTTCTCCTCAAGACCTCTAACTCTACTCTTCTATACTTACTGTAGCCTCTTCCTATACTCTATCATCCCCCTTCTACACTTTATAATCTTGCACTACCTTCCTTTTTCCTCACCCAACCAGCCTCTACTCTGTCTACCTTGCCATGCCTGGCCCACCCGACTGTACTGTCATGAAAACCCTATATGTCAAATGGGAAATATTGATTTCATCGATTGGAACCTTACATTAGACCTTTAATGGAAAAATCCTACAAGTTAACTTTTAAAAAACTGGTGGGAAGATGGTCACTGCAATTTACATCTGAAACACCAGGAGATTAAACATGAGATGAAAAGACTAACCAAGCCAGAACAATGGCTTGCTCTCAGTGATTGAGTTACCTAAAATGGCTTTATCAACAAGGTCGTCAAGGCCATCTACACCCAGTGACTTTGAAAGAGCCAAACTCCTTCAAATGTGACTAGACATCCTGAGGCATGTAGCACCTTGAATCTCAGAGATTCCAGAAAAAACCTCATAGAAAACAGTCACATGATCGAGAAATGTGACTGTCTGCACAGCTCTGAAGAAACTGTAAGCTTTGTCACACAGACAGCTGACAGGCAGTAACTGAAAAGCCAGCAACGAGGCAGGCTCTCTCTCTCTCCCCCCTGAAAATATCAAGAGAAGATCTGGCTGCGACTGAGAACCCTGCCACGCAAGCCTACAGACTGCTATAGCCAGCAACCAGGGGAAGAGAAACTACCACCCTTCTGCCTTCAGGAGCCCTGAGCAAAGCAAGCCAACCACTGTGCACATGGCCCCGTGAGGACTTCAAGACTACAATTTCAGTTGAGGACTATTGGACTCACATGCTGTATTTAAATTCCATTTATTCCAGACTTTCATCCAACCACCAAATCTGTTTACCTCTGTAAACCATTTGCGTGTGTGTGTGACTCTCGAGTGAATGTGTGTGTGAATGTGTAGCGTATCTTTAGTATTTAAAATCGGGTGAGAGTGTTAAATGTAATAAACTTACTTCTTGTTTAAGCTCAAGAAAACCTGTCTGATTGGTTCTTCTGCAATTACGTTAGGGGAACAGGAGCAAACACTCACTGAGATGGTAAGATCAACCACTGTGTTAAAAAAGGATAAACCTTGTTGTGGTCAAACAAGAGACGGGGCGAAAGGGGAGCCTGAAGCACACTCCTCACCTGGCTGTAACAGAAATTTGGGGTCTGTAGTCCCAGGTCATAACCCAAAGACAAATGAGAAATTGGAAGTGGAATACCAACTTGATCCCTAGCAAAAAAAAACTTCAATACAGGTTTTCTTGTGGGTTTTTGCTGCTATAGTACTAACAGGTCGGAATCCGAGGCCAGGACCTTCCCAAGCCAGGGTGAAGTAACTTGGGATAAGTTAAAGGCCTTATCTATTGGACTGTTGCAGAATGTAGCTGAGCAGTTTGGGATTACTTTCCGTACAAAAGTTAAGAACTCTGAAATCCTTAAGACTTTTGGCCAAGCATTTTTCACTTGAACCTGAAGATTCAGAAACAGGGTTGGAGTGAGACTCAGACAGGGTAATGTTAGCTAAAATACAATTAGAACAGAGGAAATTGAATTGGAAGATGGGGAAAAAGAGAGGGAAAGTGAGAGGGGAGAGGGAACAAGATAGAATTTTACAGAAGGAGAAGGAGGAAAGGGAGCTAAGGCAGCTTGAATTAACTAGGCGGAACATAGTACCCCCAGTGAAAGCATGGCCAGTGAGGAAGCTACCCATAGCTCAAGGCCGTGTGCTGAGCTCTTAAAGTTCTTCCAGTTGATTCCAAATTTCAATGAGGGGGATGTGGAGGCATTTTTTGTCACGTTTGAAAAGCTTGCAAGACAGTTAAAATGGCCGGCCAAGAGCTGGACCTAGTTGTTACAAAGCAATCTAAAAGGAAAAGCCCATGAGGTGTATTCACTGTTGCCAGATGAAAGTTCATCAGATCACAAATTGACTAAAAATGCTATCCTCGGGGCATATGAGCTAGTACCAGAAACGTACCACCAGAAATTCTGAACCCTCCGGAAGCAGCCTGATGAAACTTACCTCGAGTTTGAAAGAAGTAAGCAGCTGGCTTTTGACCAGTGGATAAGGGCCCTTAAGGTACAGCCCACATATGAAAACCTCAGAAAGGTGATTCTCCTCGAGGAATTTAAAAACTCATTTCCCCTTTCTAGTAAAACCCATGTAGAGGAACACAAGGTTCAAAGAACCAGTCAGACCGCAGTGCTGGTTGATGAATTTACACGCATATATAAGTCTTCCCTAGTGCCCACCACAATCCCAAAAAGGATAAAAGTTGGGAGGGTGATGGGAGCCCAAATAGCCCTGGTCGAGAAAGGAAAGCTGGACACTCAGGGGGCCCTCCTCAAGCCAAAAAATATGGTGCTGAGAGCAGGAGTGAGACCCAGAGACCTGTGTGTTTCCACCGTAACAAAGCATGTCACCTCCGAGCTGACTGCTGGAAATTACGGGGAAAACCTATAGGATTAATTAGGGCACACCAGACCAGTGCAGGAGAAGGGGCCCTGATGGAAAGCACAGCAGAGCAGGCTATGGTTTTAACTGCAACAGCAGTAAGACCCAGGAATACTGCTGTAGGTGTGGGAAAATTTAACAAGATCCCTGAAGGTTATCAGGATTTTGTATCCAAAGGGAAAGTAACCCCATACCCCTCAAGTGGGGCAAGCAAGCCCATCGTCATACTCAGGGATAGAGTGGTCACCAGATCCCTTCTGCTGGGAAAAGGCATGACCTATCCCCCAGAGAGTGCAGTGAATGGTATCGGAGGGCAGGATAGCCTGTACCTTTATATTGGGTGCACTTGAAGTGCAACCTAATTTTGGGACCGGTGACCATGGGGATTGTCCTTAGTTTGCCGGTGGATTGGGTCGATCTGCTCCTGGAGAACGATCTGATGGGGGTGAAGGTGGTAACTTCCCCAGTAATGATAGAAAGACCGAAGGATGTCAGAGAGATGGGGCAGTTGCTGGAGACGGTTCCCAGCATTTCTCCTGATCATGTGGTGACTCAGACCATGGTCAAACCAGCTCCATCACAGGAGACTGAACTGGCACTGCAGACAGATGACCCTGCTGTCTTGTTGTCTGAAACCTTCTTTGGGGAGTTAGAGGACCCAAGGAATGGCTTAAACAAATCTTCCCTAGTTAAGGCTCAGCAAGCCGACCCAGTATTAAAGAAGTTAGCATGGGCTACCCAAACCGAAACTGAAGCAGAGGGAGTCCGAGTGCCACTATGTAAAGAATGAGGTGCTGATGAGCAAGTGGAGCCCTCCTCACAGACCTGCGGACAAAGAGTGGACAGTGGTTCACCAGATAGTGGTGCCGCCGAAGTACTGCAAAGAAATATTAAGAATGGCCCAAGAGCTTACAATGGCTGGACATGTTGGTGTACGAAAAACCAAAGCCCGCATAAGACAGCATTTTGACTGGCCAAAACTCCAGAAAGACGTGGTGAAGTTCTGTAAAACTTGCCACATGTGCCAGGTTGTGGGGAAGTCCCAACCTGCTGGAAAGCCTACACCCCTAATTCCTGTACTGGCTTTTGGGGAATCCTTCAGCAGAATGCTGGTGGATTGTGAGAGACCCCAGCCGAAAACAAAAGAGGACAGCCAAGCACAGGTCTGGGAGACAGTTAGGGAGGTAGGGGATGAAAAGGACAGTGAGGACAGATTAAAGGAGGGCCGGGAGGCTTCCCAAATGGAACCCCCGACTGTCCGGTCAGCCAACCCTGAGATGTTGGAAAAATTAGACCCACACCCTCCTACATAAATGCAGGCCAAAGAGGCACCCTACCAAAGCTGATTACAGCATTTTCAGAAACCTGCAGGGACAAGGAAAGTTCCCAAAAAGGTAAACCAACAGTGAGGGCGACGCCTCACATAGTCAAAGTGCCACAGGGGAGTGTAATGAAAGTTGGACAGATACCTGCGAGCAGGGATGTCCCAAAGGACATGGGGGAGATTAGCAAAGAATCCCTCCCCACAATAAAGAGAAAAAGGAAACAAAAATGCCCTAAAGTGAGCAGCACTTGTGTGACTCACCAGAACACTAAAAGTGAGGTCAATGTGGATCTACCCACTGAAGAAATCAATGATCAGGTCCCAAACCCAAAGCTAATCAAACCCAACAATTTCAATTCAGAATTCAGCAAGAACAAAGGCCCAAAGGAAATCTCACAGGGGCTTAAAACCAATTTATTACCCAATACCATTACAGGGAGAGAAATTAGCAAGGTACTGGGACCTGAACGGTTAAAGCCACATGTTGCAGAAACAACAGCTGAGTGGTTAAAGCTTGTACATACAGGAGAGCTTACCTCAAACAATAATGGAAAGCTGCAGACCCCAAGCTTCCCTAACAACCACATGTTTATTGAGATGCCCATCCCCAGGTTATTACAAATAGATACTAAAGAAACTTTAAACCCATTTGACAACACATGACCATCCCAGACAGACTCCAAGAAAAAAGGAATTAAATCAGCATTGCTGTTGCAGAGAAAAACTGGCTGCAACAATTCTAAGATTCATGAGTGAATTTGGGAGTGAATGAAAAATGAATGTGTGCTTTCCTTTTTTTTTCTTTTCCACTCCTTTACTGAAATGTCCCATTGTTGCATTTCATTCTATGTGGTGCGGTAGTGTCATGAAAACCCTATATGCCAAATGGGAAATATTAATTTCATTGGTTGGAATCTTACATTAGACTTTTAATAGAAAAATCCTACAAGATAACTTTTAAAAACCTGGCAGCCAAGATGGCCACTGCAATTTACATTTGAAACAACAGGAGATTAAACTGGAGATGAAAAATCTAACCAAGCCCAGCCAGAACAATGGCATGCTCTCAGTGATTGAATTACCTAGAATGGCTTTATCAATATGGTCGTCAAGGCTATCTACATCCAGTGACTTTGAAAGAGTTAAACCCCCTCCAAGTGCGACTGGTCCTCCTGAGGTATGTAGCACCTTGAATCTCAGAGAAGATTCCAGAAAAAAACCTCTTTAAAAGCAAAGGGGTGTGGTAGAGCCATGTGACTGCCTGTACAGCTCTGAAAAAACTGTAGGCTTTGTCACACAGACAGCAGACAGCAAGTAACTGAAAAACCAGCATTGAAGCAGGCTCTCTTTCTCTCCCCAGAAAATATCAACAGAAGATCCAGCTGTGACTGGGAACCCCCTGCAAGCCTACAGACCGCTACAGCCAGCAACCAAGGAAAGAGAAACTACCACCCTTCTGCATTCAGGAGCATGAGCAAAGCAAGCCAACCATCGTGCACGTGGCCCAGCGAGGACTTCAAGACTACAATTTCAGCTGAGAATTATTGGACTCACACACTGGGCTGAATTTTATTGAGGTGCTGTGCTCCGTGCCAGCGCCCTTTAAACTCAGTGGGGTGCCCGCATTCAGTGGCCGCCGAGGAGCCCCCGTGATATTTCGAGCGGGAGCTTATTTAAATAGTGGGGGCGGCCTCATGTCCCCGACAACGGCATCCAGCACCACTGTGCAAGCGCAGCGCCATTTTGAAAGGGCTTTAAGCTCTTACAAATAATTTACATGTTTAAAGGCAAAATATAGTCGAGCTTTATTAAACATAAAAATAAGTGATGGAGGCCCACCCCAACCCCACCAATAGTCATTTCATTGCCCGAAATAACCATCCATTGATTTTACAAAGACCTGTACCTTCCCCCACAACCTTCAATCTTTTGCCATTCAACCCCTTCCAACCATCCCCACATCCAATTAAAATTGGTTTCCCTGCTCCTCCACCCTTCCCGCCCTGAAAATTCTATTGCTCCCCGCTCCCCACCCGGTTCTCCCCGGAACTCCACGTGGAGTTCTAAAGGTGCGCGGAACACGAATGGTGGCCGTAATATCGGCGTGGGACGGCTGCCGCCTGCAGGTAAGTCTATTTGCATCTCATTTGGTAGGATTTGCATATGTATATGAAGTGCCCCCACTACCGGTAATATGTGGCGGGCCCTTCTCGAAGTCACGGGTTGAGGCAGGCCTCTCCCCGCAGGATTTTATCAGCCCCTCCACACCGCCAGGGGCCGGTAAAATTCAGCCCACTGTATTTAAATTCCATTTATTGCAGACGTTCATCCAACCACCAAATCTGTTTCCCTCTGTAATCTATTTGTGTGTGTGTGTGATTCTCGAGTGAATGTGTGCGTGAATGTGTAGCATATTTTTAGTATTTTAAATCGGGTTAGAGTGTTAAGTGTAATAAACTTACTTCCTTCTTGTTTAAACTTAAGAAAACCTGTCTGATTGGTTCTTTTACAATTACATTCGAGGAACATGAGCAAATGCTCACTGAGGTGGTAAGCTCAACCACTGTGTTAAAAAAGGATAAATCCTGTTGCAGTCAAACAAGAGAAGGGATGAAAGTGGAACCTGAGACCCCCTCCTCACCTGGCCGTAACAGTACCTTTACCTCTGCCCTATACTTGCCCTTCATCTTTGCAGTCCTACCTGAGTTGCACCCTTATATTCCATCCTTGACAAAGGTTGCACTTAGTCTAACTTGCAGTGAGCTCCACTCATTTCCTGCCTGATGTCATAGAGTCATTACAGCACAGAAGGAAGCTATTCAGCCCATCAAGTCCAGGCCGGAAGATGAAAATCAATCCCTTTATTCCAGTAGTAAGTGCTCAGCATTGTGGAGACACCAAGATGGCAGGCATGAATAAATATAATTTTGCTTTTTTAAAATTCATTCATGGGATGGGAATGTCAGTGGAAATGCCAGCATTTATTGCCCATCTCTAATTGCCCTTGAGAAGGTGGTAGTGAACTGCCTTCTTGAACTGCTGCAGTTATTGTATAGGTACACTGACAGTGCTGTTAGGGAGGGAGTTCCAGGATTTTGACCCAGTGACTGAAGGAATGGCGATATAGTTCTATGTCAGGATGGTGTGTGGCTTGGAGGAGAACTTGCAGGTGGTGATGTTCCCGTGCATCTGCTGCCCTTGTCTTCTAAATGGTAGTGCTCATCGGTTTGGACGATACTGTCGAAGGAACCTTGGAGCATTGCTGCAGTGCATCTTATAGATGGTACAATGCTGCCACTGTGCACTGGTGCTGGAGGAAGTGTATGTTCAAGATGGTGGATGGGGTGCTAATCATGCAGGCTGCTTTGTCTTGGATGGTGTTGAGCTTTTTGAGTGTTGTTGGAGCTGCACTCATCCAGGCAAGTGCAGAGTATTCCATCACACTTCTGACTTGTGCTTTTTAGATGTTGGCCAGGCTTTGGAGAGTTAGGAGGTGAGTTACTTGCCACAGAATTCCCAGCCTTGACCTGCTCTTATAGTCACAATATTTATATGGTTGGTCCAGTTAAGTTTTTGGTCAATGCTAACCCCCAGGATGTTGATAGTGGGGGATTTAGCAATGGTAATGCTGTTGAATGTCGAGGGGAGATGGTTAGAATCAATCTTGTTGGAAATGGTCACTGCCTGGCACTTGTGTGGCAGGAATGTTACTTGTCACTCATCTGCCCAAGCCTGAATGTTGTCCAGGTCTTGCTGCACAGGGGCACAGACTGCTTCAGTATCTGAGTTACATTAACGTATTGAAAAGAAAGACTTGCATTTATATACTGCCTTTCACGACCTCAGGATATCTCAAAGTGCTTTACAGCTAATGAAGT